>NC_135237.1:13081805-13387519 GCF_051348905.1 Ranitomeya variabilis
CCAAACACAACCAATATCAGACTAGCTCAGCAGCGCCCCTAGTGGCCAAACACAACCAATATCAGACTAGCTCAGCAGCGCCCCTAGTGGCCAAACACAACCAATATCAGACTAGCTCAGCAGCGCCCCTAGTGGCCAAACACAACCAATATCAGACTAGCTCAGCAGCGCCCCTAGTGGCCAAACACAACCAATATAAGACTAGCTCAGCAGCGCCCCTAGTGGCCAAACACAACCAATATCAGACTAGCTCAGCAGCGCCCCTAGTGGCCAAACACAACCAATATCAGACTAGCTCAGCAGCGCCCCTAGTGGCCAAACACAACCAATATAAGACTAGCTCAGCAGCGCCCCTAGTGGCCAAACACAACCAATATAAGACTAGCTCAGCAGCGCCCCTAGTGGCCAAACACAACCAATATCAGACTAGCTCAGCAGCGCCCCTAGTGGCCAAACACAACCAATATCAGACTAGCTCAGCAGCGCCCCTAGTGGCCAAACACAACCAATATAAGACTAGCTCAGCAGCGCCCCTAGTGGCCAAACACAACCAATATCAGACTAGCTCAGCAGCGCCCCTAGTGGCCAAACACAACCAATATAAGACTAGCTCAGCAACGCCCCTAGTGGCCAAACACAACCAATATCAGACTAGCTCAGCAGCGCCCCTAGTGGCCAAACACAACCAATATCAGACTAGCTCAGCAGTGCCCCTAGTGGCCAAACACAACCAATATAAGACTAGCTCAGCAGCGCCCCTAGTGGCCAAACACAACCAATATCAGACTAGCTCAGCAGCGCCCCTAGTGGCCAAACACATTCAATATCAGACTAGCTCAGCAGCGCCCCTAGTGGCCAAACACAACCAATATCAGACTAGCTCAGCAGCGCCCCTAGTGGCCAAACACAACCAATATCAGACTAGCTCAGCAGCGCCCCTAGTGGCCAAACACAACCAATATCAGACTAGCTCAGCAGCGCCCCTAGTGGCCAAACACAACCAATATCAGACTAGCTCAGCAGCGCCCCTAGTGGCCAAACACAACCAATATAAGACTAGCTCAGCAGCGCCCCTAGTGGCCAAACACAACCAATATCAGACTAGCTCAGCAGCGCCCCTAGTGGCCAAACACAACCAATATCAGACTAGCTCAGCAGCGCCCTAGTGGCCAAACACAACCAATATCAGACTAGCTCAGCAGCGCCCCTAGTGGCCAAACACAACCAATATCAGACTAGCTCAGCAGTGCCCCTAGTGGCCAAACACAACCAATATCAGACTAGCTCAGCAGCGCCCCTAGTGGCCAAACACAACCAATATAAGACTAGCTCAGCAGCGCCCCTAGTGGCCAAACACAACCAATATCAGACTAGCTCAGCAGCGCCCCTAGTGGCCAAACACAACCAATATCAGACTAGCTCAGCAACGCCCCTAGTGGCCAAACACAACCAATATCAGACTAGCTCAGCAGCGCCCCTAGTGGCCAATCCCAGAATTAAACCAGACAGTCTCATACAGTGAAGCCCTTTGTGACCATTCACAAATCACAGCCATATAATCTAGTATCTAAATCCAGTTATTTTAAATCCAGTTTTTGTCTGGGAGAAAACTACAACTCCCAGCATGTCCATAGCCGGACAGCCCAGTCGATGATCCTGAACACTGCTGCTCTCTAGCTGTTCCACAACTACCACTCCCACCATGTCAGTGTCCTGGCAGCGCCGGTAGCCTGGTCCCTAATAGTAATGACACGAATTCTGCCGCATGTGGCCAATATGTAGAAACAGGCCAGAGAAAATGATCAAAAAGTGGTCAAAGCCCAAACCAGCCCTCCGACCCCACAGTCAGGAAACTAAAGTGACAGATTTATTTTGCTTCTGTAAATCATTATGTGCCGTATTCAGGAAGCAAACAATTGTTGGGCAGAGTGTAAAGCAGGGGTTAAAGGAATTTTCCTAACAGCTTTGGATTCAGACCACACAACTCTGAAAACTGGGGAAAAAAACAATGTGAATGAATTAATCCAGTGACTAATTATAAAAAGAAATTGTTAAACATAAAAAGCATTGTAAAACTTTTCCTAAACTTTTCCCCAAGTTCTGGTTGTGCAGGTGGCGCGGTTTCTCCAATGTGACCCCTACAGGAAGGTGGCGGTACTGCAGCAGCGACCACTGACGCATCGCGGGTTTATGGAGCAGATGATCGATCATAAGGTAAAACCACATGTGGGAAGAATGGCGCTAGGTGCAGACCCCGATCCCACAGGCAGTAAGTAGAATAAAGTGACCGAGTAACATCATTAGCCGAAATCCAGACGTTGCATTAACCGCCATGTGCGCAGGTTACAATGTAAAAGAAATGACCAACATCCTCCTGATGAAATCACAGACGAAACTAGATTTGTGCGGTCAAAGATCAGCCGTGGAATCCAAGGAGAATCTGGGCTGTTTCTTAAAGGGAAAAGCACAAATCTAAGTCTATCGAAGCGTCTGTTTGCGGATAGGACACAGGGGGCGCTCTTCATTGTATAATGAAATGGCTGCAACTTTGTAACAGACATTGGGGGAAGGAAATTCATCCAGGCTTCTGTGCTAATTTTGACGAACTTTCTTCCAGCAAAAATTTGCAACCTTATTACGGTAATTTGCCAAACTCGCGTCCGTTTCATGACCGGTTACTTTTAAAACTTTGCAATTTACCAAAATGCTGGCACTAAAAAAGTCTGCTCTTAACGAGGACGTGTGACCACATTAGAAGAGGGCAGGGATTGCACCGAGTTTATCAGATTTGGGTCTTTTTATTTAGTGCTAACATTTATGGTCTTTACAAGGGGGTGTGGCTCAGAGGACTCGTTGGGGTGTGTCTATAGGCTGCTCTGCATAATTTACCCTGTGAGCCACGCCCACTTGATAATTGGAAACAAAAAAATCCATTAAAATTAAAATCTAAATAAAAATATCTATATCTCCAGGTCCAAATGTTGGACGTAAAAGCAAACAAAAAAAGAACACAAAGTGTCCACCGTGGGTCAGAAGGTTGGGAATATTGGACTCGTCAGGTCACAGATGTGCACAGTTTATGATTCAGGCCGAGAACATGTGGCGCCGCTAATCGAATTCCGAGTTGTCAAATTCGAAGGCAGTTTCAGTAAATCTCCCATTGTAAGTAAATATTACAGTAAACATTTGGGAATGTAAAGAAGAGAGAACACAAAAGCAACAATGGAAATGTGAAAAATGCCGAACACGAGAACATTAGAGAACGTGGAAACAATTCTGAACATATGTAGGGTATTAACGTTTAAACAAACGGGAAGAAGAAAACAATAGAAAAAATAGTAGAAGTAGTAAACAGAGAGGAGGCTGAACACTGGGGAATGTAAAGGAAACATGAAACCGTAAGGAACATGGGCAAAATATCAGGCGAGAAAACGATGGAGAACACGAAAGCCGAGCTCAAATCAGCTGATACAATTATTATCTTCCGGCAGAAAACCGCAATAAAAATGAAACCTCTCACGTGACTACATCCGGATGAAACATTAGTAAGACACAATTATTTCACCACTTCTATAACTAAAAACATTAGTCATTTTAATTATTATTTTTTTCACAAAAAAAATTACCAAAGCTTTATAATTTTTCGCAGCTTTCATTGCTGGGTGTACTTAGTAATGACAAATGTAAGCCAGATTTAGGAATTCAAACTTTTTATAAAGTTGCAAAAAAGTTGAAATTCCAGCTGTAGGCAGAAGTGTTCGATGTAAAGATCCGCCAAATGAAACAAACGCTGTGCAAAGCTTCAAACATTCCTCGGTGATACATTCTACCTTCTGTCTTCCAATGTATCAGCACTTTTAGGCTGCCGTCACACGCTCAGTATTCGGTCAGTATTTTACATCAGTATTTGTAGCCAAAACCAGGAGTGGGTGATAAATACAGAAGTGGTGCAGATGTTTCTATTATACTTTTCCTCTATTTGGCTGCAAATACTGATGTAAAATACTGACCAAATACTGAGTGTGTGACGGCAGCCTTAGAGTTTTACTGTGAACAAAACGTTAATCTTTACATCGAGAGGCTAAAAATCTTTCCTAATTCTTCTCACTGCACAGTGTGTTATAATTGTATCCAATCTGTGATCCCAATATCCAGCCTGACACATTGTATCCATCAGGACAGGAGAGAGATTTCTGCCTCAGCTCACAGAGCATTGTCTGGACAGGATACAATTGTAACAGACCCTCAGCTTTGGAAACATAGAGGTGTTAAGGTGACTTTACACTTAAGTATTTTCTTGCCTGTCATCCATTCAGGTTGCATACCAGCGGGAAGCTGATCAGGCAGTAAGTGGGTTAATTGCCAGAATTTTAGCATTTTCCTCCTAAATCCCTTCTAAAAGGCCGTCAATGAACATGATTGGATTTTAGACACATTTGGCTGCGGCCTGAGCTCAGTTCTGCGCTGCTGTAGATATTGGCTCCCTCCCAGAATGCTTCAGTGCGACCGTGGAGATAAAACTAAAACGGCCGAGTCAGTAAAAATGTCTCCAGCGTGTTGTTATAGAGCTAAATATACATTATTATTAGTCCTGGACTATTCTATCAGCCCAAATATTTCCCCTTTCAGGTTTTCATGAGACAAACATAAAAGACAGCATTAAAGTCCAGGCCCCGTCATTCCATATCGGTGTGTGTATATATATATATATATATATATATATATATATATATATATATATATATATATATATATATATATGCTGTATGTATACAGGAGCTCGTGCCGTGGCGCGTCTATGAGGCCCACAGGTGGAATAAACCCAAGGGTGAACCATCACCTCCCACCATAAACCATTTCCAGACTGGGAGAATAGGACCAAAGTGCTGAGGAGCTGGTGTGAAACGTGCGCTGGCGGTGGGTGAGGGGCGGCACAGATCCATCTCACCCGGTCAGTAACTTCTATTATTTATTGGTTTAATAAGAGTATAGCCTGCGACTTCCTGTCCTCAGCCTCTGCTCTCTAATATTCCTTCTCCCTGGCGACAGTCACCCCAGAACTTGGGGGAACAATTCCCCTTTAATTCTGCCGCTCCTGAGAGAGCCAGTTGGGGGACACATGACAAACGCAAAAACTTAAAAGGGAAATCAATAACAGATGTATCCTTAATAGGGAGGAGCGGACCCCTGGAACTTCGGGTTTTGGCAACCGACCCAAACTTCAGTCCAAAATTCATTCCGGCACCAGAACTGTATCTGAACGGGAAACAAATTCTGAGCCCCATTGACAACAATGTGGACCCGAACTTTGGATCTCTCTCTCTGTCTATGACGGACGTCCACCCCCAACTCCGAACATTGCAGTGGACATCTGGGGAAACTCCGTGTTCAGTGTTTAGCCCCCGACACTAACGGCCCAGTACGAAGGCCGAACTTCTAAGTTCTAGTTCCCTCATCTCTAAACCTAATGTGTGAAAAAGAAAGTACAGGAGAATAAAAAACAAGGAATGTGACATGTATCCGCCTCCCTGCACACTGATTTGTTTGCATAGAAGTTTTTATTTGCTGTAGTGAAACCTATAGGTGAATGCATGAAAAAAAAATCACCACCAAAGATTGATATTATATACAGTTCAGACCAAAAGTTTGGACACACCTTCTCATTTAAAGATTTTTCTGTATTTTCATGACTATGAAAATTGTACATTCACACTGAAGGCATCAAAACTATGAATTATCACATGTGGAATTATATACTTAACAAAAAAGTGTGAAACAACTGAAATTATGTCTTATATTCTAGGTTCTTCAAAGTAGCCACCTTTTGCTGTGATGACTGCTTTGCACACTCTTGGCATTCTCTTGATGAGCTCCAAGAGGTAGTCACCGGGAATGGTTTTCACTTCACAGGTGTGCCCCGTCAGGTTTAATAAGTGGGATTTCTTGTCTTATAAATGGGGTTGGGACCATCAGTTGTGTTGAGCAGAAGTCTGGTGGATACACAGCTGATAGTCCTACTGAATAGACTGTTAGAATTTGTATTATGGCAAGAAAAAAGCAGCTAAGTAAAGAAAAACGAGTGGCCATCATTACTTTAAGAAATGAAGGTCAGTCAGTCCGAAAAATTGGGAAAACTTTGAAAGTGCCCCCAAGTGCAGTGGCAAAAACCATCAAGCGCTACAAAGAAACTGGCTCACATGAGGACCGCCCCAGGAAAGGAAGACCAAGAGTCACCTCTGCTTCTGAGGATAAGTTTATCCGAGTCACCAGCCTCAGAAATCGCAGGTTAACAGCAGCTCAGATTAGAGACCAGGTCAATGCCACACAGAGGTCTAGCAGCAGACACATCTCTACAACAACTGTTAAGAGGAGACTTTGTGCAGCAGGCCTTCATGGTAAAATAGCTGCTAGGAAACCACTGCTAAGGACAGGCAACAAGCAGAAGAGACTGGTTTGGGCTAAAGAACACAAGGAATGGACATTAGACCAGTGGAAATCTGTGCTTTGGTCTGATGAGTCCAAATTTGAGATCTTTGGTTCCAACAATCGTGTCTTTGTGCGACGCAGAAAAGGTGAACGGATGGACTCTACATGCCTGGTTCCCACCGTGAAGCATGGAGGAGGAGGTGTGATGGTGTGGGGGGGCTTTACTGGTGACACTGTTGGGGATTTATTCAAAATTGAACCAGCATGGCTACCACAGCACCTTGCAGCGGCATGCTATTCCATCCGGTTTGCGTTTAGTTGGACCATCATTTATTTTTCAACAGGACAATGACCCCAAACACACCTCCAGGCTGTGTAAGGGCTATTTGACCAAGAGGGAGAGTGATGGGGTGCTACGCCAGATGATCTGGCCTCCACAGTCACCAGACCTGAACCCAATCGAGGTGGTTTGGGGTGAGCTGGACCGCAGAGTGAAGGCAAAAGGGCCAACAAGTGCTAAGCATCTCTGGGAACTTCTTCAAGATTGTTGGAAAACCATTCCCGGTGACTACCTCTTGAAGCTCATCAAGAGAATGCCAAGAGTGTGCAAAGCAGTCATCAAAGCAAAAGGTGGCTACTATGAAGAACCTAGAATATAAGACATAATTTCAGTTGTTTCACACTTTTTTGTTAAGTATATAATTCCACATGTGATAATTCATAGTTTTGATGTCTTCAGTGTGAATGTACAATTTTCATAGTCATGAAAATACAGAAAAATCTTTAAACGAGAAGGTGTCCAAACTTTTGGTCTGTACTATATATATATATACACTGGAGACATGGAAAATTCACCATACATATAAAAATAATTACAAAGCTCACACCTTATAGTGCAACTGACACGGCCAACTTGCGGAAGCAGTGTTTTGTTTGCTTGTTTTTTGCAACAAGAATACACAATTTAACTCTAGAAAAAAAGTATGGTAAAAAAGCGGTGTCTTTGCAAAACCAGTATTAAAATGTATTCACTGATTATTTCCACTCCTTTTGTGACTCACTTTAGAAGGCGCATGATTAGCGGGAAAATGGGATGGGCGTTAAGATGCACACAATGCACTAAAGTTTTGGCTCAAAAATTGGTCTAAAGTAAGACAACAAGGAGGTGAGGAAAAAAGAAAAGATAATATAGAGATGCCCCAAAATTATCATCAAGGATAAGCTGCTGTGAAAACTTGCTGCATCTCGTCTAATTCTGACATGTCTACTGTTAATTCAGTTTTAGTAAATATTCACCGCAGAAAGTAAATAATAGGTAATGTAAGTGAGAGGACAAGAAACAATAGAAAACATGAAACAATAGAGAAGAGAAAACAGTGAAGAGGAAACAATAGAGAAGAGGAAACAATAGAGAAGAGGAAACAGCAGAGAAGAGGAAACAATAGAGAAGAGGAAACAATAGGGAACAGGAATCAATGGGAAACCGGAAACAATAGGAAACAGGAAATGATAAGGAACAAAAAACGATAGGGAAATAGGGAAAGTAAATGAAAAGGGAACAGGAAACAATAGAGACTAGCAAACAGCAAAGAAAAGGAAACAATAGGCAACATAAAATAATAGAGAGCAAGAAATAATAGTGAAGATCACACAACAGGAAACAATAGAGAACAAGAAACAATAGAGAAGAGGAAACAATAGATTGCAGAAAACAATAGTGAACAGGAAAAGATAGGGAATGTAAACAAGAGGGAACAGTAAACAAAGAAAAAAAACAATAGGTCACTTGAGTCAATAGGGCACAAGAAACAATAGAAAATATCAAACAATAGGGAACAGGAAACAATAGAAAACAAAAGGAAACCGGAAACAAGCTTTAAGGAAAATGAAACAATAGAGATGAAGAAACAGTAAGGAATGTAAACAATAGGGAATTTAAATAGAGGACAGGATACAATAGGAAACAGAAAACAATAAGGAATGTAAACAAAAGGGAACAGGATACAATGTGGAATGTAAACAATAAGGACAGGAAACAATATACATACAGGTCCTTCTCAAAAAATTAGCATATAGTGTTAAATTTCATTATTTACCATAATGTAATGATTACAATTAAACTTTCATATATTATAGATTCCTTATCCACCAACTGAAATTTGTCAGGTCTTTTATTGTTTTAATACTGATGATTTTGGCATACAACTCCTGAAAACCAAAAAAACCTGTCTCAATAAATTAGCATATTTCACCCGTCCAATCAAATAAAAGTGTTTTTTAATAACAAACAAAAAAACCATCAAATTATAATGTTCAGTTATGCACTCAATACTTGGTCGGGAATCCTTTGGCAGAAATGACTGCTTCAATGCGGCGTGGCATGGAGGCAATCAGCCTGTGACACTGCTGAGATGTTATGGAGGCCCAGGATGCTTCAATAGCGGCCTTAAGCTCATCCAGAGTGTTGGGTCTTGCGTCTCTCAACTTTCTCTTCACAATATCCCACAGATTCTCTATGGGGTTCAGGTCAGGAGAGTTGGCAGGCCAATTGAGCACAGTAATACCATGGTCAGTAAACCATTTACCAGTGGTTTTGGCACTGTGAGCAGGTGCCAGGAAGCATGAAGTGCTCCAAATCTCCTGATAGCTAGCTGCATTGACCCTGCCCTTGATGAAACACAGTGGACCAACACCAGCAGCTGACATGGCACCCCACACCATCACTGACTGTGGGTACTTGACACTGGACTTCAGGCATTTTGGCATTTCCTTCTCCCCAGTCTTCCTCCAGACTCTGGCACCTTGATTTCCGAATGACATGCAAAATTTGCTTTCATCAGAAAAAAGTACTTGGGACCACTTAGCAACAGTCCAGTGCTGCTTCTCTGTAGCCCAGGTCAGGCGCTTCTGCCGCTGTTTACCTGGGGAATGCGGCACCTGTAGCCCATTTCCTGCACACGCCTGTGCACGGTGGCTCTGGATGTTTCCACACCAGACTCAGTCCACTGCTTCCTCAGGTTCCCCAAGGTCTGGAATCGGTCCTTCTCCACAATCTTCCTCAGGGTCCGGTCACCTCTTCTCGTTGTACAGCGTTTTCTGCCACATTGTTTCCTTCCAACAGACTTACCATTGAGGTGCCTTGATACAGCACTCTGGGAACAGCCTATTTGTTGAGAAATTTCTTTCTGGGTCTTACCCTCTTGCTTGAGGGTGTCAATGATGGCCTTCTTGGCATCTGTCAGGTCGCTAGTCTTACCCATGATGGGGGTTTTGAGTAATGAACCAGGCAGGGAGTTTTTAAAAGCCTCAGGTATCTTTTGCATGTGTTTAGAGTTAATTAGTTGATTCAGAAGATTAGGGTAATAGGTCGTTTAGAGAACCTTTTCTTGATATGCTAATTTATTGAGACAGGTTTTTTTGGTTTTCAGGAGTTGTAGGCCAAAATCATCAGTATTAAAACAATAAAAGACCTGACAAATTTCAGTTGGTGGATAATGAATCTATAATATATGAAAGTTTAATTGTAATCATTACATTATGGTAAATAATGAAATTTAACACTATATGCTAATTTTTTGAGAAGGACCTGTACAACAAACAGTAGAGGACAGGAAATAACAGGGATTAGGAACCCATATGAAAAAAGAAACAATGGTAAACATGAAACACTAGGGAATATAGGGGAGGAAAACTAGAAGCAATAGGGAAAATGAAAGAACAGGAAACATTAGGGAATGTAAATAGGAAACAACATACAACAAGAAACAATAGAGAACATTAAATAATACAGAGCAGAAAACAAAAGGGAATGTAAACTTTATGGAACAGTAAACAATAAAGTCCAGTAAACAGTAGGGAACAAAACAAATTGGAATATGAAACAAAGGGGAATAGAAAACAAGAGGGAATGTAAACACTAGGAAAAAAGAGCAATAGAGAACAAGTAATACTGAGAAATAGGAAACAATAGGGGAATAATAATAGATCGGGAAACACTAGAAAGCAGGAAACACTAGATAACAGGAAATAGCAGGGAATGTAAACAACAGGTAAAAGGAAACTATGAAAACAAGAAACAAAAGGCAGCAGAAAACAATACAATATGTAACCAATGAGGAACAGGAAACGATAGAGGATGTAAACAATAGTAAAATAACCAATAGGGAACAGGAAACCATAGGGCATTTTTTTAAGGATTTACTGATAGAGCTATCTTATTCCGCAGCGCTTTACATACATTGTCATCACTGTCCCCAATGGGGCTCACAAATCAGTATGTCTTTGGAGTGTAGGAAGAAACCAGAGAACCCGGAGGAAACCCAAGCAAACATGGGGAGAACATACAAATTCCTTGCAGATGTTGTCCTTTAGTGTGATTTGAATCCAGGACCCCAGCGCTGCAAGGCTGCAGTGCTACTCACTGAGCCACCATACAGTGCTAACCACTGAGCCACCATACAGTGCTAACCACTGAGCCACCATACAGTGCTAACCACTGAGCCACCATACAGTGCTAACCACTGAGCCACCATACAGTGCTAACCACTGAGCCACCATGCTGCCCATGCAATGTAAAACAATAGTGAACAGAAAATGTTAGGAAACAATAGGGAATGTAACAGTATGGAGCAAGAAACAATAGGGAACAGGAAACAATAGGGAACGAGTAAAGACCAGGGGATGCAAACAATTGGAAATATGCACAACTATCCAACGTGTAATTGATGGGGAAGACATAAACTTGGGTCATACTCTTTGATTTCATTTTCTTATCTGAAGTTTTATTTCTGGCAGAAAACCACAATAAATATGAACCCTCACGTGTGACTACAGCCGGATGATACACTGATAAGACATAACGATCTCACTATTGCTAGTAATAATTTTGTATTGTTCCATGGAGTCTGTTTTGTGGCTGTTTCTGTGCATTTCTTAGAGACTGGATATATCTTCAGCAGCTGCTCTATAAAATACCATTATGTCTCTGGTGACGTGTAGAGTAACATTTAATATCCCGCTGGCGAGTAGCGCGGAGAGCAGGTGTGTTTGGACGGGTCACGTTAAACAAGACTGTTTACTGATCCGCAGACGAGTCCCGGCCACTGGTGACTTATTGCCTCGTTATATCAGACAAATGTGAATACAGGAAACTCAGCATCATGGCTGCTGTCTCTGCCACCAAATTGACATGCTGCCCCCCACCACCAAATGGACGTGCGGCCCCCGCCACCAAATGGTCGTGCTGCCCCCGCCACCAAATGAACGTGCTGCCCCCGCCACCAAATGGTGGTGCTGCTCCACCACCAAATGGACGTGCTGCCTCCGTCACCAAATGAACGTGCTGCCTCCGTCACCAAATGAACGTGCTGCCCCGCCACCAAATGGTCGTGCTGCCCCTGACACCAAATGGTCGTGCTGCCCCTGACACCAAATGGACGTGCTGCCCCTGACACCAAATGGACGTGCTGCCCCGCCACCAAATGGACGTGCTGCCCCCGCCACCAAATGGTCGTGCTGCCCCTGACACCAAATGGACGTGCTGCCCCCGCCACCAAATGGTCGTGCTGCCCTGCCACCAAATGGACGTGCTGCCCCCGCCACCAAATGAACGTGCTGCCCCCGCCACCAAATGAACGTGCTGCCCCCGCCACCAAATGAACGTGCTGCCCCCGCCACCAAATGGTCGTGCTGCCCCCGACACCAAATGGATGTGCTGCCCCGCCACCAAATGGACGTGCTGCCCCGCCACCAAATGGACGTGCTGCCCCCGCCACCAAATGAACGTGCTGCCCCCGCCACCAAATGAACGTGCTGCCCCCGCCACCAAATGAACGTGCTGCCCCCGCCACCAAATGAACGTGCTGCCCCGCCACCAAATGGACGTGCTGCCTCCGCCACCAAATGAACGTGCTGCCTCCGCCACCAAATGAACGGGCTGCCCCCGCCACCAAATGGACGTGCTGCCCCCGCCACCAAATGGATGTGCTGCCCCGCCACCAAATGGTCGTGCTGCCCCCCCACCACCAAATGGTCGTGCTGCCCCCACCACATGGTCATGTGGCCCCCGCCACCACATGATCATGCTGCCCCTGACACCACATGGTCGAGCTGCAGAGGCTACACAGAAGCCATCGCTGAGGCTGATAGAAATTGCTCTTAACCCCCTGTCACGATGATGTAAAAATGCCATATTGTGGGTTTAGTTCTAGAAGGTACCATGGCACACACACACGCTGCAGATTCGACCCCCCGTTCTCCCCCACTGCATTCACTGATACAAAAACAAAGCCCTATGGCAGCCACACTCTGTGCAACGTGACACCAACGTGTAGCAGCCTCCACTGAGCAGTTTTATGACTCTAAGCTGTGGGCAGACAAGTCTCCCTACCCTACTCATTCCCCCTCCCACCTGGTACTGGTTGAAACTGGTAGAGCGGTTTCAGTGAGTTATAGATCCCTCGATGGACATCCGGAATATCTATATAATTGTCTAAGGGGTACTTCCGTCTTTCTGTCCTCAACTTCCATAACGGAAATCCCGCGTTGCTGATTGGTCTCGCCAGCTGTTTGTCATGGCTGCCGCGACCAATCGGCAAAGGGCACAGTCCGATTAGTCCCTCCCTACTCCCCTGCAGTCAGTGCCCGGCGCCCGCATACTCCCCTCCGGTCACCGCTCACACAGGGTTAATGCCAGCGGTAACGGACCGCGTTATGCCGCGGGTAACTCACTCTGTTATCGCTGCTATTAACTCTGTGCGTCCCCAACTGCCTATGCAGCATCAATAGTAAAAAGATGTAATGTTAAAAATAATAAAAAAACAAAAAACCTGCTATTCTCACCTTCCGTCGAGGCGCGCGCGGCTGCCACCATCTTCCGTTCCCAGAGACGCATTGCGAAATTACCCAGAAGACTTAGACATCCACTACTCCATCCATCTGGACCGTCCAGGGTTGCTCGACACTCATCAGTAAACAAGACTGTTTTGAAATTAGTCTTCATGTATGTGTGGGCCCAATACAACCATTTCTGCTTGTAAACACTGTTTAAGGGTGGCCGAATAGTAGGTTTATGCACCACAGCAAGCCTTTGAAGGAGCCTACACCTTGAGGTTCGAGGGACTCCAGAGGCACCAGCAGCTTCAAATAACTGTTTTCTGCTTTGTAATGGTATTTTGGCAGCTGCTCTCTTAATCTGATGAACTTGTCTGGCAGAAACCTTCCTCATTATGCCTTTATCTGCATGAACTCTGTGTTCTGTTTCAGTCACAAATCTCTTCACAGTATGATGATCACTCTTAAGTTTTCGAGAAATATCTAATGTTTTCATCTCTTGACCAAGGCATTGCACTATTTAATGCTTTTCGGCAGCAGAGAGATCCTGTTACTTGAAACCAAAGACATACTGATAGGGAATTTAAATCGTGAGCCCCATTGGGGACAGTGATGATGATGTGTGCAAACTGTAAAGCGCTATATAAAAATAAAGATTATTATTATTATAAACCTGTGGCTGCTTAACCCCTTTCTGACCTCGGACGGGATAGTACATCCGAGGTCAGATCCCCCGCTTTGATGCAGGGCTCCGTGGTGAGCCCGCATCAAAGCCGGGACATGTCAGCTGTTTTGAGCAGCCGACATGTGCCCGGAATAGTGGCGGGTGAAATCGCGATTCACCCGCCACTATTAACTAGTTAAATGCCGCTGTCAAACACTGACAGCAGCATTTAACCGGCGCTTCCGGCTATCCGGCCAGAAATGAGCGCATCGCGACCCCCGCTGATCCTGATGCATCAGAATGGTGACCACAGAGGTCCTTGAGACCTATATGGTTACAGATCCCCGGCAGCTGTGAGCGCCACCCTGTGGTCGGCGCTCACAGCACACCTGATTTTCTACTACATAGCAGCGAACAGCAGATCGCTGTTATGCAGCAGAGGCAATCGGGCTGTGCCTGCTTCTAGCCTCCTATGGAGGCTATTGAAGCATGGCAAAAGTAAAAAAAAAAAAGTTTAAAAAAATGTGAAAAAAATAAGAAGAAATATAAAAGTTTAAATCACCCCCCCTTTCGCCCCATTCAAAATAAATCAATAAAAAAAATGAAACCTACATATATTTGGTATCGCGGCGTTGAGAATCGCCCGATCTATCAATAAAATAAAGGATTAACCTGATCGCTAATTGGCGTAGCGAGAAAAAAATTAGAAAACCCAGAATTACGGTTTTTTGGTCGCTGCGACATTGCATTAAAATGCAATAATGGGTGATCAAATAATCAAATCAAATAATAATGGGCGTATCTGCACCAAAATGGTATTATTAAAAATGCCAGCTTGGCATGCAAAAAATAAGCCCTCACCCGATCCCAGATCACGAAAAATGGAGACGCTACGGGTATCGGAAAATGGCGCAATTTTTTTTTTTTTTTTTTTTTTTTAGCAAAGCTTGGAATTTTTTTTCACAACTTAGATAAAAGAGAACCTAGTCATGTTAGGTGTCTATGAGCTCGTAATGACCTGGAGAATCACAATGGCAGGTCAGTTTTAGCATTTAGTGAACCTAGTAAAAAAAGCCAAACAAAAAACAAGTGTGGGATTGCACTTTTTTTTGCAATTTCACCGCACTTGGAATTTTTTTCCCGTTTTCTAGTACACGACATGCTAAAACCAATAATGTCGTTCAAAAGTACAAGTCATCCCGCAAAAAATAAGCCCTCACATGGCCATATTGAGGGAAAAATAAAAAAGTTATGGCTCTGGGAAGCAGGGGAGCGAAAAATGAACACGGAAAAAGGGAAAATCCCAAGGTCATGAAGGGGTTAATAATGTGGAACATCATTTTTAAGTAGTTTTCCTTTAATTAGAATCACCTGGAAAACTAATTATCACATGTGTTTAAGATTGATTTCAGTGATCCATTGAGCCCTGAGACACAAAACCATCGATGAGTTTATTTGAAAAACAAAACAATTAAATCTTTATGACACTTAAATTCAATTTGCATAATAATTTGGAACACGGCGTATAGTGGATGGAAACTTCTGCTTTTAACTGTACATGTCTATCGTCACACACAGAGATCCATCGTTACACATGGAGATCCATCGTCACACACGGAGGTCCATCGTCACACACGGAGGTCCATCGTCACACACGGAGGTCCATCGTCACGGAGATCCATCGTCACATACAGAGGTCCATCGTCACACACACAGATCCATCGTCACACACGGAGATCCATCGTCACACACAGATATCCATCGTCACACACACAGATCCATCGTCACACACAGAGATCCATCGTCACACATGGAGGTCCATCGTCACACACACAGATCCATCGTCACACACAGAGATCCATCGTCACACACAGATATCCATCGTCACACACACAGATCCATCGTCACACACGGAGATCCATCGTCACACACGGAGGTCCATCGTCACACACAGAGATCCATCGTTACACATGGAGATCCATCGTCACACACGGAGGTCCATCGTCACACACAGAGATCCATCGTCACACACGGAGATCCATCGTCACACACACAGATCCATCGTCACACACACAGATCCATCGTCACACACGGAGATCCATCGTCACACACGGAGATCCATCGTCACACACAGAGATCCATCGTCCCACACAGAGATCCATCGTCACACACAGATATCCATCGTCACACACACAGATCCATCGTCACACACACAGATCCATCGTCACACACAGAGATCCATCGTCACACACAGAGATCCATCGTCACACACAGAGATCCATCGTCACACACAGATATCCATCGTCACACACACAGATCCATCGTCACACACAGAGATCCATCGTCACACATGGAGGTCCATCGTCACACACACAGATCCATCGTCACACACAGAGATCCATCGTCACACACAGATATCCATCGTCACACACACAGATCCATCGTCACACACGGAGATCCATCGTCACACACGGAGATCCATCGTCACACACAGAGATCCATCGTCCCACACAGAGATCCATCGTCACACACAGATATCCATCGTCACACACACAGATCCATCGTCACACACAGAGATCCATCGTCACACACAGAGATCCATCGTCCCACACAGAGATCCATCGTCACACACAGATATCCATCGTCACACACAGATATCCATCGTCACACACACAGATCCATCGTCACACACAGAGATCCATCGTCACACACGTAGGTCCATTGTCACATACAGATGTCTATCGTCACACACAGATATCCATCGTCACACACACAGATCCATCGTCACACACAGATATCCATCGTCACACACAGATATCCATCGTCACACACACAGATCCATCGTCACACACAGAGATCCATCGTCACACACGTAGGTCCATTGTCACATACAGATGTCTATCGTCACACACAGATATCCATCGTCACACACACAGATCCATCGTCACACACAGATATCCATCGTCACACACACACAGATCCATCGTCACACACGGAGGTCCATCGTCACACACACAGATCCATCATCACACACAGATATCCATCGTCACACACAGAGATCCATCGTCACACACACAGATCCATCATCACAAACAGGTCCATCGTCACACACACAGAGATCCATCGTCACACACGGAGATCCATCATCACACACGGAGGTCCATCGTCACACACACAGATCCATCGTCACACACGGAGATCTATCGTCACACACAGATCCATCGTCACACACGGAGATCTATCGTCACACACAGATCCATCGTCACACACAGATCCATCGTCACACACGGAGGTCCATCATTACACACGGAGATCCATCGTCACACACACAGATCCATCGTCACACACAGATCCATCGTCACACACAGATCCATCGTCACACACGGAGGTCCATCGTCACACACGGAGGTCCATTGTCACACACACAGATCCATCGTCACACACACAGATCCATCGTCACACACACAGATCCATCGTCACACACAGAGATCCATCGTCACACACAGAGATCCATCGTCACACACAGGTCCATCGTCACACACACAGAGGTCCATCGTCACACACACAGATCCATCATCACACACAGATCCATCGTCACACACACAGATCCATCGTCACACACACAGAGGTCCATCGTCACACACACAGATCCATCGTCACACACACAGAGGTCCATCGTCACACACAGAGGTCCATCGTCACACACACAGAGGTCCATCGTCACACACACAGATCCATCGTCACACACACAGATCCATCGTCACACACAGAGATCCATCGTCACACACAGGTCCATCGTCACACACGGAGGTCCATCGTCACACACACAGATCCATCATCACACACAGATCCATCGTCACACACACAGATCCATCGTCACACACACAGAGGTCCATCGTCACACACAGAGGTCCATCGTCACACACAGAGGTCCATCGTCACACACACAGATCCATCGTCACACACACAGAGGTCCATCGTCACACACACAGATCCATCGTCACACACACAGAGGTCCATCGTCACACACACAGATCCATCGTCACACACACAGAGGTCCATCGTCACACACAGAGGTCCATCGTCACACACAGAGGTCCATCGTCACACACACAGAGGTCCATCGTCACACACACAGATCCATCGTCACACACACAGAGGTCCATCGTCACACACAGAGGTCCATCGTCACACACAGAGGTCCATCGTTACACACGGAGGTCCATCGTCACACACACAGATCCATCGTCACACACAGAGGTCCATCGTCACACACAGGTCCATCGTCACACACAGGTCCATCGTCACACACGGAGGTCCATCATTACACACGGAGGTCCATCGTCACACACAGAGGTCCATCGTCACACACACAGATCCATCGTCACACACAGAGGTCCATCGTCACACACAGAGGTCCATCGTCACACACAGGTCCATCGTCACACACGGAGGTCCATCGTCACACACGGAGGCTCTGGCCTCCATGCAGACACACATTTCATCCTCTGATGATGTTACACTTCTTGACTGAAGAGCATATCATTTGGCGCTGAGAGTTCACCAGCATCTCATAAGTCACAAGGAGGTGAATGGCGGCAGATAATCTGGTAATTGCGCTCTCTGTAGTGTTATTTCCACATTAGCGCTGTCTGTTCTCAGCGTCACGGCCGCACCAGAAGATTTATTACGTGTCTCCATAAGTCACTCCATTCACTGACAGGCAGCATGCGGATACTTCACATTCCACAGAGGACAAGGATGTGGATCTGCCAGAAAAGTCCTATGACTAACATATGGCCGCCATTAAGGCCATGTTCACACGTTGCGGATTTGATAAATCCGCAGTGCCAAAAGTACTGTGGATTTTATCGCGTTTTTTTTTGTGCGGTTTCCACTGCGGTTTTAGACACATGCGGGTTTCTATAATGGTGCGCGGTTTTTTCTGCAGCATGTGCACTGCGGTTTTTGTTTTAGGTTAACATTGTACTGTACAACGCATGGAAAACTGCGGATCCGCAGCAAAAACCACAACGTGTGAACATAGCCTATAGCTTCCACCGAGGTTCTTCCCCAGCTTTCCCACACCCCTGCATAACCAATCTGTCTGCACTACAACGACCCTTTCTTCACCCTCCTCTCCCCTCTCCTGTCCTCCTCCTCCCGTCCCCTCCTCTCGCCTGCTCCCTGTATTTTTGGGGTCTCTGTGTAATTTGCGCGGTTTGACTGCTGCTTCTCAGACAAGGTAATGGTTAGACCAATATTTCCGATGTGAGGGGCTTCCTGTAAGATGGTGGGATGAGAAGGGAGGGTCCGGTCCATGGAGAGAAGCGGACGGAGGAGGAAGAAAAGATGCAAAAAACAACAGGCGAACTCGTCCCACACCAGAATATCTGTCAAGAGCGAAAGGAAATCCTACTCCGACCATAGGAGCCCCCGAGTCGCCCTGTTGTGGAGGGTCTCTATCCTGACATTACAGCTTCCATAGGTTGTCGGCCATGAAGTGACATTATTCTGCACCAGTCTGCACTGTCAGTCCAGCGTCGTATTCATGAACCAGGCAGGCCTGGATGAGCGGGTCCTATGGATGCATCAAGATACAGGAGAGCGGAAAACAAGAAATTGTGGGAGGAAAGTGAATATAAAGGAGAAGAAGAAGAAGAAGAAGAGTGATGACACCTGAGGCTGCGGTCATCACCAGTGACATCTATGGCTGCCATCTCTGGGGGTCCTGGGGGGCTCAGTGTAAACGGCTCGTATACCCACATTATACACCGCTGAGGGGCGAGATTCCTCCGGGGCTCCAGCAGGAGGCGCCATTCACGGTGGCCAGTGTTATATCTAGGGCGAGATGACAGCACATTAGGGAGTTGCTATACGAGCAGTTATCCTATGTATACAGGCAGCATGGATTCTGCAGGACAGCGCCCCCCGCAGGCTCAGAGGATAGTGACATGCTTGTTTGTGGTGCAGGGGAACCTCCGGGGGCCACCACCCTCTTATGTGAGCAGTCCTTGGCACCATATACATGAATCACCATGCACAGACACAGGCGGCATCTTATGCATTTCACGATCCACCTTGTTCAGTGATACATACATTTGTGATTGAGGATAATGTCACATTTGCCTGCAGCTGAAACGTGGGGCCCTGGAGCTGGTTACTGGTGGGCCCTTGGGACCCCAGTCCGACACTGTATCTATGAATGGTTGTGGTTTTGGGTAATGTGTGGACGCTCTTGTTTTCCTCCACTCAGGACACGTCCACAGTCATCGACCAAGAGCCCTGGAAGCACAAACACCCTCTGTGTGCAGGAAGGAGGCCATGAAGGGGTTAAGCCGAGGTGCCGGACTGATAGCAGCGGGCTACGGAGCAAAGTGCGGCTGTCAATCCTCCCAGCACAGGCAACATCACAGTGTCACCCGGACAGGAGGCTCTGTATAGTGGGGCTGATTGGGCCATCACCGGGCAGAACGGTTACTTCTCTGCCCCACCAGCCCACCAGGGTGAAGGATGCGGACCCCTCCCCACCCTACATCACCTGCTATACAGTGCATTAACCCCTCTGCACCTTCGCCCACCAGGGATAATACAGGAAATTCCTTGCCACTCTACAACGCCTGGATGAAGGTGAATTAACCCTTTGCCACCTTTGCCCCCCAGGGATGATATATGCTAACCCCTCACCACTGTGGATCAATTAGTATAATATCTGCCCACCCTGAATCTCCAGGATTGCATGATTTACTGCAGACCCCGGCCATACATCATACCACTGACCACCAGGGACAATAGATATTAACCCCTTCACCACCCGAGATGGCCTGCAATGGTACGGCTAAACACAACCCCCCCGGACCAGCGATAATGATGAGCGTGCACCCCTGAACAACCACAGACCCTGAGGGAAAGTGGGTATTAACCTCTTAACCACCGGGGACCATTCGCAATTAAGTGACATGAGAAATACAATGTTTCGAGATCGCCGTCTAATGTGCAGGGTGGGGCGCCACCTAGTGGCAGGTTCATAAAACAATGGAGTGTAAACGATTCTTCCACCCCCAGCACTTGAGGTACTAGGAGCACATCACGATGGATACAAGTTAGTCTACGTTCACATTTGCGGTCTGCGCTGCAGCGTCGCCGCATGCGTCCCTATATTTAACATGGGGGCGCATGGACATGCGTCGCACTTGTGTTTTGCGCCGCATGCGTCACTGCGGCGCACGCGTCCGGGCGCAGAGGACGCAGCAAGTTGCATTTTTGCTGCATCCAAAATCAATCAAAAAAAGGATGCATGTGGCGCAAAACGCAGCGTTGTGCATGTGTTTTGCTGCGTTTTTGTTTGCGTTGTGCGTTGCGGCGCCGACGCTGCGGCGCACAACGCAAATGTGAACGTAGCCTTATAGAGTGACTGACAACGGAATCAGTCCCAGACTGACAGAACAATGCAGATTATTGTTACAAAGAATATAAAACTCCATCGGAGCAGAGTTCAGCGCCCAAATACTGCGCACTGGTATCTGTCTGCACCAAAAGGAAGAGCTGGTGCAAAAAACAACCCGGCCCCATAATCACAGCAAGAAGGGACAATCCGAGAGCAGCGCTCCTGCACATGGACGGATGTCGCACATCCATCTTCTCTGACAGCGCCTCATAATAAACTGTCAGCTGCTCAAACATGGCACCAATGGGGGGTGTTACATAGGACTGCAGGTGACGAGCCACAGGGGCACAAACATGGCACCAATGGGGGGTGTTACATAGGACTGCAGGTGACAAGCCACGGGGGCACAAACATGGCACTGACGGGGTGTTACATAGGACTGCGATGACAAGCCACAGACACAAACATGGCACAAATAGGGGGTGTTACATAGGACTGCAGGTGACAAGCCACAGGGGCACAAATATGGCACTGATGGGGTGTTACATAGGACTGCGGGTGACAAGCCACAGGGGCACAAACATAGCACCAATACGGAGTGTTACATAGGATTACAGGTGACAAGCCACAGGCACAAACATAGCACTGACGGGGTGCTACATAGGACTGCAGGTGACATCTACTACATTATCTGTACTCAGAGAGTTATCACTGTGTTATCTGTGGTGTTACATAGGACTGCAGGTGACATCTACTACATTATCTGTACTCAGAGAGTTATCACTGTGTTATCAGTGGCGTTACATAGGACTGCAGGTGACATCTACTACATTATCTGTACTCAGAGAGTTATCACTGTGTTATCTGTGGTGTTACATAGGACTGCAGGTGACATCTACTACATTATCTGTACTCAGAGAGTTATCACTGTGTTATCTGTGGTGTTACATAGGACTGCAGGTGACATCTACTACATTATCTGTTCTCAGGGAGTTATCACTGTGTTATCTGTGGTGTTACATAGGACTGCAGGTGACATCTACTACATTATCTGTACTCAGACTTATCACTGTGTTATCTGTGGTGTTACATAGGACTGCAGGTGACATCTACTACATTATCTGTACTCAGGGAGTTATCACTGTGTTATCTGTGGTGTTACATAGGACTGCAGGTGACATCTACTAAATTATCTGTACTCAGGGAGTTATCACTGTGTTATCTGTGGTGTTACATAGGACTGCAGGTGACATCTACTACATTATCTGTACTCAGAGAGATATCACTGTGTTATCTGTGGTGTTACATAGGACTGCAGGTGACATCTACTACATTATCTGTACTCAGAGCGTTATCACTGTGTTATCTGTGGTGTTACATAGGACTGCAGGTGACATCTACTACATTATCTGTACTCAGAGAGTTATCACTGTGTTATCTGTGGTGCTACATAGGACTGCAGGTGACATCTACTACATTATCTGTACTCAGAGAGTTATCACTGTGTTATCTGTGGTGTTACATAGGACTGCAGGTGACATCTACTACAATATCTGTACTTCGTTATCACTGTGTTATCTGTTGTGTTACATAGGACTGCAGGTGACATCTACTACATTATCTGTACTCAGAGAGTTATCACTGTGTTATCTGTGGTGTTACATAGGACTGCAGGTGACATCTACTACACTATTTGTCTTCGGGAGCGTTATATAGGGGTGAATCCCGCCTTTCCAGCAGTCGGTGAGCTGTCACTCTCTGACTGTCTTTCCTCTGGACTCTGCTCCCTGATGGATCTCAGTCCTGTGGCCTCAGCCCGGGTCACCTGGAGTCTGTGGGGCCCAAATATCTAGAAATCACAAACAGACGAATTGATTCTGTAGTAATTGTCTGCGGAGATGGGGAATGTGCGGACACCGGGGGTCTCCTGTGAGGAGAGGAATCAGCCCCCTGATCACTGTGGTCACCGCACAGCCCCCTGATCACTGTGGTCACCGCACAGCCCCCTGATCACTGTGGTCACCGCACAGCCCCCTGATCACTGTGGTCACCGCACAGCCCCGCACACTGGCACTGATACAATGTAGCCAGAACGGATACAACTAATGTAAACAAACAAGTCCAGTAATGTAAACACACAAGTAATGTAACCACACACGTGTCCGCCGTCCACTTACCAGAGCACAGACACAAGTCAGGAGCGAGCAGCAGACGATGGAAGCAAGACTGGTCCACAGCACCAGAGATGGTCCCATATCCAGGAGGCGCCGGCTGCATCCAACACACAGAGCTCGGGTCACACCGGCCCCCGGGGGGTCACTGCCTGCGCGCCCACCTGGCGGCGCCACCTGAGGACAGAGGCCATGTCTCCAAGATCAGAGGGGGCTCTGCTGCAGGGGGCCCGGGCAGGGGGTCTGCAGCTGCAGTCAGCAATATGGACACTGAAATCCCATCACAGAGAAGACAGAGGCCGGGGGAGGCCAGCAGCTGTGAAGAGAGGCCAGGAGCTGTGAAGAGAGGCCAGCAGCTGTGAGGAGAGGCCAGGAGCCGCCGGGTCCCAGCACCAGGACTTCGGTTACTTTCCTGGAGCCAAACTTTCTCCTAAACTGAAGATCAAGTCCCCTGAAGGAGAAGGAGTAGATCCCCCATCCTCCACACCCCCAGCCCGGATCCCTGGATCCCCAGCAGCAGATCTATAGCTGAGATCTCCAGTCCGGCTTTGTTGTCGGGTCAGATGAGGTGTCGGAGCAGATCTGTGCACGCTGTGACCTCAGGACATGGAGATCTGCTCTCTCTGCAGATAATCAGGGCCCGGGGCCATGTGATCCGGCTTCTGGATCTTGGTGGCTCCTGATCTGCCCTCCATGGATCGTGTCTGCAGATCTGTCCTGATCCCGATAGTCCCCGACTACAACTGAGATCCCAGAGCCTGAAGCGGAGCTGGAGCCCCCCAGGGTGGGGGTCTGCACTGTGACGGCGATGTATTTATATCCTTGGTGCTTGATTGACAGGTTAAGTATTCTGTCAGAATGGGGGGTCCTACCTAGATGACTACTAGGATAGGGGTCCTCATTGGAAGACTCTCAGGATAGGGGTCCTCACTGGATGACTGACAGGATTGGGGTCCTCACTGGATGACTCAGGATGGAGGTCCTCTCTGAGTAACTCTCAGGATGGGGGTCCTCACTGGATGACTCTGAGGATGGGGGTCTTTAGTGGATAATTCTGAGGATGGGGGTCTTTAGTGGATAACTCTGAGGATGGGGTCCTCACTGGATAACTCTGAGGATGGGGGTCTTTAGTGGATAACTCTCAGGATGGGGGTCCTCACTGGATGACTCTGAGTATACATGTCCTCTCTGGATGACTCTCAGGATGGGGGTCCTCAGGTCCTCTCTGGGTAACTCTCTGGATAGGGGTCCTCTCTGGATGACTCTCAGGATGGGGGTCCTCTCTGGATAGGGGTCCTCACTGTATGACTCTGAGGATAGGGGCTCTCTCTGGATAACTCTGAGGATGGGAGTCTTTAGTCGATAACTCTCAGGATGGGGGTCCTCACTGGATGACTCTGAGTATACATGTCCTCTCTGGATGACTCTCAGGATGGGGGTCCTCTCTGGATGACTTTCAGGCTGGGGGTCCTCAGGTCCTCTCTGGGTAACTCTCTGGATAGGGGTCCTCTCTGGATGACTCTCAGGATGGGGGTCCTCACTGTATGACTCTGAGGATAGGGGCTCTCTCTGGATAACTCTGAGGATGGGAGTCTTTAGTCGATAACTCTCCGGATGGGGGTCCTCACTGGATGACTCTCAGGTTTGGGGTCCTCACTGGATCGCTGGCTGGGGTCTTCCCTCTGTGATGGATTGGCAGCCAGGCAGGGGTCTCTGCTGGGAGTTGTAGTGCTGTGTGCAGCCTCCAGCCCCTGCTCCTCAGCCCTGCGCTGCTCACCGCCGCTCTCCGGTCACTGGAGCTCTCACTACTGGGGAGGACGGGATAAAGCAGCATGGGCAGCAGCCGATTGGTTCCCCGGGATCAACCACGTGACTCGCAGGCACAGGGGGGCTGTGTTTACCCTCCGGTGGGCACAGAGTGTTTGCTGTGGCTGCAGAGTGGGGCCATGCACCCCAGAGTCTCCCCTACACCCTCCATGTAGGGCCCCAGGGCCTCTCTGCATCATAAGACCCCAATGTTATAACCAGAGGGGCAGCTGTAGTGGGAGCAGGGGCTGCAGCTGGATCCTGGGGGCCACACTGGCCCCATATGAGAAGACCAATAGCATTGAGGACCCGTGATAACTGGGGGTCCTGCTGGAGATATTGCATTGGGGTCTACAAGCCTCATATCAGGCTGCTGTGTATAACTGGCACATGGCTGGTTTTTCTCAAGAGCTTACACCTCTAAGGGTTAATGCAGGTTTGCAGCCATATAAGCTTCTGGGTGCATGAATTATTGATGCTGAAGACTGCTTACAACTAATGGGTATTATTTTAGCCATGTGGTGTGCTGGGACTTGTAGTACCACCTGCAGATTTGCCTGAATTCGCCTTGATTTTGATGGTGCCCTTCTTTGGCCACTAGGGGCGCTGCTGCTTTGCCTGTGTGCAGACAATGTCATTATGTCCATAGCTGCTGAGTGCAGGTTGTCGGGGGTCAGCACATCGGCCTGCAGGGGGTTTCCATTATCCGGGGCTTCCTACAATGGTGTGACCCTCGATGGCAACCAGAATGGAGGACATACACTACACTTAGGTTATATAGATGACATTAGCCTTTTTGGGGCTTTTTGATTTATTAGAAAAAAAAAAAAGAGAAGCCAGCACTGCTTAGGGTTAGAACGCAATACAAATGGTGCACATGCACCTACTGAATTCTAACTGTAGTTCAAATATGAGACATTTAGCAAATAATTGATCAATTCTTTAAGCTACCCCGCCACTTCACGGCAATCTCATAATGGGGCAGTCCTACTCTACGTATTATATTAAAATCGTGCCATACGGCCTCCTAGATGTAGAAAGAGTATAAAAAGACAGACACCATTACTATGACATGCAAGCTGTACCTGGAGCATTTTCAGAGTCACCCCCTTGGTGCCAGGAAGGACAAGCGAAGGTGCAGGCCGATCAGGTCCTGTGCGGACATATCAGATCTGGTTTCCACACCTCCAAACCAGCGGGGTAGCTCTAGATTCCCCATCAGTAGGTCATTGGCGTCTGGGAGGAGACCCGAGCAAAAACTGGGAGATTTATTATAGTTTTTAGAGCCACAACTTTGTCCAGGGTTATTTTCTAGCCCGAATCGCGATGTATAAGTCACAGGTTACCGCTCCGCCATGTGCGCTGATGATGCCGCCTCCGCCGGGCACCGCGATGTATAAGTCACAGGTTACCGCTCCGCCATGTGCGCTGATGATGCCGCCTCCGCCGGGCACCGCGATGTATAAGTCACAGGTTACCGCTCCGCCATGTGCGCTGATGATGCCGCCTCCGCCGGGCACCGCGATGTATAAGTCACAGGTTACCGCTCCGCCATGTGCGCTGATGATGCCGCCTCCGCCGGGCACCGCGATGTATAAGTCACAGGTTACCGCTCCGCCATGTGCGGTGATGATGCCGCCTCCGCCGGGCACCGCGATATATAAGTCACAGGTTACCGCTCCGCCATGTGCGGTGATGGTGCCGCCTCCTCTGGGCACCGCGATGTATAAGTCACAGGTTACCGCTCCGCCATGTGCGGTGATGATGCCGCCTCCGCCGGGCACCGCGATGTATGTCACAGGTTACTGCTCCGCCATGTGCGGTGATGATGCCGCCTCCGCCGGGCACCGCGATATATAAGTCACAGGTTACCGCTCCGCCATGTGCGGTGATGGTGCCGCCTCCTCTGGGCACCGCGATGTATAAGTCACAGGTTACCGCTCCGCCATGTGCGGTGATGATGCCGCCTCCGCCAGGCACCGCGATGTATAAGTCACAGGTTACTGCTCCGCCATGTGCGGTGATGATGCCGCCTCCGCCGGGCACCGCGATGTATAAGTCACAGGTTACTGCTCCGCCATGTGCAGTGATGATGCCGCCTCCGCCAGGCACCGCGATGTATAAGTCACAGGTTACTGCTCCGCCATGTGCGGTGATGATGCCGCCTCCGCCGGGCACCGCGATGTATAAGTCACAGGTTACCGCTCCGCCATGTGCGGTGATGGTGTCACCTCCACCGGGCACCGCAATGTATAAGTCACAGGTTACCGCTCCGCCATGTGCAGTGATGGTGCCGCCTCCGCCGGGCACCGCGATGTATAAGTCACAGGTTACCGCTCCGCCATGTGCGGTGATGGTGCCGCCTCCGCCGGGCACCGCGATATATAAGTCACAGGTTACTGCTCCGCCGTGTGCGGTGATGATGCCGCCTCCGCCGGGCACCGCGATGTATAAGTCACAGGTTACTGCTCCGCCATGTGCGGTGATGATGCTGCCTCCGCCAGGCACCGCGATGTATAAGTCACAGGTTACTGCTCCGCCATGTGCGGTGATGATGCCGCCTCCGCCGGGCATCGCGATGTATAAGTCATAGGTTACCGCTCCGCCGTGTGCGGTGATGGTGCCGCCTCCGCCGGGCACCGCGATGTATCAGTCACAGGTTACCGCTCCGCCATGTGCGGTGATGGTGCCGCCTCCGCCGGGCACCGCGATGTATCAGTCACAGGTTACCGCTCCGCCATGTGCGGTGATGGTGTCACCTCCACCGGGCATCGCGATGTATAAGTCACAGGTTACCGCTCCGCCATGTGCAGTGATGGTGCCGCCTCCGCCGGGCACCGCGATGTATAAGTCACAGGTTACTGCTCCGCCATGTGCGGTGATGATGCCGCCTCCGCCAGGCATCGCGATGTATAAGTCATAGGTTACCGCTCCGCCGTGTGCGGTGATGGTGCCGCCTCCGCCGGGCACCGCGATGTATAAGTCACAGGTTACTGCTCCGCCATGTGCGGTGATGATGCCGCCTCCGCCGGGCATCGCGATGTATAAGTCATAGGTTACCGCTCCGCCGTGTGCGGTGATGGTGCCGCCTCCGCCGGGCACCGCGATGTATAAGTCACAGGTTACTGCTCCGCCATGTGCGGTGATGATGCCGCCTCCGCTGGGCATCGCGATGTATAAGTCACAGGTTACCGCTCCGCCATGTGCGGTGATGGTGCGGCCTCCGCCGGGCACCGCGATGTATAAGTCACAGGTTACTGCTCCGCCATGTGCGGTGATGATGCCGCCTCCGCCGGGCAATGTACGGATGTCAGATACAGACGTAGAGGCTAAACATGATCAGAATAAAGATGAAGAATCCATATCCCAAGCAGAGAAGCCCAGATCTCAGAAGAAAGGTGACGGTGCTCTGGGCAGGACCAGGTCTCGGCCGCAGGACACATAGAAGAAAGCTGACAGCAAGCAGAGATCCTGCAGATGGCGAGGAGCACAGACAGTGGCTCAGGCTTTATGAGACGAGCAGTTCTAGGGTTGGAGCGTTCGGAGACTTCATTCAGACCAGGTTGTAGTTGGTCCATGCGCTTTCTGCGGGTGGCACGTATCACACACGACTAGCACACGGATCCATCATGTCAGCGCACATGGTTCTCCAGTGATGGTCTGAATGGGAAAAAAACTATTCTGCCCCAGAATAATTCGTGGCCTAGGAGACGGCTGCTGCGGCACCTCTCTGCGATGGATCGGCATGTGGTGTCAATCATGTCGGCAGTTTGTGGAAAGGACTGGTCAATACATCAATCTGAACCCAGCTAAAGAGGCAGAAAAGATGCGGTTCTAAATTCATACTAAAATTAAGATACTGCCCCGGATCTTGGTTTTCTCCACACCCATTTTTTTTTTACAATTATGCAACTTTTGTTTATGGCAGAAAGGTTTGTAACGTGTGATAAATGGAGCTGTAATTGTACAGGTGGAAGGCTGGGGGCGCTAGATCACTGGTGTACCCAGGTAATTGTTATCTGGTGGGCAGCAGACATGGAGGGTACACTGAGGACCAGCAGCTGTCACTGTGCACCCTCATTACTAAAGGGGCGACAATCACGGCTGGCGGCAGATACTGCCCCGATGGCATCCGCATGGCTCCAGGTCACATGACCATGTTATCTGCCGAGGACCCCAGGAGCCCACTGTCTCCCTGAATTATGGATATTCCGTATATATGATGTATAGAACGATCGCGGACGTTCAGGAGGATGACGGCCATGTTGTTTCTCAGGGAGGTCCCTGTGGAATAATAAGAGCCAGGAGAAATTTAGTCTTCTGACCTGACCCATAGCTCCCAACCGTCCCTCATTGTGCGGGATTGTCCCGGTTTTCAGCCTCTGCCCCGCACTCCCGCACGGGGCACTCTAATCCCGCGGCGCAGACAGCAGGACCGACACGCCCCCTTGTATAGTACGCCATGCCCCGGGCCCTTACCCTTCTGTATGGCTGCCTGCTTTCTGCGCACAGGACCTGTGATGAGGTCACAGGAGGGGAGGAGTCAGGGGTCACATGATCGGCACTTCCGTGGATTCATTGCAGGACTTGCTGGTTGCTGCCACCTTGCCACATGGTCCTGCAGGAGGTAAGTAATGCCTTGTATGGGTCAGGAGGTGTACAGTGTGGATGTAGCAGAGCTGTGTGTGTATGAGATGTGCGGAGCGGAGCCGTGTGTGTACGAGGTGTGCGGAGCGGAGCCGTGTGTGTACGAGGTGTGCGGAGCGGAGCCGTGTGTGTACGAGGTGTGCGGAGCGGAGCCGTGTGTGTACGAGGTGTGCGGAGCGGAGCCGTGTGTGTACGAGGTGTGCGGAGCGGAGCCGTGTGTGTACGAGGTGTGCGGAGCGGAGCCGTGTGTGCACGAGGTGTGCGGAGCGGAGCGGAGCCGTGTGTGTACGAGGTGTGCGGAGCGGAGCCGTGTGTGTACGAGGTGTGCGGAGCGGAGCCGTGTGTGTACGAGGTGTGCGGAGCGGAGCCGTGTGTGTACGAGGTGTGCGGAGCGGAGCCGTGTGTGTACGAGGTGTGCGGAGCGGAGCCGTGTGTGTACGAGGTGTGCGGAGCGGAGCCGTGTGTGTACGAGGTGTGCGGAGCGGAGCCGTGTGTGTACGAGGTGTGCGGAGCGGAGCCGTGTGTGTACGAGGTGTGCGGAGCGGAGCCGTGTGTGTACGAGGTGTGCGGAGCGGAGCCGTGTGTGTACGAGGTGTGCGGAGCGGAGCCGTGTGTGTACGAGGTGTGCGGAGCGGAGCCGTGTGTGTACGAGGTGTGCGGAGCGGAGCCGTGTGTGTACGAGGTGTGCGGAGCGGAGCCGTGTGTGTACGAGGTGTGCGGAGCGGAGCCGTGTGTGTACGAGGTGTGCGGAGCCGTGTGTGTACGAGGTGTGCGGAGCGGAGCCGTGTGTGTACGAGGTGTGCGGAGCGGAGCCGTGTGTGTACGAGGTGTGCGGAGCGGAGCCGTGTGTGTACGAGGTGTGCGGAGCGGAGCCGTGTGTGTACGAGGTGTGCGGAGCGGAGCCGTGTGTGTACGAGGTGTGCGGAGCGGAGCCGTGTGTGTACGAGGTGTGCGGAGCGGAGCCGTGTGTGTACGAGGTGTGCGGAGCGGAGCCGTGTGTGTAGGAGGTGTGCGGAGCGGAGCCGTGTGTGTAGGAGGTGTGCGGAGCGGAGCCGTGTGTGTAGGAGGTGTGCGGAGCGGAGCCGTGTGTGTAGGAGGTGTGCGGAGCGGAGCCGTGTGTGTAGGAGGTGTGCGGAGCGGAGCCGTGTGTGTAGGAGGTGTGCGGAGCGGAGCCGTGTGTGTAGGAGGTGTGCGGAGCGGAGCCGAGTGTGTAGGAGGTGTGCGGAGCGGAGCCGAGTGTGTAGGAGGTGTGCGGAGCGGAGCCGAGTGTGTAGGAGGTGTGCGGAGCGGAGCCGAGTGTGTAGGAGGTGTGCGGAGCGGAGCCGAGTGTGTAGGAGGTGTGCGGAGCGGAGCCGAGTGTGTAGGAGGTGTGCGGAGCGGAGCCGAGTGTGTAGGAGGTGTGCGGAGCGGAGCCGAGTGTGTAGGAGGTGTGCGGAGCGGAGCCGAGTGTGTAGGAGGTGTGCGGAGCGGAGCCGAGTGTGTAGGAGGTGTGCGGAGCGGAGCCGAGTGTGTAGGAGGTGTGCGGAGCGGAGCCGAGTGTGTAGGAGGTGTGCGGAGCGGAGCCGAGTGTGTAGGAGGTGTGCGGAGCGGAGCCGAGTGTGTAGGAGGTGTGCGGAGCGGAGCCGAGTGTGTAGGAGGTGTGCGGAGCGGAGCCGAGTGTGTAGGAGGTGTGCGGAGCGGAGCCGAGTGTGTAGGAGGTGTGCGGAGCGGAGCCGAGTGTGTAGGAGTAGCTATGTGTGGCCATTATACGGTACGAAGTATCATGTGCGGCCAATATACAGTATGGAGCATCATGTGCGGTCATTATACAGTATAGAGCATCATGTGCGGTCATTATACAGTATGGAGCATCATGTGCGGCCATTATACAGTATGGAGCATCATGTGCGGCCAATATACAGTACGGAGCATCATGTGCGGCCAATATACAGTATAGAGCATCATGTGCGGTCATTATACAGTATGGAGCATCATGTGCGGTCATTATACAGTATGGAGCATCATGTGCGGCCAATATACAGTATGGAGCATCATGTGCGGTCATTATACAGTATGGAGCATCATGTGCGGTCATTATACAGTATGGAGCATCATGTGCGGCCAATATACAGTATAGAGCATCATGTGCGGTCATTATACAGTATGGAGCATCATGTGCGGTCATTATACAGTATGGAGCATCATGTGCGGCCAATATACAGTACGGAGCATCATGTGCGGCCAATATACAGTACGGAGCATCATGTGTGGCCATTATACAGTATGCAGCATCGTGTGCGGTCATTATACAGTATGGAGCATCATGTGCGGCCAATATACAGTATGGAGCATCATGTGCGGCCAATATACAGTACGGAGCATCATGTGCGGTCATTATACAGTATGGAGCACTGTGTGGCCATATTTTTTTGTTTATAATTATTGTATATGAAACAGTGTGATCAGCAGTGCTAAATGGGTGTGGTTGGGATGTGGATATGGGTGTGGCTAATTATGAATGGGTGTGGCCAGAGGCGTGGCCTAAAATTTGCCACGGCGCGCGTTGCACGCCGCAAACTTTGTCCCTCTTTCACATCTTCAACTGTTGGGAGGTATGCCTGACCTGAGGGGGAGCGCGGGGTCTGGTGAGACCCTATATAACATCTCATCTACCAAAATATCGAGGTCACGCCCTAGTGGTTGCAGCCAGTATTGCAGATCTGTCCATATTCCCTCTGCCGGATCCAGTTCACACGACGTTTCGGTATTTTATCCTTTTTCCTGGATTTGTGTTTTTCCATCTTTTGTAACCTTTTTAAGCTTTATACTTTTTTGGAAATCTAATATATAAAGCTGAATGTGTGTATGTCCAGGATTGGCATCTGCACCGTCGCAGCTACAGCCACAAAATTGTGCACAGTCACACATCTGGACCCCCAAGAGCGTCATAGACTATGTTGTGAGGTGAAATTTTAACCCCGCGCTTTCCAATTCACCAAACAATTTTGCCCCTATCTACATAATGGGGAAAAAATGAAAGGAAAAGTGTTGGAGGCAAATTGACAGCTGCCAGATGTGAACAAGGGGGACTTAAAGAGTGAGAGCAATGGCGCCAAAGAGTATATACCGTACAGTTGCTAAGGTGGGGCCCCGACATGGGATACTCACCACACCACCACGGGGATATGAACACACACACAAAATGCGCCACACACTACCACGTGCTCGAACACATATACCACCCTCAGCGCACATTTCACCACACACACACCAACCTCGCCACATAAAAGTCAAAACACATAAGTCACCGCGCAAAACTCGCCATGCGCAAAACTCGCCATGCGCAAAACTCGCCACGCGCAAAACTCGCCACGCGCAAAACTCGCCACATGCAAAACTCGCCACATGCAAAACTCGCCACATGCAAAACTCGCCACATGCAAAACTCGCCACATGCAAAACTCGCCACATGCAAAACTCGCCTCATGGAAAACTCGCCACACACAAAACTTGCACACGCGGAAAAATTGCCACACGCACAAAAGTTACAACACATGCAAAAGTTGCCTCACACAAAACTTGCACATACTCAAAACGCACCACACATAAAACTCGCCACACGCAAAACTTGCTGCACACAACTTGCTACACTAACCTGTCACATGCAACTCGACACACAAAAAGTTGCTACACGCAACTCAACACACACAACTTGACACACGAAACTCGCCCTAAAACACACACAAGTCTGGTATTATCCTTCAAAAATAAAAATCTGATTAATAAGCTGACAAACTACAAGAGCAACAACTGTACCATATAGGAAATCCGGCAGCTGTCAGTCACATGACCAGTCTATTATGTGTATGTGTGAGCTAATATATACTGCCGGGGGGAGGGCTTCCTGTTGGCTGGGGATTTATCAGGCTGCCAATTTAGCTTACAAATACTGAGGTAAAAATACTGAGCAAATAACGTGTGAACGAGGTCTAATACAGGAGGAGATGACATACAGATATATACTATATACAGGAGGAGATGACACACAGGTATATACTATATACAGGAGCAGATTACCTACAGGTATATAGTATATACAGGAGGAGATGACATACAGGTATATACTATATACAGGGGAGATGACACACAGATATATACTATATACAGGGGAGATGACACACAGGTATATACTATATACAGGGGGAGATGACACACAGGTATATACTATATACAGGGGAGACGACACACAGGTATACTATGTACAGGAGGCGATGACACACAGGTATATACTATATACAGGAGGAGGTGACACACAGGTATATACTATATACAGGAGGAGATGGCATACAGGTATATACTATATACAGGAGATGACACACAGGTATATACTATATATAGGAGGAGATGACATACATATATACTATATACAGGAGATGACATACAGGTATATACTATATACAGTGGAGATGACACACAGGTATATACTATATATAGGAGGAGATGACATACATATATACTATATACAGGAGATGACATACAGGTATATACTATATACAGGAGGAGATGACACACAGGTATATACTATATATAGGAGGAGATGACACATATATACTATATACAGGAGATGACATACAGGTATATACTATATACAGGGGAGATGACACAGGTATATACTATATACAGGAGGAGATGACACACATATATATTATATACAGGAGGAGATGACACACATATATACTATATACAGGGGAGATGACATACAGGTATATACTATATACAGGAGGAGATGACACAGGTATATACTATATACAGGGGAGATGACACACAGGTACATACTATATACAGGAGGAGATGACACACATATATATACTATATACAGGAGGAGATGACACAGGTATATACTATATACAGGGGAGATGACACAGGTATATACTATATACAGGAGGAGATGACACAGGTATATACTATATACAGGGGAAATGACATACAGGTACATACTATATACAGTGGAGATGACACACAGATATATACTATATACAGGGGAGATGACACACAGGTATATACTATATACAGGGGAGATGACACACAGGTATATACTATATACAGGGGAGACGACACACAGGTATACTATATACAGGGGAGATGACACACAGGTATATACTATATACAGGAGATGACATACAGGTATATACTATATACAGGAGGAGATGACACACATATATACTATATACAGGGGAGATGACAAAGGTATATACTATATACAGGGGAGATGAAACACAGGTATATACTATATACAGGAGGAGATGACACACATATATATACTATATACAGGAGGAGATGACACAGGTATATACTATATACAGGGGAGATGAAACACAGGTATATACTATATACAGGGGAGATGACACACAGGTACATACTATATACAGGGGAGATGACACAGGTATATACTATATACAGGGGAGATGAGACACAGGTATATACTATATACAGGGGAGATGACACACAGGTACATACTATATACAGGGGAGATGACACAGGTATATACTATATACAGGAGGAGATGACATACAGGTGTATATACTATATACAGGAGGAGATGACATACAGGTATATACTATATAAAGGAGATGACACACAGGTATATACTATATACAGGAGGAGATGACATACAGGTATATACTATATACAGGGGAGATGACACACAGGTATATACTATATACAGGAGGAGATGACATACAGGTATATACTAAATACAGGAAGAGATGATACACACATATATACTACTAGACTGTGGCCCGATTCTAATGCATCGGGTATTCTAGAATATGCATGTCCCCGTAGTATGTGATTCGCGGCAGACTGTGCCCGTCGCTGATTGGTCGAGGCAACCTTTATGACATCATCGTCGCCATGGCAACCATTATGACATCATCGTCGCCATGCTGTGCCCATCTCTGATTGGTCGAGGCCGCCCGACAAACCGTCGACCACTCCATATAAGGTATGGTCTACAAACCGCCAACCACTCCATATAAGGTATGGTCTACAAACCGCCGACCACTCCATATAAGGTATGGTCTACAAACCGCCGACCACTCCATATAAGGTATGGTCTACAAACCGCCGACCACTCCATATAAGGTATCCTGTTTGTAGACCATACCTTATATGGAGTGATTTCCAGGACAGACAGACAGACAGACAGACAGACAGACAGACGGAAAAACCCTTAGACAATTATATATATAGATATACAAGGGAGATGACACAGGTATATAAAATATAAAGGAGGAGATGACACAGGTATATACTATATACAGGAGGAGATGACACACAGGTATATACTATATACAGGGGAAATGACATACAGGTACATACTATATACAGTGGAGATGACACACAGGTATATACTATATACAGGGGAAATGACATACAGGTACATACTATATACAGTGGAGATGACACACAGGTATATAATATACACAGGTGCAGATGACACACATGTATATACTATATAATGGAGATGACTTACAGGTATATACTATATACAGGAGGAGATGACATACAGGTATATACTATATACAGGAGGAGATGACACACTGGTATATACTATATACAAGGGAGATGACATACAGGTACATACTATATACAGGGGAGATGACACACATGTATATACTATATACAGGGGAGATGACACAGGTATATACTATATACAGGGGAGATGACACACAGGTATATACTATATACAGGAGGAGATGACACACAGGTATATACTATATACAGGGGAGATGACACACACATATATACTATATACAGGGGAGATGACACACAGGTATATACTATATACAGGAGGAGATGACATACAGGTATATACTATATACAGGAGAAGATGACACATATATACTATATACAGGGGAGATGACACACAGGTATATACTATATACAGGAGGAGATGACACACTGGTATATACTATATACAGGGGAGATGACATACAGGTATATACTATATACAGGAGGAGATGACACATAGGTATATAGAGGAGGAGATGACATACAGCAGGTATATACTATATACAGGGGAGATGACATACAGGTATATACTATATACAGAAGAGATGACATACAGGCGTATACTATATATAAGGGAGATGACAAACATGTATATAGAAAAATATTTAGAATTGAGAGTCCTCTGGTTGATACCTTTTAATGGCTAACTGAAAAGATGGTAACAAATTGCAAGCTTTCGAGACTACATACGTTTCTTCATCAGGCAAAGACTAAAACAAATTCTGAAGAATCACATATTTATGCACAACATAGTATAGGAAAAAAAAAAAAAAACCATGGATAAGCCAGGTGACATGAAGCAGAATTACCATAGGTGATAAACAGTTGCGTCCATAAATATTGGGCCAATTCTTAGATAAGGATTGTTTTATTGTCCTGTGATTAGGGTCTCTGTTGTGATGACCCCACATGGTCTGATGGGCAAGTTCCTTAGTTGAAGTTAGTTGATGTAAAAAGACATAAATCCGTGTGACACATTCATTCCTGCATTTAGTGTCAAAGGTCGTCATCAGTTTATATTCCCAGACTCTCCTTTATCACCCATGGTAATTCTGCTTCATGTCACCTGGCTTATCCATGGTTTTTTTTCCCCTCACCCTTTTTTTTTTTTTTTTTTTTCCTATACTATGTTGTGCATAAATATGTGATTCTTCAGAATTTGTTTTAGTCTTTGCCTGATGAAGAGACGTATGTAGTCTCGAAAGCTTGCAATTTGTTACCATCTTTTCAGTTAGCCATTAAAAGGTATCATCCACTGAGGACTCTCAATTCTAAATATTTTTCTATCTACTGGCTAACACTGTACCAAGATATATTTCTTTCCTGTATCAAACATGTATATACTGAGGGGAAAATGAGAGGTGTGAGGTGGAAATGAAAAGGTGTGAGTGCAAAATGAGAGGAGTGAGGGAAAATAGTGGAGTGATCGGAAAATGACAGATGTGAGGTCGAAATGACAAGTGTTAGGGGGGAATGAGAGGAGTGAGGGGGGAAATAAAAGGAGTGAGGGAGAAAATGAGAGATGTGAGGGGGAAAATGAGAGGCGTGATGGGAAAATAAGAGAAGTGAGGTGCTATGACTAACCACAGATATTTACTATGCCCAGGCAACGCCGAGCTCTTCAGCTAGTTAAATATAAAATGTGATAAGTTTGTTCCCTGCTGCTGTAAGAAGAGGGCGATAAGTGCTTGGTTGTCTTATCCACTGTACGACAGAGTGCAAGAAGGGAACTTATCTGGAGCCTGGGAAAGCTGGGTGGTGTGTGTTAGTGTGTGATCCAGTGCAGGTGACATGCCGACCTATCAATGCTGCAAGTGATCACAGCGACAAGGGTGGTCCGGGTGTGAGAACAAGCCCATTGTCAGAATAGTTATAGGCGAGTGAGTGGGCAGCGGCGTCCCGCGTTATGGCACCATCTGAGGCCTGTGTGATCTGTGCACGTATCGTCAGGTGAGAGGTAATGGGCAGTGTCAGTGTGCATCTGTATGGCGGCACCGCGTGGACTGCTGCTTGTTATAATGTGACAAGTGTCGGGTTGAACATCTTGCCACTGTAATGCAACTGCAAGGTAGTCGCACGCAACCTCCACCAGGGGGCGCAGGTCAGGGAAGAAAGGTAGCACTCACTCAACATGTAGCACCACAGTGCTAAGAGCAGAGCGCCACTAGGAGGTGGCAGAGAAGTCAGACAGGCCTGTCAGCAACAAACAGGAAGACGAAGTACCAGAGGTCACAGCAATGCACGTGGTCAGAGACAAGCCAGAAGGTGGAACCAGACGGGAGCGCGGGATCCAAAATGTGAGACAGAAGACATAGTCGGGATAAGAGCCAAAGAGTCAAAGCCGGACGGGAAATGTAGTAACAGAGACGAACAGCAGCAGGCAGGGTTCAGAATACAAGCCGAGACATACACTGTAGGGAACCACGAAACACACACTAATCAGGGATAGGGAACGGGTCAGGCACAAATACAGAGGCAGAAGGATCACTAGGGTATACGGGTCAGCTGCTCAAGCCAGAGACTGGAACTATCACTGACAAATGCTACGAGGAGTAGCACCAATAAAAATCCAGCCACAAACCAAAAAATGGCAGGAAAGTTTAACCCCTCCATAACGAGACCGGGAAAAGAAGAAGCAGACCCCGACCTGGATCATGACAGCCACGAGTTCTGTGCTGCGGCTCAGAGTTCTCAGATTCTCCGGAGATTCCCCAGTAAGTGGGTTAATAGCGGCAGCAATCCACACCGCAGTCAGGATCCCCCAGTCTAATCTCCTAAATTACAGTCTATAATTGGCTGTGATAGAAGTCAATGGAGACGTCAATCCGCGATCCACAGGCGACCCCAATGTGTGATGAGCCGAAATGTGCCGGACAAAGAAGTGAGCAGCGGAGGACGGAGAGCAGCATCACACCGCAAACCCTAAACCCCTGCTAATAACTGGAGATCATAAGGGAAGAGACGACGGGGAAAGAATTATATCACAAGTCACTAATTAATTCCATAAGGAAACGTCAGAGGAAACAAAAAAGATCGAGGAAACAGGATATCCATCCAAACTAAAGATGGGAGAGAAAAATGAGAAACAAGACACATATCATCAAGATACGAGCAGTATTATAGTAGTAATATTCTTGTACATAGGGGCAGTATTATAGTAGTTATATTCCTGTACATAGGGGCAGTATTATAGTAGTTATATTCTTGTACATAGAGTGCAGTATTATAGTAGTAATATTCTTGTACATAGGAGCAGTATTATAGTAGTTATATTCTTGTACATAGGAGCAGTATTATAGTAGTTATATTCTTGTACATAGGAGCAGTATTATAGTAGTAATATTCTTGTACATAGGAGCAGTATTATAGTAGTTATATTCTTGTACATAGGGGCAGTATTATAGTAGTTATATTCCTGTACATAGGGGCAGTATTATAGTAGTTATATTCTTGTACATAGGGGCAGTATTATAGTAGTTATATTCTTGTACATAGGAGGCAGTATTATTGTAGTTATATTCTTGTACATAGGGGCAGTATTATAATAGTTATATTCCTGTACATAGGGGCAGTATTATAGTAGTTATATTCTTGTACATAGGGGCAGTATTATAGTAGTTATATTCCTGTACATAGGGGCAGTATTATAGTAGTTATATTCTTGTACATAGAGTGCAGTATTATAGTAGTAATATTCTTGTACATAGGAGCAGTATTATAGTAGTTATATTCTTGTACATAGGAGCAGTATTATAGTAGTTATATTCTTGTACATAGGAGCAGTATTATAGTAGTAATATTCTTGTACATAGGAGCAGTATTATAGTAGTTATATTCTTGTACATAGGGGCAGTATTATAGTAGTTATATTCCTGTACATAGGGGCAGTATTATAGTAGTTATATTCTTGTACATAGGGGCAGTATTATAGTAGTTATATTCTTGTACATAGGAGGCAGTATTATTGTAGTTATATTCTTGTACATAGGGGCAGTATTATAATAGTTATATTCCTGTACATAGGGGCAGTATTATAGTAGTTATATTCTTGTACATAGGGGCAGTATTATAGTAGTTATATTCCTGTACATAGGGGCAGTATTATAGTAGTTATATTCTTGTACATAGAGTGCAGTATTATAGTAGTAATATTCTTGTACATAGGAGCAGTATTATAGTAGTTATATTCTTGTACATAGGAGCAGTATTATAGTAGTTATATTCTTGTACATAGGAGCAGTATTATAGTAGTAATATTCTTGTACATAGGAGCAGTATTATAGTAGTTATATTCTTGTACATAGGAGCAGGATTATAGTAGTTATATTCCTGTACATAGGGGCAGTATTATAGTAGTTATATTCCTGTACATAGGGGCAGTATTATAGTAGTTATATTCTTGTACATAGGGGCAGTATTATAGTAGTTATATTCTTGTACATAGGAGGCAGTATTATTGTAGTTATATTCTTGTACATAGGGGCAGTATTATAATCGTTATATTCCTGTACATAGGGGCAGTATTATAGTAGTTATATTCTTGTACATAGGGGCAGTATTATAGTAGTTATATTCCTGTACATAGGGGCAGTATTATAGTAGTTATATTCTTGTACATAGGGGCAGTATTATAGTAGTTATATTCTTGTACATAGAGTGCAGTATTATAGTAGTAATATTCTTGTACATAGGGGCAGTATTATAGTAGTTATATTTCTGTACATAGGGGCAGTATTATAGTAGTTATATTCTTGTACATAGGGGCAGTATTATAGTAGTTATATTCTTGTACATAGGGGCAGTATTATAGTAGTTATATTCTTGTACATAGGGGCAGTATTATAGTAGTTATATTCCTGTACATAGGGGCAGTATTATAGTAGTTATATTCTTGTACATAGGAGGCAGTATTATTGTAGTTATATTCTTGTACATAGGGGCAGTATTATAATAGTTATATTCCTGTACATAGGAGCAGTATTATAGTAGTTATATTCTTGTACATAGGAGGCAGTATTATTGTAGTTATATTCTTGTACATAGGAGCAGTATTATAGTAGTTATATTCTTGTACATAGGAGCAGTATTATAGTAGTTATATTCTTGTACATAGGGGCTGTATTATAGTAGTTATATTCTTGTACATAGGAGCAGTATTATAGTAGATATATTCTTGTACATAGGAGCAGTATTATAGTAGTTATATTCTTGTACATAGGAGCAGTATTATAGTAGTTATATTCTTGTACATAGGAGCAGTATTATAGTAGTTATATTCTTGTACATAGGGGCAGTATTATAGTAGTTATATTCTTGTACATAGGGGCAGTGTTATAGTAGTTATATTCTTGTATATAGGAGCAGTATTATAGTAGTTATATTCTTGTAGATAGGAGCATTATTATAGTAGTTATATTCTTGTATATAGGGGCAGTATTATAGTAGTTATATTCTTGTAGATAGGAGCATTATTATAGTAGTTATATTCTTGTATATAGGGGCAGTATTATAGTACTTATATTCTTGTACATAGGAGCAGTATTAGAGTAGTTATATTCTAGTACATAGGTGCATTATTATCTATATATATAATTGTCTAAGGGTTTTTCCGTCTGTCTGTCTGTCTGTCTGTCTTTCTGTCTGTCTGTCTGTCTGTCTGTCTGTCCTGGAAATCACTCCATATAAGGTATGGTCTACAAACAGGATACCTTATATGGAGTGGTCGGCGGTTTGTAGACCATACCTTATATGGAGTGGTCGGCGGTTTGTAGACCATACCTTATATGGAGTGGTCGGCGGTTTGTAGACCATACCTTATATGGAGTGGTTGGCGGTTTGTAGACCATACCTTATATGGAGTGGTCGACGGTTTGTCGGGCGGCCTCGACCAATCAGAGATGGGCACAGCATGGCGACGATGATGTCATAATGGTTGCCATGGCGACGATGATGTCATAAAGGTTGCCTCGACCAATCAGCGACGGGCACAGTCTGCCGCGAATCACATACTACGGGGACATGCATATTCTAGAATACCCGATGCATTAGAATCGGGCCACAGTCTAGTAGTAGTTATATTCGTGTACATAGGGGCAGTATTATATTAGTTATATTCTTGTACATAGGGGCAGTATTATAGTAGTTATATTCTTGTACATAGGGACAGTATTATAGTAGTTATATTCTTGTACATAGGGGCAGTATTATAGTAGTTATATTCTTGTACATACGAGCAGTATTATAGTAGTTATATTCTTGTATATAGGGGCAGTATTATAGTAGTTATATTCTTGTACATAGTGGCAGTATTATAGTACTTATATTCTTGTACATAGGTGCATTATTATAGTAGTTATATTCTTGTACATAGGAGCAGAATTATAGTAGTTATATTCGTGTACATAGGGGCAGTATTATATTAGTTATATTCTTGTACATAGGGGCAGTATTATAGTAGTTATATTCTTGTACATACGAGCAGTATTATAGTAGTTATATTCTTGTACATAGGAGCAGTATTATAGTAGTTATATTCTTCTACATAGGGGCAGTATTTTAGTAGTTATATTTTTGTACATAGGGGGCAGTATTATAGTAGTTATATTCTTGTACATATGGGCAGTATTATAGTAGTTATATTCTTGTACATAGGGGCAGTATTATAGTAGTTATATTCTTGTACATAGGAGCAGTATTATAGTAGTTATATTCTTGTACATAGGGGCAGTATTATAGTAGTTATATTCTTCTACATAGGGGCAGTATTTTAGTAGTTATATTTTTGTACATAGGGGGCAGTATTATAGTAGTTATATTCTTGTACATAGGAGCAGTATTATAGTAGTTATATTCTTGCACATAGGAGCAGTATTATGGTAGTTACATTCTTGTACATAGTGGCAGTATTATAGTAGTTATATTCTTGTACATAGGGGGCAGTATTATAGTAGTTATATTCTTGTACATAGGGGGCAGTATTTATAGTAGTTATATTCTCGTACATAGGGGCAGTATTATAGTAGTTATATTCTTGTACATAGGGGCAGTATTATAGTAGTAGTAATATTCTTGTACATAGGGGGCAGTATTATAGTAGTTATATTCTTGTGAACAGGGGCAGTATTATAGTAGTTATATTCTTGTGCACAGGGGCATTATATTAGTAGTTATATTATTGTCAGGACTCTGAACATTTTTTATTACCTTTTTGCGCATTACTGCCCTTTTCCAAGATGACGTCTTTGGTCTCATGTGCACTGTGTCTTCCTGCTATAAAACTCCACCCCAGCCTTCAGTCTGTGCTAGAGTATCCTGCCTTGCATCCAGCTCCTGACCACTGGTGACTCCCTGGCTATATACCTGCTCCTGTGAACCTGTGGGTTGATCCTGCTACTCTGCTCTGAGTTCCTGCTGCATACACCAGTTCCAGTAATCCTCCTTCATCTGCTGCTCGTATTTACTTCCATCTGCATTTGCTGGACATGTAAGCTGTTGCTCCTCTGCAAGAACCTGAGACTATTACCCAGAACTCCCTGGTTGAGCTAAGATATTATTTGAACTGCCTTATAAGCATATCTATCTGTGTTTTGGTCTAAGCAAGGACTTATTCGTGTCAAGTATCCTCAAGAATAACTGTGTTTCATAGACTTTCTGCTTGATTGCATTTTCCTCTGAAGTTTCCTATAGACTGCTGAGCTGCATTTGATATTTGCACCAAGTGTTGTGGACTTGAGTTTCTCTCTGCACCTGTTTGAATCACCGTGTGATAATATAGACTTTACCACTTATAAAACTATGTCCTGTAGTTGTCTTGTTCCACGCAAAGAGTCTCCTGAGTTATTCCCTATAATTATTACAATTCTTGTACATAGGAGCAGTATTATAGTAGTTATATTCTTGTATATAGGGGGCAGTATGATAGTAGTTATATCCTTGTACATAGGGGGCAGTATTATAGTAGTTATATTCTTGTATATAGGGAGCAGTATTATAGTATTTATATTCTTGTACATAGGGGCAGTATTATAGTAGTTATTCTTGTACATAGGGGCAGTATTATATTAGTTATATTCTTGTACATAGGGACAGTATTATAGTAGTTATATTCTTGTACATAGGAGCAGTATTATAGTAGTTATATTCTTGTACATAGGGGCAGTATTATAGTAGTTATATTCTTGTACATAGGGGCAGTATTATAGTAGTTATATTCTTGTACATAGGAGCAGTATTATAGTAGTTATATTCTTGTACATAGGAGCAGTATTATAGTAGTTATATTCTTGTACATAGGGGCAGTATTATAGTAGTTATATTCTTGTACATAGGGGGCAGTATTATAGTAGTTATATTCTTGTACATAGGGAGCAGTATTATAGTATTATTATTATTATTATTATTATTATTATTTATTGTTATAGCGCCATTTATTCCATGGCGCTTTACAAGTGAGGAGGGGTATACATAATAAAAACAAGTACAATAATCTTGAAAAATACAAGTCATAACTGGTACAGTAGGAGAGAGGACCCTGCCCGTGAAGGCTCACAATCTACAAGGGATGGGTGAGGATACAGTAGGTGAGGATAGAGCTGGTCATGCAGCGGTTTGGTCGATCGGTGGTTACTGCAGGTTGTAGGCTTGTCGGAAGAGGTGGGTCTTCAGGTTCTTTTTGAAGGTTTCGATGGTGGGCGAGAGTCTGATGTGTTGTGGTAGAGGGTTCCAGAGTAGGGGAGATACGCGAGAGAAATCTTGTATACGATTGTGGGAAGAGGAGATAAGAGGGGAGTAGAGAAGGAGATCTTGTGAGGATCGGAGGTTGCGTGTAGGAAAGTACTGGGAGATGAGGTCACAGATGTAAGGAGGAGACAGGTTGTGGATGGCTTTGTACGTCATGGTTAGGGTTTTGTACTGGAGTCTCTGGGCAATGGGGAGCCAATGAAGGGATTGACAGAGGGGAGAGGCCGCAGAATAGCGGGGGGACAGGTGGATTAGTCGGGCAGCAGAGTTTAGAATAGATTGGAGGGGTGCGAGACTGTTTGAGGGGAGGCCACAGAGCAGGAGGTTGCAGTAGTCAAGGCGAGAGATGATGAGGGCATGGACTAGGGTTTTTGCAGATTCTTGGTTGAGGAATGAACGGATTCGTGCAATATTTTTGAGTTGAAGTCGGCAGGAAGTGGAAAGGGCTTGGATATGTGGTTTGAAGGAGAGATCAGCGTCAAGGATAACCCCGAGGCAGCGAGCTTGTGGGACTGGGGAGAGTGGGCAGCCGTGTACTGTAATGGATAGGTTCGTTGGGGGGGTCACGTGAGATGGGGGAAAGATGATGAATTCTGTTTTGTCCATGTTAAGTTTCAGAAATCTAGCGGAGAAGAAGGATGAAATAGTGGACAGACATTGAGGGATTCTGGTTAGTAGGGAGGTGATATCTGGTCCAGAGATGTAGATCTGTGTGTCATCAGCATAGAGGTGATACTGAAAGCCATGAGATTCTATGAGCTGTCCCAGGCCAAAGGTGTAAATGGAGAAGAGCAGGGGCCCAAGGACTGAACCTTGTGGGACTCCGACAGATAGGGGGCGAGGTGAGGAGGTGGTGTGTGAGTGGGAGACGCTGAATGTCCGGTCTGTTAGGTATGATGAGATCCAGGATAGGGCCAAGTCTGTGATGCCAAGGGATGAGAGGGTCTGTAATAATAGGGAATGGTCCACTGTGTCAAAGGCAGCCGACAGGTCGAGGAGGAGGAGAACAGAGTAGTGTCGCTTGCTCTTGGCGGTTAAGAGGTCGTTGGTGACCTTAGTTAGGGCAGTTTCAGTGGAGTGGTGTGACCGGAAGCCAGATTGTAAGCGGTCAAAGAGGGAGCAAGAAGAGAGATGGGAGGACAATTCAAGGTAGACGTGTTGTTCCAGTAGTTTTGAGGCATAGGGGAGAAGTGATATAGGGCGATAGCTAGATACAGAGGATGGGTCAAGAGAGGGCTTTTTGAGGATAGGTGTGATGGAGGCATGTTTAAAGCTTGAGGGGAAAACACCAGTTGTTAGTGATAGGTTGAAGAGATGGGTTAGGGTTGGGATGAAGATTGTGGCGAGGTTTGGGATGAGGTGGGATGGGAGCGGGTCAAGTGCACAGGTGGTGAGATGCGATCTTGAGAGTAGAGTGGCGAGTTGATCTTCTGTAATGGTGGGGAAGTTGGTTTTGGAGGTGGAGGGCTGGGAAGTTGGGAGGAAGGGCTCTGGGGGTTGTTGACCAAAACTGCCTCTGATGTTATCAATCTTCTGCTTGAAGAATGAGGCAAAGTCTTCAGCAGAGATAAGTGGGGAGGGAGGAGGTGCTGGGGGACGGAGGAGAGAATTGAAGGTGTTGAATAACTGTTTAGGGTTGTGAGACAGGGAGGATATGAGAGATGAGAAGTAGGTTTGTTTAGCTGTGGCGAGTGCGGTCTTGAAAGTAGTGAGGGACTGTTTGAATGCGATGAAGTGGTCGTTGGAGTGGGATCTTTTCCATCTGCGCTCAGCAGCCCTGGAAGCTCGCCTCAGTTCTTTGGTCAGGCTGGTGTGCCAGGGCTGTCTGTTGATTTTGCGAGCTTTGGTATGTGTAAGTGGGGCAGCAGATTCCAAAGCTACAGCTATTGTGGTGTTATATAGAGCGGCAGCGTCATCCGCATTGTGTATGGAACTTATGTCTGTGAGAGGGAGGAGGGATTCATAGAATGAATGTAGGTCAAGATGTTTAATATTTCTGCGAGGGTGTGAAAGTTTGTGGGGTGGGGACTCTAGACATGGAGTGGAGAGAGATGAGAATGTGAGAAGGTTGTGGTCAGAGAGTGGAAGAGGTGAGTTAGAGAGGTTAGATAGGGAGCAGAGGCGGGTGAAGATGAGGTCCAGTGTGTGACCATCTTTGTGAGTGGCTGCAGAAGACCATTGAGTGAGGCCGAAGGAGGAAGAGAGAGATAGAAGTTTAGTGGCAGCTGAGAGGGAAGTGTCAATGGGGATGTTGAAATCGCCCATGATGATAGTGGGGATGTCTGCAGAAAGGAAATGAAGTAGCCAGGTGGTAAAGTGGTCAAAGAAGGTGGTGGCTGGCCCTGGGGGCGGTAAATGACAGCCAGTTGGAGGTTGGAGGGGGAGTAGATGCGCACAGAGTGCACCTCAAAGGAAGGGAGGGTAACAGAGGGTGGCAGTGGGATTGGGGTGAGTAGTTATATTCTTGTACATAGGGGCAGTATTATAGTAGTTATATACACATAGGGGCAGTATTATAGTAGTTATATTCTTGTACATAGGAGCAGTATTATAGTAGTTATATTCTTGTACATAGGAGGCAGTATTATAGTAGTTATATTCTTGTACATAGGAGCAGTATTATAGTAGTTATATTCTTGTACATAGGGGCAGTATTATAGTAGTTATATACACATAGGGGCAGTATTATAGTAGTTATATTCTTGTACATAGGGGCAGTATTATAGTAGTTATAGTCTTGTACATAGGAGCAGTATTATAGTAGTTATAGTCTTGTACATAGAGGCAGTATTATAGCAGTTATATTCTTGTACATAGGGGCAGTATTATAGTAGTTATATTCTTGTACATAGGAGGAGTATTATAGTAGTTATATTCTTGTACATAGGGGCAGTATTATAGTAGTTATATTCTTGTACATAGGGGCAGTATTATAGTAGTTATATTCTTGTACATAGGAGCAGTATTATAGTAGTTATATTCTTGTACATAGGAGCAGTATTATAGTAGTTATATTCTTGTACATAGGAGCAGTATTATAGTAGTTATATTCTTGTACATAGGGGCAGTATTATAGTAGTTATATTCTTGTACATAGGGGCAGTATTATAGTAGTTATATTCTTGTACATAGGGGCAGTATTATAGGAGTTATATTCTTGTACATAGGAGCAGTATTATAGTAGTTATATTCTTGTACATAGGAGCAGTATTATAGTAGTTATATTCTTGTACATAGGGGCAGTATTATAGTAGTTATATTCTTGTATATAGGAGCAGTATTATAGTAGTTATATTCTTGTACATAGGAGCAGTATTATAGTAGTTATATTCTTGTACATAGGGACAGTATTACAGTAGTTATATTCTTGTACATAGGGGCAGTATTATAGTAGTTATATTCTTGTATATAGGAGCAGTATTATAGTAGTTATATTCTTGTACATAGGGGCAGTATTATAGTAGTTATATTCTTGTACATAGGAGCAGTATTATAGTAGTTATATTCTTGTACATAGGGGCAGTATTATAGCAGTTATATTCTTGTACATAGGGACAGTATTATAGTAGTTATATTCTTGTACATAGGAGCAGTATTATAGTAGTTATATTCTTGTACATAGGAGCAGTATTATAGTAGTTATATTCTTGTACATAGGGGCAGTATTATAGCAGTTATATTCTTGTACATAGGGACAGTATTATAGTAGTTATATTCTTGTACATAGGGGCAGTTACCAGTGATCCGCTCAGTGAGCGCTTTCTCTAGTCTGTAAGGATTAGCTTTTTCTCCATCCTCTGTGTATCACTGCACATGGCAGGCTGCAGAACGAGTTGCTTCTCTGTTCTTTTTAAATGTTTTTTGATAATTTGGGATTTTTTTCTTGTTGGTTCCCCAATGTTACTATTGTTGTGTTATTCCCATATTTTTTTTATAAGAAATTCGGCAGCTAAAAGAAAAATCAACTCAGTGCAAGTATGACGAGTCCAGTCAGTGTCCTTCTCCGCCGTCCCAGTGCCGAGTGCTCGGATACAATATTGCCTGGTCATCGTGTGGCTCTTGACCTCCATTTTCCATGTTGTCAGGGGGCCGCACGTCTCACTGGGCCACATCTGTCTTCCATTTAGGGGACATCTATACCTCACAGCTGATAAGGTTGTGAAAGCGCTGACTTCATGGGCCGGGAATTCTCTCCTGGAGATGCTACATGACGGAGGCTCATCTGTCTGTAGGTTCATGTAGCAGCTGTACACAACCCAGAGGAGAGACGTCGAGGACGACCATCAGGGTCTGGACTTGCTAGAGAAGGGTCCAGCTTAGCTCTATTGTATGACTGCACATGAGGTTAATAATGGGGTCTCTACATTGGGACCCCCTCTACTAATCGCAGCCGCCATGTCACCTGGAGGACCAGGAACCATTACCATACTAATGTCAGGAGCTCATGGGAATTATTCTAATCACCCGGAGACGAGTCTGAAGTGTTGGCGAATTGTGCAAAAACCTCTGTATTTAATAATCAAATTAAATGACATTATTGAGAAAAGTATGTGAACCCCAATCTAATCTAATTTGTCTTACCTGAGCAGTAACCAAATAAATATCTGTTGTTTTCCATGACCCCTTTCAGAAATGGTGGATGGTTTGGATGACCTTTTCTGCAGCCCTTACACAATTTGGCGTTTCTTCTGGCTCAGACCTTTCTTACTAGTTTATGATTCTGCTCCAGTATTGGATTCTGCTCCAGTATTGGACAGCTTCCTGATGTTCTCTGGTATGAGCAGGTATGGTGAGCCACCCAGACTAGTCTCCAACTGACCTGGATACTGCCACCACCATGGTTGAGGACCAGATGCTGCCCCATGAAGTCTTCCTGCTCCTCCAGTTGATGTTCAGCTCTGAATCGTCCATCGTCCTGGCTTCGCTCTCATACACACAATGCTGGTGCGGTTTGTACAAGTTCTGATCTTCAGAACTAAACTGAAGTTCTGTGTGGTCCTCAAGGTAATTGAACGCCAGGTTCTTAAAGGGATCTCTGTAACATAAGGATGTCTCTGCTCTTCGACTCTTCTCTAGTAGATCATGTAACCCCTGATGAAGCCATGTTGGTGTGGCAATACATGTGGGGTAGTTTCCCTTAGGGCTCATTTCCACTAGCGAGGAAAACGGACGAGTGCAATCCGATAAAAAATCGGATTGCACTCGGACCAATGTTATTCAATAGGTGTCTTTTCATTTGCGATTTTTTTTCTCAGCCGAAATCGGACTGAGAAAAAAATCGCAGCATGCTGCGATTTGCTGCGAGTCTCGGACGAGACTCGCCAATGCAAGTCAATGGGTGCGAGAAAAAAAACGTACGGAATACGGACCATCCGTATTCCGTCCGTTTTTTACCGATACATCACCATTCTGTGGCCTAGAACACTGTCCATGGTCCTGTAAATGACTGTCTAAAAATAGTTGCAGAGAAAAAAAACGGATTGCATACGGATGTAAAACGGATGGTGCAATTAAAAATCGCATTGCACTCGCATGACAATCGCATACGCTACATCCCTTTTTTCGGTCCAGATTACAGACCAATTTGTCTCTCGCCAGTGGAAATGAGCCCTTACACATGTGCATGGATGTGTGTCCAGATTATGGTCTCAATTTCCACTACTTTTGTCACCTTTCTTGCCTGTTCCCTTTGGACCATTGGACAGTGAAGTCGATCATTGTTTCACGCTTTCTGCTCCTGGTTGCTCCAGTAGATCAGTAAAGACAAAGCTTAATGTCGTCATTATTCATCACTTTTGGCATAAAAAGCAACTTTTTAAAAACCTTATGCTCAGAGTGGCACTCACTCCCAGAGCTGCTCTCATAGTCAGCTACACTCACACCCAGAGCTGCAATCACAGTCAGCTACACTCACTCCCAGCGCTGCACTCACAGTCAGCTACACTCACTCCCAGCGCTGCACTCAGTCAGCTACACTCACACCCAGAGCTGCAATCAGTCAGCTACACTCACTCCCAGCGCTGCACTCACAGTCAGCTACACTCACTCCCAGCGCTGCACTCACAGTCAGCTACACTCACTCCCAGCGCTGCACTCAGTCAGCTACACTCACACCCAGAGCTGCACTCAGTCAGCTACACTCACTCCCAGCGCTGCACCTCACACAGAGTGGCATTCACTCCTAGCACTGCACTCAGTCAGCTACACTCACACCCAGAGTGGCACTCACATCCAGAGCTGCACTCACCGTCAAAGCCACACTCACACCCAGAGCTGTACTCACACCCAGAGCCGCATTCAGTGTCAAGCTATGCTCACATGTTCAGTGTTTTACATCAGTATTTGTAGCCAAATTCTGGAGTGGGTGATACATACAGAAGTGGTGCATATGTTTCTATTATACTTTTCCTCTAATTGTTCCTCTTCTGGTTTTGGCTACAAATACTGATGTAAAATACTGACCGTGTGACTGTGGCTTCAGAGACGCACTCACACCCAGGGCCGCATTCATAGTCAGGGCTCATGCTCATTAATGTTAATAATGTCGGTCCGGTGTGGTTCCTGAAGTCGAAGGAGTGCCATGCAAGTGTCATGTGATTTTCATGCGAGTACAATGCGATTTTTTTCTTACCTAGTACCATATGCAATTTTATCATTAGCTTTTACATATAGGTAGTTTCCAAAGTAAATATTCTTTGATAGCTACAAATCTGTGACATATAATCAGTGCTTGTGTAGCTTACTGTACATTTATTTAATAAATTATAGAAAAAAGGCGTGGAATCCCCTGAAGTTTTAATAACCAGCTGAGGGAAATTGGACAGATGTTTATAGCCTGGGAAGAGAGTAATACCCATGGAGCCTCACAGTTGTCTACTTAGCCTTTACTGGCTATTAAAATAGGGGACCCCAATAATTAATAACCAGTAAAATCTAGGCAGATAACTGTGGGCTGATAGCAATAGACTAGGAAAAGGCCATGGATACTGGCCCCGTTCCAGACTAAAAACATCAATCACCCCAGAAATGGCGCATCTATAAGATGTGCCAAATCTGACACTTGGCTTCACTCTTCCCACTTGCCTTGGTGCGGTGGCAAGTGGAGTAATATGGTTTGGGTTGATGTCAGCTTTGTATTGGCAGTGAACATGAAGCCCAAGGGTTAGTAATGGAGAAGTGTCTATAAGACACCCCATAGTCTTATTGTAAATAAATAAAAAGCAGAATAAAGTTATTTAATTGAAATAAGACACTGAAACCTTTGCTTTTTTGAAAGTAAAATAAAGTTATGCTCACCCTTACACCTAAACCTCTGAAGCCAATGTCACCTGTGAAAGACAAAAAATTATAAATAATCATATCCCTTACCTGTTTGACAAGAAGATAATCCATTTGGCCCTTAATGAGTCTAGCTCTGCTACATCTACTTGGCAGGCTGAACATTGGCAGTGTGCGAGCATTCAGCCTGTCAGCCAATAGAGACACTGAGCTGCACATCATAGCACTGCATCAGTGTCTCAGTCGTGTGAATAAATTGAGCTGAGTTCTTAGCCAATAAACGCCGTTCACCTCACTGACTTCACTGCTAGGGGTTGTGAAAGTTCTCATGCTAGCAGTGATGTCATTGAGGTTGACAGAGTTCAATGGCTATGAACTCCTCTAACCTTTCTCATAACGCCTCAAGGCACTAATCCTGTGCTAGCATGCACAGCTCAATGTATCTTCTGGCTGCTCACATCATGCCAACGTTTAGCATGGCAACTATATGTAGCAAAGCTTGACATGTCAAGGGACAAATGGATTATCTTCACGTTGGACAGGTGAGGGATATAGTTGTTTATTATTTTTGGTGTTTTACAGGGTACATGGGCTTCAGTGGATTAGGCATCAAGGTAACTTTGCGTTTATATTTTTAATTAAAATAAAGGTGTCAGTGTCTTTATGTCAATTAAAGTATTTAATTTTTGGTGTTTTTCATTTACAATATTACTATAGGGTTAGTAATGGGGAAGATTTATAGGTGCCTTTATATTACTAACCCCTGGGCTTGATGTCAGCTGACAATACAAAGCTGACATCAACCTAAATACTATTAACCCACTTGCTACCACATCAGGGTAAGTGGGAAGAGCGAGGCTAAGCACCAGAACTTGCACGTCTTATAGATGCGCCTTTTTCTGAGGCGGCTGAGAGCTGAGGCTTTTAGCCTGGGGGGGCAGTATCCATGGTCCCTTCCTAGGCTATTACTATCAGCCCACAGCTGTCTGCCTAGCCTTTGCTAGATATTAATTATAGGGGGACCCAAATCATTTTTTTTGGGGGGGCTATCCCATTTTAATAACCAGTAAAGGCTAAGTATACAGCTGTGAGCTGATATTAATAGCCTGGGAAGCTCCATGGGTATTACCCCCTTCCCATGCTATAAACCTCAACCCCAGCTGTCAGTTTTCCATCTACTGGTTAATAAAATGTTGGGGGATCCCACACCATTTTTTTCCCTGTAATTTATTCATTTATTAATTAATTAAATAAATGTGCAGTTAGCTACACAACCAGACTCACACTTCTTTTGGACTCTCTAGGGCTTTTCTCTCTCTCCACATCTCACAGCGATGCTCAGGTTCAGGGTCTAAACAAAACTATGTTCTACAAGAGGAGCATGAGAAAGAAAACATTACAGCTCTGGCATGGAGCATATACCGAAATGTTGCCCATCATGTTGCTTTCACTACTCACAGCAGACGATTTGGTGCTTGTTTTCCCTCCACCTTCCTTCCTATGACCCTACGAATAATTGCTCCCTTGTTTGCCAAGTTGCAATCATAAAAGAAGGGCATGAATGCAGCTCTGGATGTGACTGGAGCATAATGCAGCCTACGGTTTGTAGCTTGCCCCTACACGCGGCTCTGCATTTCTCCAGGAGCAATAGGGTTAATGCTATACGTGCTGTACAGGAGCTCGCTGCTCTCAGGCACCGACCAGCTTTTCATTACAAGGATATTTCATCCTGATACAATTGCTTGTCAGAATCGTTCTCCTTCACTCCGGTAATTGATGGCTGGTGGCGGATCGTGCTGCGCCGCGGAGTCGTAATGCTATTGATCCGCGCTGGAATTTACACTAAGTGCAGGTGTGTTGTGCGCGGTGTCCCAGCCATTGACCTTACACTTAGCATCTCATGCATTAAACCCCCAGTGACTGCGCTGTATGGGGACTCCGACCGCGGCTGTACGGGGCCTCCGACCGTGGCTGTATGGGGACTCCGACCGCGCCTGTACGGGGCATGAAAACACAAGAAAATCATAAAAAAAACAATACAATAGAATCCATGAGGAAGAGACACCCAGATACAGGGATGAAAGGAACTAGTCATACAGATCTACGGAACCGGAGTGCAACTAATGCAGGAGATGTGACCTGCAGTCCCATGTAACACCACAGATAACACAGTGATAACTCTCTGAGTACAGATAATGTAGTAGATGTCACCTGCAGTCCCATGTAACACCACAGATAACACAGTGATAACTCTCTGAGTACAGATAATGCAGTAGATGTCACCTGCAGTCCCATGTAACACCACAGATAACACAGTGATAACTCTCTGAGTACAGATAATGCAGTAGATTTCACCTGCAGTCCTATGTAACACCACAGATAACACAGTGATAACTCTCTGAGTACAGATAATGTAGTAGATGTCACCTGCAGTCCCATGTAACACCACAGATAACACAGTGAGTCTTTTATTAAATAAAATACTTTCACATGACACTAACTATGATACACTACAAATAGAACACAACAAAACAAAACATAAGAACAAAGCTCCAATCAGACGGCCACAAAAGACAAAAAAGAAACCTACTAATCAGGGACAAGAAAGAAAATTCCAATTAAATAAAGAAAGCAAAAAGAAAAGACAACAAACAAAATACTCATAACTTACATTAATACCCCTGTAAAAATTATAAATAGTAATAAAATCATACAAGACCCCCGGCCCAGCTTCATTCATACTACTATATACAACCCCAACTACATTCACACCGTCCTATATACAATATAAACAATATATACACTATAAACACATTATATACAGATTTATACAACGCCGCAAACACAGCAAAACCCTACTGGTCCCACTGCCTTACCTTACAGCCACCCGCTTGCACCGCCACATACACCCTACAACAAACCTAAATACAATACACTATACAAAATTATTATTATTAAATTTTTTTTTTTTTTTTTATTTTTTTTTTTTTTTTTTTTTTTTTTTTTATTATTATTTTTTTTTTTATATATATATACACACACACCTACACTAACTATCCCGCCACCCCTGATCCAGCTCTGGCCACAAAGTTCAGGAATTATCCGAGCTAGGATCAGGCCCCAAAGTTTTTCCCCAGGCGGGGCCTGGGCCAGGCCAGATCAGTCTCATATCACCGCTGTTGAAACCCCCCAATCCCCCACCCAACCTAACTAAGACCCTCTATTATACACACTATATACAATATATACAATACACTATATACAATATATACATAAACCAACTTCACAACCTACATACTCACCACCCAAGGCTCAAGTTCGATGCCTGCAAACCTTCTATTCAGGGAACAGAGATACAAAACAAAAATCTAGGGTGTAAAGATATCAGCCCACCACCAGGATATAGGAGCGCTAACGGACTAAGGCACCCCGAAGGAGAAACCCCTCCAGAGATGGGCCGCCCTCCGGGCACCCAGTCTTTCGCACTCCAGAGAACGCACCTTCACCAGGGCACCTAGGATGCTGCTACAAACTTCATCTACACGGAGGATTTTATGCTGCGTCGAAACTAAAACTCGTGCGTTCCACGTGAAGTACCTGACCACTGCGCTGACTAAGAATAAAGTGGCTCGGTCCCTTCTCCCGAGGTCTCTGAACGCTCCATAGGCCCACTCGGCATAGGACAGAGTGGCCAGCCGCGGCCAACCAATGGAAGCGCCCAGCCTGTTGTACACCTCTGTATTAAAAGGACAATGAAGCAGGAAGTGCTCCATGCTTTCCAGCATGGTAGCGCAAGCCTCACGGGGACAATTCCTGTCCACGGAGCTCCTGTGCTTCAAATTGTCCTTCACATACAACTTACCTTGGAAGCAGCGCCAAGTCAAGTCCCAATACTTCTTGGGGATCCTGCTAGAATTTAGCAAACTTAACCCAACCTCTAGATCCCGACTTGGGCAGTCCTTGAGGACCAATGGTTTCTGAAAATGCGAAAGCAAGACCCGCATGTCGAGGAGTTTCCTCGGGAGGGACCTCACTTCCCACATTCCCAGACCCCACCGGCGCATCATTTTCAGAACCGGGGTAACATAAGCCGGGAGATGCCCGTGCGGTGTGCGGAGATCCTTCAATCTTCCCCCTGTCTCCCATTCCTGGAAGAAAGGCTGAAACCATCCCTTGCAGGAGAATACCCACGGAGGAGCCCTCTCTTTCCAGAGGTTTGCCACGTTAACTTTCAAAAAGGTGTTCACTAGGAACACCACGGGGTTTACCATATTCAACCCCCCTAGTCTCCTCGTGCGGTAAGTGACCTCCCGTTTGACTAGATTCAGTCTATTCCCCCATAACATCTGGAAGAACAGACTGTAGACCCGTGTCCAGAGAGGCTCTGGTAAGACACAGACGCTGCCCAGGTAGATTAGCAAGGGGAGCAGGAAAGCTTTGCACAGGTCAACCCTTTCCCTCAGGGTCAAAGACCAACCCTTCCATTGGTCCACTCTTTGGGCGACACCTTTGATTCTGCCTTCCCAGTTTTTCGTGGGGTAATCACCCTGGCCAAATTCGATGCCTAGGACTTTGGCATGTTCTTGGGGTTCGGGGAGGGTGTCCGGAAGATCAAACGCGGGATCCCCGCCTCCCAGCCAGAGACTCTCACACTTGTCCTGGTTGACCTTGGACCCGGATGCCTCCGAGTAGCTCTCCACTTCTGACATCACCACCATCGCCTCCTCTTGCGAAGAAACAAAGACCGTGACGTCATCCGCGTAGGCCACTACCCTCAGGATAGCCTCCGGCGCCACCCCGCCCATCCCCACCCCCGCCAACGGCCCACAATCGACCCTTCTGAGGAAGGGATCGATCGCAAACGCGTAAAGCAAAGGGCTAAGAGGGCAGCCCTGGCGGACACCGGACTCTACCCCGAAAGGTTGTCCAATCCACCCGTTTACCAGAGGGAAAGTCTCAGCCCCTGCGTACAAGGTCTTAAGCCAGTCCACAAACCCTCCAGGCAGACCATACCTCAAAAGAGTGGACCAGAGGTACTCGTGGTCAACCCGATCAAAGGCTTTTGCCTGATCCAGGGTCAGCAAGAACCCCTTCCAAAGGCCCGCCCTGCCTTGCTCCACGGCCTCTCGGACACCCAGAACAGCACTGAAAGTGCTACGGCCAGGAACGCAACAGTGCTGGGCCTCCGAAAGGAGCCGCGGCGCAAATTTCACCAGCCTGTTGAAGAGTATCTTAGCCAAAACCTTCCTGTCCACATTGAGAAGTGATATGGGACGCCAATTCTCAATGCGTGATGGATCCTTACCCTTTGACAAAATGATCAGAGCCGACCTCCTTAATGATCTCGGCAGAGTGCCCGAGGAGAGACACTCATTAAACACCTGAGTCAAGAGGGGGACCAAGGAGTCCCTAAAGGTCTTAAAGAACTCGGATGTTAAGCCATCCGGACCTGGCGATTTTTTGGGCCGGAGCCCATCGATCGCCAGTCTCACTTCCTCTTCTTTGATCGCTTCTGCCAAACCGCCCAGCGAGAGGTCAGCCCCTGGCTCAGGAACAGCTTCAGCCAGGAAAGCCGACATCCTGTCACGATCCAGTTCCTTCCTTCCCAAGAGGTGCGAGTAGTATGAACTGACGACCTCCAAGATCCCTGATCTGGACCTTCTCAGGGATCCCGTACTGTCCATCAGCCCCGTCACTATCTTACTATTCACTGACATCTTGCAGCTTCTGTAGGGGTCGGGCGAGTAGTACTTCCCGTAGTCCCTCTCAAAAACCAAAGATGCGTGCCTATCGTACTGACACCTCTTTAGCAAGGATTTCACACTGGAGATCGCCTCGCGGCTACCCCCAGTCGAGACAAGTTGCTCGAGTTTCCTCCTCAGGCTCTGATACAGGCGATCCCTGTTCAGGCTTCTGAGGTTCGAGAGTTGCCGGAAGAATCTCGCCACCCGATGTTTGAACATCTCCCACCACTCCGACTTAGTGTTACTTAGGCCCAGCAGCGGTACCTGGCTCTGAAGAAATTCCTCAAAGGACCGTCTTACAGCTTCTTCCTCAAGGAGTGACGAATTCAGCTTCCAATAACCTCTTCCCATCCGAGGAGTCTCTGTAACGCTCAGAGAAAACATAATCAAACAGTGATCGGAGAATTCCACCTCCACAACCGACAACGGCGAGGAAACGGCCTCCTCCTTCAAATAAAACCTGTCTATCCTAGACCTGCACTGACTACCTCTAAAATAGGTGAACCCCGCGTGGCCTGTGTTGTGCCGGATGTGGACATCCACCAGGCGTGCCTCACTTACTATCCTATTTAGCGCGACGCAATCGTAAGCCAGCCGGTCTACGGAACCTCCTCTATCACAGGGTCTCGTGACATTGTTGAAATCCCCTCCAAAGACCACCTGCCGACTCGAAAATAAGTAAGGTTTGATCTTCATGAAGAGACACTTGCGGTCCCACTTGGACTGGGGACTGTAGATGTTAATGAGCCGAAGCTCCTGTCCCCCCATGGAGACATCTAGGATCAAGCATCTCCCCATTTCTAACTCGATCAATCGTCTGCATTCAACCGCTGCGGTCTTAAAAAGGACCGCCACCCCGCTATACGGCTCGGCCGCGAGAGACCAGTAGGAGGGCCCGTGCCTCCACTCCCGCCTTGCTTTATGCATGGTTGATAGGTCGGTCAACCTGGTCTCCTGCAAAAACAAAATGTCGGCGTCAAGTTGGCCGAGAAAATGAAAGGCCGTGTACCTTGCCGCTTCTGACTTTATGCTGGCAACATTAATGGTTGCCAGCGTCAACGGGGTGGGTGCCGCCATCATGATTGATTGAATTAGATAGCCTTTTTCTTCCCACCCCCAACAGTTTCACCCTCTTCCTCTGACAATGATGAGTTTTTAGTGCGCTTAAGACAAACTGACTCATCCATTCTCTCCTTACATACACTCTGGCCCTTGTCTGGTGGTCCCGAGGTAGTCCCCCCCCCAGAAGGCTTTGTATTTGCCCCCTGAGAAGAAGACCCAGCGACCTCCTGAGCCCCAACAACCCCGTCCGCAACCTCCGGCCCCGGGTCCCCATCGCCCCCCTCTGGAGGGGAGTCCTGGAGGGCCCGGAACCGGTTAGAGAGATCCACCAGAGGGGGGGCGGCTGGACCTTCCAATGGCACCTGGATCAGGGCTACGGAGTCAGAGGGGTCGCACTCCGAGGAGGAGGCTCGAGGCCCGGACCCCCTCTTATCCTTAGTTGTTTTCCTGTTACCCTTTTTCTTTTGCTGTGACCACTCCCCCTCTCCCTCATCCAGACTGTCACCGGATGAAGGTTCCTGGGCAGACATGGCGTCCTTTTGCTCCTCTCTTTCAAGTCTCTTGACTTCCTCGCTCAATTCGCTGTCTTTAGGATCCTCAGCTGCAAGTGGAGCACCCGGGTCAGAGTTTAGGGTCATTACTCCCTGCCCCCTTTTCCCATGGCGCTGCTCCTGCCGCCTGATATTGGATGGCGGCAGCCTGCTCCTCACCGGTTCCCTGCCTCCTCCGCCTCTGCTGGTCCCTTCACCGGCGAGATTAGTCCCGGCTTTCGCCTGTCCCGCACTCGCCGCTTTCAGGACCGCATTGGCAAAGGAACGCGGACAGCGACTGAACGGGTGACCGAGGTCACCACACAGGTTACACCTAATCCTGCCACAGGTAGCAGCAAGATGGCCGAGGTCCCCACACAGTGCGCATTTCTGGGTGGTACACTGCGCACTGAAGTGTGTGGGGCTGCCGCACCTGTGACAGACCTTAGGCTGCCCCCGGTAGAAAATCAAGATCCTGTCCCTCCCCAAAAATGTTGAGGAAGGGATATGGGTAACGGTGTTTCCTGAAACCTTCAATTTCACCATGAAGGTCCAGGCTCCTGACCAGATACCATGCTCATCGAGGGTCTTCTCGGGAATACCGACGATGTCGCCGTATCGTCCAACCCAGGTGGAGATGTCGACACAGGAAAGTGACTCGTTACTGGTCAAAACGGTCACCTTCCTGACTGAGTTCTGGCGAGATATTGCCACAGCGAGGAAACCCTGCCATTCGGGGCGACCCCGAGCCAGCTCATGGCGAGACCAGAAAAGCTCAAGGCCCTCCGGTCTCACGAAGCTGACATCGAAGTAGGAGGTCCCATAGGGATGGATCAAGGCGAAGATGTCATATGCCACGAAGCCCATCCCCAGCAGGAGCTCAGCAACCTTTGACCGATCAGGACAGGCATCCTTGCTTACCCACTGGAGACGGGCCACGTTCCTACGGTTGCTCCTCTGCCCTGGTGTTGGCAGAGACCAGACCGTCTCTGCCCCTCTGTCTCGGAAGGCGGAAAGACCGTGTCTCTCTATCCAGAAAGACAGATCAACCTCCCTCCCCTCTACATCGATGGAACTCTCCCCTCTCCTCAGGGCGTCCAGGAAGCGCTGTTGCAAGTCACCATCCTCAGGGTCACCAGACAAGGGCGCACTACTACCCCCAGCAGTGACAGCTGCTGAATAGCTTGGGGCTGAAGCCCCCGCCACCGCTGGGGGGGCAGCGGGACCACTACCTGCTTCCCCTCCACCAACATCAGTAATGCTCTCCTCATTCACTCCTCCACTACTCCCATCATTTGCAACATCACTACTCCCATCATTTACTCCACCACTGCTCCCATCATTCATTCCACCACTATTCCCACCATTCACTCCACTACTACTCCCATCATTCACTCCACTACTACTCCCATCATTTCCTGCACAGCTGCTTTCATTCTTCTTACCACTGCCACCACTTCCCGTCACTTTTTTTCCAGTATTCTCACCACCATTTGTCCCAGTGTTCTCTGCACCTGCCACAGTCACATCCATTCCTTCCTCACTTGTGTCTGCTAGCTTCTCTGCACTCACACCTGCCGGACCGGGGGAGGGGTGCAGCACCACACTCGATTTCCCTTGATTGGTGCTGACTCTCTGTTGTGTCCTTGGAGCGCCTTGCCCCCCCACTGCAGCAGTTTGCACTTTATTATTTTGGGCCCGCTGCTCGTTGGGGGGCGCCGCCTGCCCCGCACCCACAGACTTCGCAGTCCTGGTGTCATGCTGGGGTGCTGGAGCACTCTGTCCCCCTGTCACAGCAGGGCGCCTCTTGTTCCCTGCAGATGATTTATCCTTTTTCTGTCCTTTTTGGACACGCTGCTCTCCTGTCACAGCTGCGTGCCTGTTCTCCTTTAAGGCGCACTGCGCCCCTGTCACAACAGTGCGCCCTCCTTTCGCCGCACCATGTTCCTCGGACCTGCCCCCCACAGCCCCGGCGTCGGCCGGCTCAGCCGTAGTGAGCAGGGATGGAGTCTGCCCACACCGTCCCCCTTTCGCAACGGCGTGGACACCCACCTCACCCCCCTCAGCCCCGGTGATAACCGGCTTAGCCGCAGAGGGCAGGGAGGGAAACTCCTCGGGGTCCCCTATGTCCGGCGCCGTGAGTACCTCCACAGCCTCGCCCCCTGCACTGTTCCCCGCACAGACGGCAGCACCGCCGGACGTCCTCCTCCTCTCCCCACCTTGCCTATGCCCCGGACCCACTGCAGAGCCCGTGCGTTTAGGTTTGGTGGGGTTTACACAGGAGGTGGTAGGTGTAACATCATCCATCGGTACATATTTGTAACTCACCACCTCCTGTGCGGTCTCCGTCGTCTTCTTCTTCCTCTTCTTGGTTTCCTCTGCTGGCTCGTCCTCACCGAAGGAGAAGCGGTCCAGGTTCACTGGAGACTCCAGCTGTCTGATCTCCTGTAGCAGACCGCCCTCCTCCTCTTCCTCCGCTGACACTCCAGCCTGTGCTGTCGGAGTCCTCTGCCGTGCCGGGAGGCCGCTTCCCTGTTGTCGGCTCTGCGGCTCACTCTCCCGGCTGGTTCCAGCTTGTAGGACTCCAGTCACGACCACATCGGCGTCCTCCTCGTCGCTTAGGACGCCGGCTGGCGGTTCTCCTGAGGTATTTAACCCCTTCATTTCTGAGAACCGCCGCTGGTTCTTAAACCTCTCCAGGAAGGGACCTGCGCTTTTCTCAATCCCCTCCCGGAGGAGCACTAACCGGGCCACCTCATCTCTGAGGGCTCTTAACCTCTGGGAGGTCACAGGTTTCTCCTTGCTAGAGGCTCGGGTATTCAGGATCCGAGCCTCCCGCAGCTTCTCCTTCAGCCCGGTCAGTGCTTTGCCGGCGTCCTCATACTCACGTAGCATGGCGACCACTCGGGAGGAGAAGGTACTCGTGGACTCGCCGGAGCTCCTCTCCCCCCAGGATGTTCCTGGGCTCTCCTTCCTGGGGCCTGGGGTGCCCCTGTCTCCCTCTCTGGGCGGACGATGAGCCGTCTCAGGGTTGGAGTAGGTGGGTAAGGTTTTCTTCACCCGTCCTGACCTCCTCAGTCCCTCTTGGGCCAGTTGCTGTTGCTGCTGCTCTCTGTCCCCCGCCGGCACAGACCGGGGAACAGAAGCCTGGGAAGCCATGTCGGCCTCCCAGGAAGCCTGCCTCTCCCTGGGGAGAAGAGAGGCCGACTCTGGGCCTCCTGCTGGAAGTCCTGGAGCTCACAAAGCAGGTGCTGCTCCCAGCAGGGTGTGACTGATTGTGCGCACCTGTCCTCCACACTCAGTCCTGTGTAACACCACAGATAACACAGTGATAACTCTCTGAGTACAGATAATGTAGTAGATTTCACCTGCAGTCCTATGTAACACCACAGATAACACAGTGATAACTCTCTGAGTACAGATAATGTAGTAGATGTCACCTGCAGTCCCATGTAACACCACAGATAACACAGTGATAACTCTCTGAGTACAGATAATGCAGTAGATGTCACCTGCAGTCCCATGTAACACCACAGATAACACAGTGATAACTCTCTGAGTACAGATAATGTAGTAGATGTCACCAGCAGTCCTATGTAAGCGCTTATTCACACTGTAGTATTTGGGCAGTGTTTTGCACCAGTTTTGCTAAGACTAAACCTTTAGTTGAACGGCTGCCCGGTTCGGGGTCTCGGACGCTCCTGCCTCTCGCACAGCGTTACACAGGTGCCGTCAGGGTCGGATCACATTACTGACCCCAGTATGTGTAATCTCTGCTGGGATATGACCCATTGATCCACAGTCACGTTCTCGCTGACACTATGTGGGGTGCGTTGTCCTGTGGATTCTTGTTTTGAATTTTTGTATCTCTGTCTATTTAATTCTCAGGAACCAGATGTGACTTTTGCAGCACTTGCAATAAGTATGTGCCCCCTCCTTACAGGGATGTAAAACTGTTCACAACTTGTTATAGGAGATGTGCAGTCAACAATGAACTCATTAAATCTATTATAGAAATCTGTGAGAGACAAACTGCACAATAACCATAATACGGGCGCTCATAAAGCGGCGACACCATTATAACATGTGACCTATAAAGCTGTGGAAACACTCACTGTGTCCCTGTAATATAGGAGGTGACAGCAAGGAAAATATATATATATATATACAGGTCCTTCTCAAAAAATTAGCATATAGTGTTAAATTTCATTATTTACCATAATGTAATGATTACAATTAAACTTTCATATATTATAGATTCATTATCCACCAACTGAAATTTGTCAGGTCTTTTATTGTTTTAATACTGATGATTTTGGCATACAACTCCTGATAACCCAAAAAACCTGTCTCAATAAATTAGCATATCAAGAAAAGGTTCTCTAAACGACCTATTACCCTAATCTTCTGAATCAACTAATTAACTCTAAACACATGCAAAAGATACCTGAGGCTTTTAAAAACTCCCTGCCTGGTTCATTACTCAAAACCCCCATCATGGGTAAGACTAGCGACCTGACAGATGTCAAGAAGGCCATCATTGACACCCTCAAGCAAGAGGGTAAGACCCAGAAAGAAATTTCTCAACAAATAGGCTGTTCCCAGAGTGCTGTATCAAGGCACCTCAATGGTAAGTCTGTTGGAAGGAAACAATGTGGCAGAAAACGCTGTACAACGAGAAGAGGTGACCGGACCCTGAGGAAGATTGTGGAGAAGGACCGATTCCAGACCTTGGGGAACCTGAGGAAGCAGTGGACTGAGTCTGGTGTGGAAACATCCAGAGCCACCGTGCACAGGCGTGTGCAGGAAATGGGCTACAGGTGCCGCATTCCCCAGGTAAACAGCGGCAGAAGCGCCTGACCTGGGCTACAGAGAAGCAGCACTGGACTGTTGCTAAGTGGTCCCAAGTACTTTTTTCTGATGAAAGCAAATTTTGCATGTCATTCGGAAATCAAGGTGCCAGAGTCTGGAGGAAGACTGGGGAGAAGGAAATGCCAAAATGCCTGAAGTCCAGTGTCAAGTACCCAGTCAGTGATGGTGTGGGGTGCCATGTCAGCTGCTGGTGTTGGTCCACTGTGTTTCATCAAGGGCAGGGTCAATGCAGCTAGCTATCAGGAGATTTTGGAGCACTTCATGCTTCCTGGCACCTGCTCACAGTGCCAAAACCACTGGTAAATGGTTTACTGACCATGGTATTACTGTGCTCAATTGGCCTGCCAACTCTCCTGACCTGAACCCCATAGAGAATCTGTGGGATATTGTGAAGAGAAAGTTGAGAGACGCAAGACCCAACACTCTGGATGAGCTTAAGGCCGCTATTGAAGCATCCTGGGCCTCCATAACATCTCAGCAGTGTCACAGGCTGATTGCCTCCATGCCACGCCGCATTGAAGCAGTCATTTCTGCCAAAGGATTCCCGACCAAGTATTGAGTGCATAACTGAACATTATTATTTGATTGTTTTTTTGTTTGTTATTAAAAAACACTTTTATTTGATTGGACGGGTGAAATATGCTAATTTATTGAGACAGGTTTTTTGGGTTATCAGGAGTTGTAGGCCAAAATCATCAGTATTAAAACAATAAAAGACCTGACAAATTTCAGTTGGTGGATAATGAATCTATAATATATGAAAGTTTAATTGTAATCATTACATTATGGTAAATAATGAAATTTAACACTATATGCTAATTTTTTGAGAAGGACCTGTGTATATATATATATATATATATATATATATATATATATATATATATATATATATATATATATATAACAGCAACATAGTTTCCAGTAGGTCCGGCACATTATCATATGTGACTGATAGCCTCTTATAACGCTCCAGTACTGATATATCCCCAGACATTACACCATATGTGACTGATATCAGCCCCTCTTATAATGTTTGTGAGAAAGTCACTGGTAAAGTACTGGAGGGGAGAGATATTTCACTACGCTTAACCCATTACTTACCAAATTAAAATTTTTACAAGTACGGATTTTTCAGAAAAGGGCGTCCCAATATTCATTTAAAAATGACAATGACATGATTTCCTATTTTGAAAAGATTCATTTTACAAACACAACACAAAAAATTGGACCTAATTATAAAAATTATAAAATCTTAGTTGATAGAAGCTAAATATTAGGCGTCCCAAAAAAAAGGACATTAGTAGATAATGGGTGGCGCCCGTGATATAAAACCCAGAGATTTTCCTGAAGCACACTAAGTTCTGAGAGGAGTTAAAAGCTAATTTGCATAATGGTCTGAGTTTTATGTGGACATCCATAGAGCGGGTGGGAGGATGTCCACCTTATCTCCACCACAGGGTGTGGCCTGGGGCTTAATTAGCTGGCCTCCAGAGGCAGAAGTGTTCAGTGTCTGGAGAGGAACACTCCAGGGAAGTGGTTGTGCTGGAACCAACCTGAACCGTGTGTGTTCTGCTAGTGTTGAGTCGGAGGAACCCCGCTCTCAGAATGACTGTGCTTTCTGCTACAATTTTGTTTTCCTGTTTTGCTACACCTTGGTTCATGCTGCCTATAATTAACCTAATTAAGCTAAATACCTAGGCTATATAGTGGGTCGTGGAGAAATAAAGCCCCAAATCAGGAAAGTGGAGGCAATCCAAACATGGCCGAAACCACTCTCCAAAAAGCAAGTTAAAGCCTTTCTGGGAATCGTGGGATATTACAGGAGGTTCATCCCGAACTTCGCCACAGTGGCTGCGCCTCTGACGGATCTGCTAAAGGGGACAAAATCAGTGATGGTTAAATGGTCCGAAGAGACAGACTCAGCCTTCCAAGAGTTGAAAGGGGCTCTATGTAAGCAGCCCGTTCTGATGGCCCCAGACTTTAATAAAGAATTTGTTCTTCAGACAGATGCCTCAGATGTTGGGGTAGGAGCAGTCCATTCCTAAGAGCTACATGGGGAGGAGCATCCTGTGCTCTATCTGAGTAGAAAGCTGTCCTCATCTGAGAAGAACTACTCAGTCGTGGAAAAAGAGTGTTTGGCCATAAAGTGGGCGGTGGACACGTTACGGTACTATCTGCTGGGTCGTAAATTCAGACTGATATCTGACCATGCCCCACTAAGATGGATGAGGGAAACAAAGGGTAGAAATGCTAGGGTCACCTGTTGGTTCTTAGCCCTGCAGGACTTCAGTTTCCATATGGAACATAGGGCCGGAAAGCTGCACGGTAATGCGGATGCCCTATCAAGAATCCCTTGTTTAGTGGGGAAAAGTGCCAAGCCCCATGGCTTTAGGCAGAGGGGGAGGTATGTAGCATGGCTAAAGGGTGTGTAGTCGACGGGAGCTATGTGCCACATAAGTGCCTTGTTGCTGTAATGTAGCCTGGACTATTTCTTTGTTGTATATAACCATGTATATATGCCTTACAGGACCTGTGGTGATGTCAGACCACATGGCTAATCATGTGATGGGTTACTGGGTGTGGTTAGCTCTATATAAGACAGGCAAATACTTAACCCAGGAGATATGTGTGGAGGTGCTATCCTCCAGTGTGTTAAGGCTCTAGCACTGAGCCTGATGGAATGGACAGTTGTTTTTCCCTTTTGCCTGAGTTAAAGGCTATTTGTTTTTCCTGTTTATGCTAAACTGGTTTATGAAGCAATAAACCTTTGAACTTTTGTTGGAACCTGCCTCCTAAGTGTCAGCCGTCGCACCTGAGTGAGTGAAATCCCTACAATATATATAATAGAAGAAAAGTCAGCAATACATATATAATAGGTATATATGAGTGTCAGTGACAAATACAATTAGTACAGTGTGTGTGCAGCTTACTGTACATGAATTTAATTAAAAGAATATTTTTCAGAAAAAATGGCGTGGGCTCCTGCACAATTTTTGTAACCAGCAGAGGGAAAGCCGATGGCCGGGGGCTGATGTTTATAGCTTCGGAAGTGGATAATAACCATGAAGCATCCCAGGCTATTACCCACTATTTATCAGCTCACAGCTGTATACTTAGCCTTTACTGGCTATTAAAATGGGGACCTCCCAAAAAAATTACGTAGGGTCCCCTTATAATTAATAACCAGCAAAGGCTATGCAGACAGCTGTGGACTGATATTAATAGCCTAGGAATGGGCCCTGGATTCTGCCCCCCGGGCTACAAATATCAGCACTCAGCCATCCCAGAAAAGGCGTATCGCTAAGATGTGCCAATTCTGGCACTTAGCCTCGCTCTTCCCACTTGCCGTGTAGCGGTGACAAGTGGGGTGAGTTTACAGAACACCGCAGATGAATTACCAGCTTTATTACTGTACGCGGCTCATGAATCTATTTCTATATGTTATGAAAAATAATTCCTTTGACATAGGGAATTGCTGTATGTAAAAGCTCAAGTCAGAATCACATTGTAGTTGGATGTAAATTGGATTGTACTCACATAAATAGCGCATGACACTTGCATTACACTCACCCGAGTCTCCTGCATCAAAACCGAACTGATTATAAAATGGCTACTGTGTCTCCAGCCTTAGTCTCGGCTTTGGGGATCAGGACTCGTCAGTAGAAGCGGAGAAGGATGATGAGGAGGAGAAGGAGGATGAGGAAGACGATGACGACTTGTGTAATTGTCAGACATTGATAAGATAGAGACAGAAATAACCAAGGAGTAAAGTCTGTGCCGTAAGGAACCTCGTATAATCATCTACATATGTGTGATGACCTCCGGGGGAGAAGACTTTGAATCTTCACGACCAGCCGTCTTCTAGCTCTCTTCAGCCTCCATCCATCAGGCTATCGCCACCTGAATTCTGGAGATACTGCTGGAAATGTTGCAGGTTTGGCACAGTCTCAGTTCTGTAATAATCTGGTGGATTTGCCATTTTTATGTCGATCCTGACAGATCCACTAAGATTTATGACAACATGCGGAGCTCAGAGGGGTCATGGCCAAACCCACCCAAGAGATTCCTCATAATGTACATCACAAGATGGCGAAACCGACGTCAGATGTGCACCCACCCCAGCTCCTGCCTGGGGCAATGTCTCTGGCCGTGGATCACAGGTCTTAATGAATTTGACACATCATACTTTGGTTCTGTCTTCATTAAGAACGGCATGTTACACGCCAGTGCTAATGACCAGAGCTTGTCAGGAGCACAACGATGCAGCCAGGCCCACGTGGGTGAGGGAAAGGGGCTCTGTCCATAGCAGTGCTAGATTCAGCTGGATGTCAATCCGAGGATCCTGCACTGCAATACACACTGCCGGCCATTGTTGGCGTCAGGGTCGGATTCAGGTGTTCATGGGCCCCGAGCGGAAGAGTCTCAGTGGGCCCCTATAACACGTACCATGATGCACAGATAAGAAATCTACGTATAGCGCAAAGCCAAAGATTTCACTTCTCACATTACATGAGTGATATCTATTGTAAATTGTACAATCGCTCAGAAACCAGTGAATCCTCACAGCACAGAGACTGCAGACTTGTCAATCCGGACTGCACAGTATAGTCCTCCATACAGTATTATGGGCACCACATAGTCCTCCATACAGCATAATGAGCACCACATAGTCCTCCATACAGTATTATGGGCACCACATAGTCCTCCATACAGTATTATGGGCACCACATAGTCCTCCATACAGCATAATGAGCACCACATAGTCCTCCATACAGTATTATGGGAACCACATAGTCCTCCATACAGTATTATGGGCACCACATAGTCCTCCATACAGTATTATGGGCACCACATAGTCCTCCATACAGTATTATGGGCACCACATAGTCCGCCATATAGTATTATGGGCATCACATAGTTCTCCATACAGAATAATGAGCCCCATATATTGCTCCATACAGTATTATGGGCACCACATAGTGCTCCATACAGTATTATGGGCACCGCCTCATACAGGATAATGGCCCCATACAGGATAATGAGCCCCATATAGTGGGGGAAATAAGCAATTGATCGCTTGCTGATTTTGTAAGTTGGGATATAGGATAATGAGCCCCATATAGTGCTCCATACAGTATAATGGCCCCATATCGTGCTCCATATAGGATAATGGCCCTATATATTGCTGCATAAATAAAAAAATAAATAATCAAATTCTCACCTCTCCCCATTCCCCGCTGCTCCGGTCTCCTCAGCATCTTCTGACTCTGCACTGCTCAGGATAGATGGCACGCTGTAGTGACGTTATCACACCCTCTGCCCTGAGATGTCATAGAGAGTCAGAAGCCGCTGAAGAGACCGGAGCAGCGGGGAGAGGGGAGAGTTGAGTTGTCACGATCCATGTTTGGATCTGTGGCAGATCTGGCCTCTCAGATTAAAACCTTTTTCCTTTCAGGCTATCGGGGGTTAATGCAGTTTCCCCCCGGTGGCCGCTGGTGTAACTACATTACTGCCTTTTCTGCTGATGCAGGCGGTGACCACTCCCACCTTCCTTTACGAGGTCACCTGATGCATCAGCTGACTGTTGGTTATACAGGTCCTTCTGGAGACCAACCTAGTCGGAGACAGGAGCTTGCTGAGTACTGTGGTTCTTCAGCTGAATACTGATATCTGGTGCCTTACTCTCCTATGCGGTGCATTGCTAAGTGTGGTGTTATTGTTGCTTTGTCCCTTTGTTGTCTGTAACTTCCCTTGTGTTGTATTACTGCAGTGGTCGGACCAGTGCTCTCACCTGCCAGCTCCCTACTTAGGGATAGGAGCAGGGCAAGTGAGGGACTAGGTATCCAGCTCGGCGACGGGGTGAAAGAACCCATATAGGGACGCTAGTAAGAGCAGGGCACATCCTCAGGTGAGTGCAGGAGGGGTCCATTCCCCATTCCCTACTGACAGGGCCCACCATTGTTATTGAGTACCCGGTGTACCCTTGTGTGTTTCGCCCTCTGGTGACCGACCACTCGTCAGGTCTTGTCACACTAGGACAGTCACTTCGTGACATGAGTATTTGAGAGGGGAGGGCGGTGCCAGTGCTGGCACCTTAGACTCTCGGGCCCCATTGTATGCCGGTGTCCCCGATGGCGAGTGGCCCCACCTGTTCATCCAAGGCCCTGATGGGGAACATTATTACTGGAAGGGACATTATACCAGGATGTGGCCCAGGACAGGGTACATTATAATAGGAAGGGCCACAGGATGTGGGACACTATTACAAGATGTGCCAGGATGGAGGAGATGATTACAGGACGGTGCCTCAGCAGAGATCTATGAAGGTAATTGGGATAGGCTTCTTCTGGATCCATGAAAGGATAGAGGTCTTCTTCCTAAAGACACACCAAGTCTCCCTGGACTGTAACGATGTCGTAGCCCCAAAGTTTGTCATACTGGTTAAAGCGGTTCTCCAACTTTGAGGACCATTTCGTTTTTTCTTATAGAGCAACTGTCCTTATTTCTTAAATAAATAGACCGGAGATAATAAGAGCGTTGTAATGTATCTTATTAGATAAACCAACCTCTTTTTCTTTCTGGACTGAACTCAAAATTCTCTATTCTTGGGTAAAATCTGCCTTCAGTGACCACAGATTCCCCCATTACTAAGATAGGAGATGGCAGTTGGTGCTTTTAAAATTCTATGGAAAACTAATTGTCATATCAAGAGACCTTGCAGAATGTCAGCGTTTGGCCACGTTCACACGTTCAGTATTTTCCATCAGTATTTGTAGCCAAAATCAGTAGTGAGTGAGAAATACAGAAGTGGTGACGAGTCTCTATTATACTTTTACTCTGTTTACCTACAATGGATTTTGGCTACAAATACTGACCAAATACTGAACATGTGAATGTGGCCTTTGCCTCAAGCTCCTCCCTCCTCCCATTTACGTAGAATTTTATAGGCACCAACTGTCATTTCCTATCTCACTAATAGGGAAACCACTGGACACAGATTTTTCAGCTTCTTCTACCCTTGAGTTGAGAGTAAAAGATCAATCCAGGAAGACGAGCAGCTTTCTCAGATATCATGTTACAAAAGTTGCTACTTCTCATGTGTTCTATAGATTTATGAAATAAAAGTTAATTCTTTAGAAGTTGCTCTGTAAATGCATGGATTTGGAGGCTAAAAAAATCACTGTAATAATTCAGTTTCATATAAGATCTTGCACGGTTTGCCTTCTGTATCCTCTGTGCTGAACGGTCTGTGCCGAGCTTCAGAATGAGTTAAATGAGAATCTCTCAGTGAGCTCAATGTGACAGACACATTGTAACTTCTACAACCAACAAAATCCAAGCACAGAAAAGTATAAATGTGTGAGACGCAGCCATATAAATTATACCGACAGAAACAACTCAACGATGCATTCTTAATGGATAAATCACATTATAAAGCAGAATGGAGGCCACATATGCACAGAAGATAATAAGACTCGCAGCGTTTGTAGTAAGCTTCCAATACGTTATATACATAGTAACAATTGTGTGTTATTAGGTCCCAATGTCTGCAATATATGTCACAATAAAATGTATAAATACGATGAAGGAAAGGTCTGATGGCTGTGCGGCCCTGGCTCCCCAACATGTGTTTCGCCATAGCTTCATCAGGGCCGTGCATAGTAAAGCATCCAATCATTTATATACACCTTCCCACCTATGGTTTCCAACTATCCAAGCAAAGAGGGCAGAAACAGAGGGAAAACAAGCAGGAGGGAGCGTGCATATAACTGATTGGCCGGCGTGAAGCACCAAGTGGCGGGACTTTGTTTGAATAGTCATCCTGTGCTGACAGAGGCCCTTTAAATCTGCAGAATGTCATTTTTTTCAGCAGTTTTGTGCAGATTTCATCCATCCTAGAAAATAATGCTCAGCGGAATATAAAATATCTCCTCATCTGCTTCTCATGAGAGACATCTTCAAGATTTAACTTTCTCCTGTCACATTATTCATAAATATAGAGGGGGGGTTGTGGAGCGCCATGTGTTCCCCATCATCATCAGTTATCGGATCCCATCATATAAGGTTATTGTATCTAAGTGTTTGGTGACGGCTCTGACAATCCTGACACAGTTCGGGGTCCCCTCAGTGATCTCACAGATTCAGGGCACAATGTCGGCTCGCATCCCCCAAATGTTCATAAGACGTCTCCTTTCATGTGAAGATGAGTGAGCTGCAAGATCTGGAAAATTCCTTCCGTCCTGCTCAAATAGTAAGGAACACTAAGGAAAAGAAACAAAGAAAAAGAACCACAGAAAAGAAAAAAGAAAGAAACAAAGAAAAAAGAAACATAGAAAAAGAAAAGATACAAAGAAAAGAAACAAAGAAAAGATACAAAGAAAAAAGAAACAAAGAAAAGATACAAAGAAAAGAAACAAATAAAAAAGAAAGAAAAGAAACAAAGAAAAGATACCAAGAAAAAAGAAAGAAAAGATACAAAGAAAAAAGAAAGAAAGAAAAAGGAAACAAAGAAAAAAAAAACAAAGAAAAGAAACAAAGAAAAAAGAAAGAAACTAATCTCTATAATCAGCCCCATCAGGAATCATCAAATCAGGACAAATAAAGATGGCAGCGAGGGCTGAAGAAAAAGACTGTCCAGGCAACAATACATGGCCTGCACTCAGCTACACAGTACTGGTGTTATTTGTGGTGTTACATAGGACTGCAGGTGACATCTACTACATTATCTGTACTCAGAGAGTGATCACTGTGTTATCTGTGGTGTTACATAGGACTGCAGGTGACATCTACATTTTCTGTACTCAGAGTTATCACTGTGTTGTCTGTGGTGTTACATAGGACTGCAGGTGACATCTACAACATTATCTGTAGTCAGAGAGTGATCACTGTGTTATCTGTGGTGTTACATAGGACTGCACGTGACATCTACTACATTATCTGTACTCAGACAGTTATCACTGTTATCTGTGGTGTTACATAGGACTGCACGTGACATCTACTACATTATCTGTACTCAGAGAGTTATCACTGTGTTATCTGTGGTGTTACATAGGACTGCACGTGACATCTACTACATTATCTGTACTCAGAGAGATATCACTGTGTTATCTGTGGTGTTACATAGGACTGCAGGTGACATCTGCTACATTTTCTGTACTCAGAGTTATCACTGTGTTGTCTGTGGTGTTACATAGGACTGCAGGTGACATCTACAACATTATCTGTAGTCAGAGAGTTATCACTGTGTGGTCTGTGGTGTTACATAGGACTGCGAGTCCTGCCATTGGCGGTTATATATCTAGGCAGCGCTCGCTGGCAGTGTATGATCGCGTTGTTCCTCTTTGCCACAATCCTGTGCTATGATGAAGCTTGTGATGTGGTCTTCTCCTCAGTGGCCAGTAGGGGGCGCCTGCAGTATAACCCGCCTGTGCTCCGCCTGTACACTGGGGGCTCCGGGCCGAGCGCTGCCAGTTCTAATTTTCTAACCTCAATATTGCAGGTTCGATTCCTGCGGTCGCCGGTTAAATATTGAGATTAGATCTGAGCGGCTACGTTCACCTGAATTAGCACCGTCCTCCAGGTACCGGCTGCCAACTGTGTAAACCGCGCGGCCTCAGGCCGAGCCAACTATGTGCGCTCCACGCCATGTCTGGGAGCGCTGCCCATGACCCGTTCTGCTAAATGGCCACAAACCTTTTTTTTTTCTTTCATATTAGACAGTGGAAATCTGTCAGTGGCTGCAGCCATCAGGGGAAACCGTGGAAAAATCGCCCCCGGCCAAAAAGAGACTTCTGCGGGGATAAGGCCCAATAAATAGCAGAGGTTATGAGAAGACGAGCAAGGTCTATGGAGGTGACGGCCGCGGGCGAGAAGAGACATGACGGGCGACGCCTGGAGGGAAACAAATATTTATGTGTCACATCAAATATCAATCATGTATCCAATCTCATCGATCAGTTATCAATCAGGTATCACATCAAATATCAATCGTATCCAATCTCATCGATCAGTTATCAATCATGTATCACATCAAATATCAATCATGTATTTCATCTTATCTATTAGATCGTGTATCCAATATTATCAATCATGTATCTAATCTTACCTATGAGTTATCAGTTCTGTATCTCATCTATCAGTTATTAATCATGTATCTAATCTATCAGGTATCACATCAAATATCAAACATGTATCTAATCTTATCGATCAGTTATCAATCATGTATCTGATCTTATCTATCACGTATCACATCAGTGACTACAAGTTATCGACCATGATGAACTTCTACTTCCCAAACCCACTTCCTCCAATAGGGAGAGGGCAACACTCCAGAGACGTGATAATAAACCGCACTGATCTCACGATATATTAGTTGTCTCAAGATCAAGAAGTGTTAAACACAATCATAAAATTCAACTCTTTATTTGAACTATAGAAAATATACATAGATTTAAAATATTGCCTCAAACCAAACTAAGGGAAAACATCTGCAGACAATATATCTATTACCCGATAATTATTATAAGTAACATTATTCAAAGAGTGAACCAATCAGACAGAGTATATGCTAAGTCTATAGAATATGAGCAATCAGCAAAAAATGTAAAATGATAAGAAATTATGGTTGTGATGACTCCACAAATTCTGATCCAGGGCTGTGATGCCCCCATGAAGTCTGGTTCATTATTGTGATGCCCCCTAGAGGTCTATTCCAGGATTGTGATACCCCTCATGAGGTCTGGTCTGGTGTTGTGATGCCGTCAGATTATCTGGTCCAAGATTGTGATGCTAGCGGGGGGACTTCTCATCCATGGAGGGGGTCACTCACAATGTGCGGGGGCTTCTCATCCATGGAGGGGGTCACTCACAATGTGCGGGGGCTTCTCATCCATGGAGGGGGTCACTCACAATGTGTGGGGGCTTATCATCCATGGAGGGGGTCACTCACAATGTGTGGGGGCTTCTCATACATGGAGGGGGTCACTCACAATGTGTGGGGGCTTCTCATACATGGAGGGGATCACTCACAATGTGTGGAGGCTTCTCATCCATGGAGGGGGTCACTCACAATGTGTGGAGGCTTCTCATCCATGGAGGGGGTCACTCACAGTGTGCGGAGGCTTCTCATACATGGAGGGGGTCACTCACAATGTGCGGGGGCTTCTCATCCATGGAGGGGATCACTCACAATGTGCGGGGGCTTCTCATCCATGGAGGGGGTCACTCACAATGTGTGGGGGCTTCTCATCCGTGGAGGGGATCACTCACTATGTGTGGGGGCTTCTCATCCATGGAGGGGATCACTCACAATGTGCGGGGGCTTCTCATCCATGGAGGGGATCACTCACAATGTGTGGAGGCTTCTCATACATGGAGGGGGTCACTCACAATGTGTGGAGGCTTCTCATCCATGGAGGGGATCACTCACAATGTGTGGGGGCTTCTCATCCATGGAGGGGGTCACTCACAGTGTGCGGAGGCTTCTCATACATGGAGGGGATCACTCACAATGTGCGGAGGCTTCTCATCCATGGAGGGGATCACTCACAATGTGTGGGGGCTTCTCATCCATGGAGGGGGTCACTCACAGTGTGCGGAGGCTTCTCATACATGGAGGGGGTCACTCACAATGTGCGGGGGCTTCTCATCCATGGAGGGGATCACTCACAATGTGCGGAGGCTTCTCATACATGGAGGGGGTCACTCACAATGTGCGGGGACTTCTCATCCATGGAGGGGATCACTCACAATGTGCGGGGGCTTCTCATCCATGGAGGGGGTCACTCACAATGTGTGGGGGCTTATCATCCATGGAGGGGATCACTCACAGTGTGCGGAGGCTTCTCATCCATGGAGGGGATCACTCACAATGTGCGGGGGCTTATCATCCATGGAGGGGGTCACTCACAGTGTGCGGAGGCTTCTCATCCATGGAGGGGATCACTCACAGTGTGCGGAGGCTTCTCATCCATGGAGGGGGTCACTCACAATGTGCGGAGGCTTCTCATCCATGGAGGGGGTCACTCACAATGTGTGGAGGCTTCTCATCCATGGAGGGGGTCACTCACAATGTGCGGAGGCTTCTCATCCATGGAGGGGATCACTCACAATGTGCGGAGGCTTCTCATCCATGGAGGGGGTCACTCACAGTGTGCGGAGGCTTCTCATCCATGGAGGGGATCACTCACAATGTGCGGGGGCTTCTCATCCATGGAGGGGGTCACTCACAATGTGTGGGGGCTTATCATCCATGGAGGGGATCACTCACAGTGTGCGGAGGCTTCTCATCCATGGGGGGGTCACTCACAATGTGCGGGGACTTCTCATCCATGGAGGGGGTCACTCACAATGTGCGGGGACTTCTCATCCATGGAGGGGGTCACTCACAATGTGCGGAGGCTTCTCATCCATGGAGGGGGTCACTCACAATGTGTGGGGGCTTCTCATCCATGGGGGGGTCACTCACAATGTGCGGGGACTTCTCATCCATGGAGGGGGTCACTCACAATGTGCGGGGACTTCTCATCCATGGAGGGGGTCACTCACAATGTGCGGAGGCTTCTCATCCATGGAGGGGGTCACTCACAATGTGCGGGGACTTCTCATCCATGGAGGGGATCACTCACAATGTGCGGGGGCTTCTCATCCATGGAGGGGGTCACTCACAATGTGTGGGGGCTTATCATCCATGGAGGGGATCACTCACAGTGTGCGGAGGCTTCTCATCCATGGAGGGGATCACTCACAATGTGTGGGGGCTTATCATCCATGGAGGGGGTCACTCACAGTGTGCGGAGGCTTCTCATCCATGGAGGGGATCACTCACAGTGTGCGGAGGCTTCTCATCCATGGAGGGGGTCACTCACAATGTGCGGAGGCTTCTCATCCATGGAGGGGGTCACTCACAATGTGTGGAGGCTTCTCATTCATGGAGGGGATCACTCACAATGTGCGGAGGCTTCTCATACATGGAGGGGATCACTCACAATGTGCGGAGGCTTCTCATACATGGAGGGGGTCACTCACAATGTGCGGAGGCTTCTCATACATGGAGGGGTTCACTCACAATGTGTGGGGGCTTCTCTTCCTGTAGGGGTCACTCACAATGTGTGGGGGCTTCTCATCCATGGAGGGGTCACTCACAATGTGTGGGGGCTTCTCTTCCTGTAGGGGTCACTCACAATGTGTGGGGGCTTCTCATACATGGAGGGGGTCACTCACAATGTGTGGGGGCTTCTCATCCATGGAGGGGTCACTCACAATATGTGGAGGCTTCTCATACATGGAGGGGGTCACTCACAATGTGCGGGGGCTTCTCTTCCATGGAGGGGGTCACTCACAATGTGTGGGGGCTTCTCATCCATGGAGGGAGTCACTCACAATGTGTGGGGGCTTCTCATCCATGGAGGGGATCACTCACAATGTGTGGGGGCTTCTCTTCCATGTAGGGGTCACTCACAATGTGTGGAGGCTTCTCATCCATGGAGGGGATCACTCACAATGTGTGGGGGCTTCTCATCCATGGGGGGGTCACTCACAATGTGTGGGGGCTTCTCATCCATGGAGGGGATCACTCACAATGTGTGGGGGCTTCTCTTCCATGGAGGGGGTCACTCACAATGTGTGGAGGCTTCTCATCCATGGGGGGGTCACTCACAATGTGTGGGGGCTTCTCATCCATGGGGGGGTCACTCACAATGTGTGGGGGCTTCTCATCCATGGAGGGGATCACTCACAATGTGTGGGGGCTTCTCATCCATGGAGGGGGTCACTCACAATGTGCGGAGGCTTCTCATACATGGAGGGGGTCACTCACAATGTGCGGGGACTTCTCATCCATGGAGGGGATCACTCACAATGTGCGGGGGCTTCTCATCCATGGATGGGGTCACTCACAATGTGTGGGGGCTTATCATCCATGGAGGGGTCACTCACAATGTGTGGAGGCTTCTCATCCATGGAGGGGATCACTCACAGTGTGCGGAGGCTTCTCATACATGGAGGGGGTCACTCACAGTGTGCGGAGGCTTCTCATCCATGGAGGGGATCACTCACAGTGTGCGGAGGCTTCTCATCCATGGAGGGGGTCACTCACAATGTGCGGAGGCTTCTCATCCATGGAGGGGGTCACTCACAATGTGTGGAGGCTTCTCATCCATGGAGGGGATCACTCACAGTGTGCGGAGGCTTCTCATACATGGAGGGGGTCACTCACAATGTGTGGAGGCTTCTCATCCATGGAGGGGATCACTCACAATGTGCGGAGGCTTCTCATACATGGAGGGGGTCACTCACAATGTGCGGAGGCTTCTCATACATGGAGGGGTTCACTCACAATGTGTGGGGGCTTCTCTTCCTGTAGGGGTCACTCACAATGTGTGGGGGCTTCTCATCCATGGAGGGGTCACTCACAATGTGTGGGGGCTTCTCATCCATGGAGGGGGTCACTCACAATGTGTGGGGGCTTCTCTTCCTGTAGGGGTCACTCACAATGTGTGGGGGCTTCTCATCCATGGAGGGGTCACTCACAATATGTGGAGGCTTCTCATACATGGAGGGGGTCACTCACAATGTGCGGGGGCTTCTCTTCCATGGAGGGGGTCACTCACAATGTGTGGGGGCTTCTCATCCATGGAGGGGGTCACTCACAATGTGTGGGGGCTTCTCATCCATGGAGGGGATCACTCACAATGTGTGGGGGCTTCTCATCCATGGAGGGGGTCACTCACAATGTGTGGGGGCTTCTCATCCATGGAGGGGGTCACTCACAATGTGTGGGGGCTTCTCATCCATGGAGGGGATCACTCACAATGTGTGGGGGCTTCTCATCCATGGGGGGGTCACTCACAATGTGTGGGGGCTTCTCATCCATGGAGGGGATCACTCACAATGTGTGGGGGCTTCTCTTCCATGGAGGGGGTCACTCACAATGTGTGGAGGCTTCTCATCCATGGGGGGGTCACTCACAATGTGTGGGGGCTTCTCATCCATGGGGGGGTCACTCACAATGTGTGGGGGCTTCTCATCCATGGAGGGGATCACTCACAATGTGTGGGGGCTTCTCATCCATGGAGGGGGTCACTCACAATGTGTGGAGGCTTCTCATCCATGGAGGGGGTCACTCACAATGTGCGGGGGCTTCTCATCCATGGAGGGGATCACTCACAATGTGCGGGGGCTTCTCATCCATGGAGGGGGTCACTCACAATGTGTGGGGGCTTATCATCCATGGAGGGGGACACTCACAATGTGTGGGGGCTTCTCATCCATGGAGGGGGTCACTTACAATGTGTGGGGGCTTCTCATCCATGGAGGGGGTCACTCACAATGTGCGGAGGCTTCTCATCCATGGAGGGGGTCACTCACAATGTGTGGGGGCTTCTCATCCATGGAGGGGTCACTCACAATGTGTGGAGGCTTCTCATACATGGAGGGGGTCACTCACAATGTGCAGGGGCTTCTCTTCCATGGAGGGGGTCACTCACAATGTGTGGGGGCTTCTCTTCCATGGAAGGGGTCACTCACAATGTGTGGAGGCTTCTCATCCATGGAAGGGGTCACTCACAATGTGTGGAGGCTTCTCATCTATGGAGGGGATCACTCACAATGTGTGGGGGCTTCTCATCCATGGGGGGGTCACTCACAATGTGTGGGGGCTTCTCATCCATGGAGGGGGTCACTCACAATGTGCGGGGGCTTCTCATCCATGCAGGGGACAATCTTACCTAAGATCACGGCCATAAATAAAGAACGAGATCTAAACCTCCTCCTAGTCTGGGGAATAAGGGGCAGGAGTCTGGGGAATAAGGGGCAGGAGTGTGGAGAATAAGGGGCAGGAGTGCGGAGAATAAGGGGGAGGAGTCTGGGGAATAAGGGGGAGGAGTCTGGGGAATAAGGGGCAGTAGTGTGGAGAATAAGGGGCAGGAGTGCGGAGAATAAGGGGGTAGGAGTGTGGAGAATAAGGGGCGGGAGTGTGGGGAATAAGGGGCAGGAGTGCGGAGAATAAGGAGCAGGAGTGTGGGGAATAAGGGGCAGGAGTGCGGAGAATAAGGGGGCAGGAGTGTGGAGAATAAGGGGCAGGAGTGTGGGGAATAAGGGGCAGGAGTCTGGAGAATAAGGGGCAGGAGTCTGGAGAATAAAGGGCAGGAGTGTGGGGAATAAGAGGTAGAAGTGTGTAGAATAAGGGGCCGGAGTCTGGAGAATAAGGGGCAGGAGTCTGGGGAATAAGAGGCAGAAGTGTGGGGAATAAGGTGCAGGAGTCTGGAGAATAAGGGGCCGGAGTCTGGAGAATAAGGGGCCGGAGTCTGGAGAATAAGGGGCAGGAGTCTGGAGAATAAGGGGCAGGAGTGTGGAGAATAGGGGGCAGGAGTGTGGAGAATAAGGGGCAAGAGTGTGGAGAATAAGGGGCAGGAGTGCCGAGAATAAGGGGGAGGAGTCTGGGGAATAAGGGGGAGGAGTCTGGGGAATAAGGGGCAGGAGTGTGGAGAATAGGGGGCAGGAGTGTGGAGAATAAGGGGCAAGAGTGTGGAGAATAAGGGGCAGGAGTGCGGAGAATAAGGGGGAGGAGTCTGGGGAATAAGGGGGAGGAGTGTGGGGAATAAGGGGCGGGAGTGTGGGGAATAAGGGGCGGGAGTGTGGGGAATAAGGGGCGGGAGTGTGGAGAATAAGGGGCGGGAGTGTGTGGAATAAGGGGCGGGAGTGTGTGGAATAAGGGGCGGGAGTGTGGAGAATAAGGGGCGGGAGTGTGGAGAATAAGGGGCGGGAGTCTGGAGAATAAGGGGCAGGAGTGTGGGGAATAAGAGGTAGGAGTGTGTAGAATAAGGGGCCGGAAACTGGAGAATAAGGGGCAGGAGTGTGAGGAATAAGGGGCAGGAGTCTGGAGAATAAGGGGTAGGAGTGCGGGGAATAAGAGGCAGAAGTGTGGGGAATAAGGGGCAGGAGTCTGGAGAATAAAGGGCAGGAGTCTGGAGAATAAGGGGCAGGAGTGTGGAGAATAAGGGGCAGGAGTCTGGAGAATAAGGGGCAGGAGCGTGGAGAATAAGGGGCAGGAGTGTGGAGAATAAGGGGCAGGAGTCTGGAGAATAAGGGGAAGGAGTGTGGGGAATAAGAGGCAGGAGTGTGGAGAATAAGGAGCAGGAGTCGGGAGAATAAGGGGCAGGAGTGTGGGGAATAAGAGGCAGGAGTGTGGAGAATAAGGGGCAGGAGTGTGGAGAATAAGGGGCAGGAGTCTGGAGAATAAGGGGAAGGAGTGTGGGGAATAAGAGGCAGGAGTGTGGAGAATAAGGAGCAGGAGTCGGGAGAATAAGGGGCAGGAGTGTGGGGAATAAGAGGCAGAAGTCTGGAAAATAAGGAGCAGAGGTCAGGAGAATAAGGGGCAGGAGTGTGGAGAATAAGGGGCAGGAGTCTGGAAAATAAGGGACAGCAGTCTGGAGAATAAGGGGCAGGGCAGGAGTGTGAGGAATAAGGGGCAGGAGTCTGGAGAATAAGGGGCAGGAGTGTGGAGAATAAGGGGCAGAAGTCTGGAAAATAAGGGGCCGGAGTCTGGAGAATAAGGGACAGCAGTCTGGAGAATAAGGGGCAGGAGTGTGAGGAATAAAGGGCAGGAGTCTAGAGAATTAGGAGCAGGAGTGTGGAGAATAAGGGCAGGATTGTGGAGAATAAGGGGCAGGAGTCTGGAGAATAAGGGGCAGGAGTCTGGAGAATAAGGGGCAGGAGTGTGGAGAATAAGGGGCCAGAGTGTGGAGAAAAAGGGGCCGGAGTCTGGAGAATAGGGGGCAGGAGTGTGGAGAATAAGGGGCAGGAGTGTGGAGAATAAGGGGCAGGAGTGTGGAGAATAAGGGGCAGGAGTCTGGAGAATAAGGGGCAGGAGTGTGAGGAATAAAGGGCAGGAGTCTGGAGAATAAGGGGCCGGAGTCTGGAGAATAAGGGTCAGGAGCCTGGAGAATAAGGGTCAGGAGCCTGGAGAATAAGGGTCAGGAGTGTGGAGAATAAGGGTCAGGAGTGTGGAGAATAAGGGGCAGGAGTGTGGAGAGTAAGGGACAGCATTCTGGAGAATAAGGGGCAGGAGTTTGGGGAATAAGGGGCAGGAGTGTGGGGAATAAAGGGCAGGAGTGTGGAGAATAAGGGGCAGGAGTGTGGGGAGTAAGGGGCAGGAGTGTGGGGAGTAAGGGGCAGGAGTGTGGAGAATAAGGGGCAGGAGCGTGGAGAATAAGGGGCAGGAGCCTGGAGAATAAGGAGCAGGAGCCTGGAGAATAAGGGGCAGGAGTGTGGGGAATAAGAGGCAGGAGTGAGGAGAATAAGGAGCAGAGGTCAGGAGAATAAGAGGCAGGAGTGTGGAGAATAAGGGGCAGGAGTCTGGAGAATAAGGGGCAGGAGTGTGGGGAATAAGAGGCAGGAGTGTGGAGAATAAGGGGCAGGAGTGTGGAGAATAAGGGGCAGGAGTGTGGAGAATAAGGGGCAGGAGCCTGGAGAATAAGGAACAGGAGTCTGGAGAATAAGGGGCAGGAGTGTGGGGAATAAGAGGCAGGAGTGTGGAGAATAAGGAGCAGGAGTTGGGAGAATAAGGGGCAGGAGTGTGGGGAATAAGAGGCAGAAGTCTGTTAAATAAGGAGCAGAGTTCAGGAGAATAAGGGGCAGGAGTGTGGAGAATAAGGGGCAGGAGTCTGGAGAATAAGGGACAGCAGTCTGGAGAATAAGAGGCAGGAGTGTGAGGAATAAGGGGCAGGAGTCTGGAGAATAAGGGGCAGGAGTGTGGAGAATAAGGGGGCCAGGAGTGCGGAGAATAAGGGGCAGGAGTGTGGAGAATAAGGGGCAGGAGTGTGGGAAATAAGAGGCAGAAGTCTGGAAAATAAGGAGCAGAGGCCAGGAGAATAAGGGGCAGGAGTGTGGAGAATAAGGGGCAGGAGTGTGGAGAATAAGGGGCAGGAGTGTGGAGAATAAGGGGCCGGAGTCTGGAGAATAAGGGACAGCAGTCTGGAGAATAAGGGGCAGGAGTGTGGAGAATAAGGGGTAGGAGTGCAGGGAATAAGAGGCAGAAGTGTGGAGAATAAGGGGCAGGAGTGTGGAGAATAAGGGGCAGGAGTGTGGAGAATAAGGGGCAGGAGTCTGGAGAATAAGGGGAAGGAGTGTGGGGAATAAGAGGCAGGAGTGTGGAGAATAAGGAGCAGGAGTCGGGAGAATAAGGGGCAGGAGTGTGGGGAATAAGAGGCAGAAGTCTGGAAAATAAGGAGCAGAGGTCAGGAGAATAAGGGGCAGGAGTGTGGAGAATAAGGGGCAGGAGTCTGGAAAATAAGGGACAGCAGTCTGGAGAATAAGGGGCAGGGCAGGAGTGTGAGGAATAAGGGGCAGGAGTCTGGAGAATAAGGGGCAGGAGTGTGGAGAATAAGGGGCAGAAGTCTGGAAAATAAGGGGCCGGAGTCTGGAGAATAAGGGACAGCAGTCTAGAGAATAAGGAGCAGGAGTGTGGAGAATAAGGGCAGGATTGTGGAGAATAAGGGGCAGGAGTCTGGAGAATAAGGGGCAGGAGTCTGGAGAATAAGGGGCAGGAGTCTGGAGAATAAGGGGCAGGAGTCTGGAGAATAAGGGGCCAGAGTGTGGAGAATAAGGGGCCGGAGTCTGGAGAATAAGGGGCAGGAGTGTGGGGAATAAGGGGCAGGAGTGTGGAGAATAAGGGGCAGGAGTCTGGAGAATAAGGGGCAGGAGTGTGAGGAATAAAGGGCAGGAGTCTGGAGAATAAGGGGCCGGAGTCTGGAGAATAAGGGGCAGGAGCCTGGAGAATAAGGGTCAGGAGCCTGGAGAATAAGGGTCAGGAGCCTGGAGAATAAGGGGCAGGAGTGTGGAGAATAAGGGGCAGGAGTGTGGAGAATAAGGGGCAGGAGTGTGGAGAGTAAGGGACAGCAGTCTGGAGAATAAGGGGCAGGAGTTTGGGGAATAAGGGGCAGGAGTGTGGGGAATAAGGGGCAGGAGTGTGGGAAATAAGAGGCAGAAGTGTGGAGAATAAGGGGCAGGTGTGTGGAGAATAAGGGGCAGGAGTGTGGAGAATAAGGGACAGCAGTCTGGAGAATAAGGGGCAGGAGTGTGGGGAATAAGGGGCAGGAGTGTGGAGAATAAGGTGCAGGAGTGTGGAGAATAAGGGGCAGGAGTGTGGGGAATAAGGGGCAGGAGTGTGGGGAATAAGGTGCAGGAGTGTGGAGAATAAGGGGCAGGAGTGTGGAGAATAAGGGGCAGGAGTGTGGAGAATAAGGGGCAGGAGTGTGGAGAATAAGGGGCAGGAGTGTGGAGAATAAGGGGCAGGAGTGTGGAGAATAAGGGGCAGGAGTGTGGAGAATAAGGGGCAGGAGTGTGGGGAATAAGGGGCAGGAGTGTGGGGAATAAGGTGCAGGAGTGTGGGGAATAAGGGGCAGGAGTGTGGGGAGTAAGGGGCAGGAGTGTGGAGAATAAGGAACAGGAGTCTGGAGAATAAGGGGCAGGAGTGTGGAGAATAAGGGGCAGGAGCGTGGAGAATAAGGAGCAGGAGCCTGGAGAATAAGGGGCAGGAGTGTGGGGAATAAGAGGCAGGAGTGAGGAGAATAAGGAGCAGAGGTCAGAAGAATAAGAGGCAGGAGTGTGGAGAATAAGGGGCAGGAGTGTGGAGAATAAGGGGCAGGAGTGTGGGGAATAAGAGGCAGGAGTGTGGAGAATAAGGGGCAGGAGTGTGGAGAATAAGGGGCAGGAGTGTGGAGAATAAGGGGCAGGAGTGTGGAGAATAAGGGGCAGGAGCCTGGAGAATAAGGAACAGGAGTCTGGAGAATAAGGGGCAGGAGTGTGGGGAATAAGAGGCAGGAGTCTGGAGAATAAGGAGCAGGAGTCGGGAGAATAAGGGGCAGGAGTGTGGGGAATAAGAGGCAGAAGTCTGTTAAATAAGGAGCAGAGTTCAGGAGAATAAGGGGCAGGAGTGTGGAGAATAAGGGGCAGGAGTCTGGAGAATAAGGGACAGCAGTCTGGAGAATAAGAGGCAGGAGTGTGAGGAATAAGGGGCAGGAGTGTGGAGAATAAGGGGGCCAGGAGTGCGGAGAATAAGGGGCAGGAGTGTGGAGAATAAGGGGCAGGAGTGTGGGAAATAAGAGGCAGAAGTCTGGAAAATAAGGAGCAGAGGCCAGGAGAATAAGGGGCAGGAGTGTGGAGAATAAGGGGCAGGAGTCTGGAGAATAAGGGGCAGGAGTGTGAGGAATAAGGGGCAGGAGTCTGGAGAATAAGGGGCAGGAGTGTGGAGAATAAGGGGCCGGAGTCTGGAGAATAAGGGACAGCAGTCTGGAGAATAAGGGGCAGGAGTGTGAGGAATAAAGGGCAGGAGTCTAGAGAATAAGGAGCAGGAGTGTGGAGAATAAGGGCAGGAGTGTGGAGAATAAGGGGCCGGAGTCTGGAGAATAAGGGGCCGGAGTCTGGAGAATAAGGGGCCGGAGTCTGGAGAATAAGGGGCCGGAGTCTGGAGAATAAGGGGCCGGAGTCTGGAGAATAAGGGGCAGGAGTCTGGAGAATAAGGGGCAGGAGTCTGGAGAATAAGGGGCAGGAGTCTGGAGAATAAGGGGCCGGAGTCTGGAGAATAAGGGGCCGGAGTCTGGAGAATAAGGGGCAGGAGTGTGGAGAATAAGGGGCAGGAGTGTGGAGAATAAGGGGCAGGAGTGTGGAAAATAAGGGGCAGGAGTGTGAGGAATAAAGGGCAGGAGTCTGGAGAATAAGGGGCCAGAGTCTGGAGAATAAGGGGCAGGAGCCTGGAGAATAAGGGTCAGGAGCCTGGAGAATAAGGGTCAGGAGTGTGGAGAATAAGGGGCAGGAGTGTGGAGAATAAGGGGCAGGAGTGTGGAGAATAAGGGGCAGGAGTGTGGAGAATAAGGGACAGCAGTCTGGAGAATAAGGGGCAGGAGTGTGGGGAATAAGGGGCAGGAGTGTGGGGAATAAGGGGCAGGAGTGTGGAGAATAAGGGGCAGGAGTGTGGGGAATAAGGGGCAGGAGTGTGGAGAATAAGGGGCAGGAGTGTGGGGAATAAGGGGCAGGAGTGTGGGGAATAAGGGGCAGGAGTGTGGGGAATAAGGGGCAGGAGTGTGGAGAATAAGGGGCAGGAGTGTGGAGAATAAGGGGCAGGAGTGTGGAGAATAAGGGGCAGGAGTGTGGGGAATAAGGGGCAGGAGTGTGGGGAATAAGAGGCAGGAGTGTGGAGAATAAGGGGCAGGAGTGTGGGGAATATGGGGCAGGAGTGTGGAGAATAAGGGGCAGGAGTGTGGAGAATAAGGGGCAGGAGTGTGGAGAATAAGGGGCAGGAGCCTGTAGAATAAGGAGCAGGAGTCTGGAGAATAAGGGGCAGGAGTGTGGAGAATAAGGGGCAGGAGTGTGGGGAATAAGAGGCAGGAGTGAGGAGAATAAGGAGCAGAGGTCAGGAGAATAAGAGGCAGGAGTGTGGAGAATAAGGGGCAGGAGTCTGGAGAATAAGGGACAGCAGTCTGGAGAATAAGAGGCAGAAATCTGGAGAATAAGAGGCAGAAGTGTGCGGAATAAGGGGCAGGAGTGTGGAGAATAATGGGCAGGAGTCTGGAAAATAAGGGGCCGGAGTGTGGAGAATAAGGGGCCGGAGTGTGGAGAATAAGGGACAGCAGTCTGGAGAATAAGGGGCAGGAGTCTGGAGAATAAGGGGCAGGAGTGTGGAGAATAAGGGGCAGGAGTGTGGAGAATAAGGGGCAGGAGTGTGGAGAATAAGGGGCAGGAGTGTGGAGAATAAGGGACAGCAGTCTGGAGAATAAGGGGCAGGAGTCTGGAGAATAAGGGGCAGGAGTGTGGAGAATAAGGGGCAGGAGTCTGGAGAATAAGGGGCAGGAGTCTTGAGAATAAGGGGCAGGAGTCTGAAGAATAAGGGGCAGGAGTGTGGAGAATAAGGGGCAGGAGTCTTGAGAATAAGGGGCAGGAGTCTGGAGAATAAGGGGCAGGAGTGTGGAGAATAAAGGGCAGGAGTGCGGAGAATAAGGGGCAGGAGTCTTGAGAATAAGGGGCAGGAGTCTGAAGAATAAGGGGCAGGAGTGTGGAGAATAAGGGGCAGGAGTCTTGAGAATAAGGGGCAGGAGTCTGGAGAATAAGGGGCAGGAGTCTGGAGAATAAGGGGCAGAAGTGCGGAGAATAAGGGGCAGGAGTCTGGAGAATAAGGGGCAGGAGTGTGGAGAATAAAGGGCAGGAGTGCGGAGAATAAGGGGCAGGAGTGCGGAGAATAAGGGGCAGGAGTGCGGAGAATAAGGGGCAGGAGTGCGGAGAATAAGGGGCAGGAGTGTGAGGAATAAGGGGCAGCACTGGGAATATTGAGGATCTTCATGTCACAGGAACGTCATGTGTTTGTCAATAAAATGTAACTTCTGGAATGTTTATAATTGTGAATGCAGCTCTGGGTGTGATTGGAGTGCACATTTTGCAGCTGAAGATCGTTTCAGTAAAGTGAGCCATTTCTTTAGCACTGATCAGATTAAGGTATTATCCACCATAATGTCAGAGAAGCCGCTGCTGTCGCCTATTACCAGAACCTCCGAATATTATAGGATTTTTATTTTTTTGTCTTCTGTTGAGCAGAATTGCCCAAGTATGATCGATGATCATCACATATTGCAGTTATCACAGTCACCACTAGATGTCAGCACAACCAGACTCACTGCAGGTAAAAATGATTTTTCCAATATTTTGTTTCTTTTCCTTTTGGAAAAGAAACAAAATATTGGAAAAATCATTTTGTTTTACACCTTACAGTCACACTTGGTGACATCCCCTCACTCAGTCGCTAATATGCGGAGAGTAATGGTACAACTATCTGTTTATTTTTCTGTGTGAGCCAATAGAAGGAGCAATGACAAAAGCCAAAAGAAGATTGTAGACAGTGGAAAAAGTAAAGGAAAAGTAACAGAGTGGAAAGATGAGGTCCTTACAAAGGCCCAACAAGACATGACATCTAGAAAAACCACTGACGGATGTAAAAGAATCCCTTTTGTCACGACCTTTCATCCATTCTCTCGCCTGGTACAATCTACCATTAGGAGGCATTGGAGTATACTCTCAAAAAGTTATCCACAAATTCCAGAATTTAAAGTACCCTTCCTGTCTTGTTTCAGACGTGCTAAAAATCTTAAGGACAGATTGGTCAGAGCAGATGTGGGCTCAGACATTGTCATTCCCAGGCAGTCTTTCCTACAAACCCAAAAGTGCGGTACCTTCCCCTGCCTCAATTGTCTTCAGTGTAGTCATGTGCAGAAAGGTCCCTCAGTGTTTCATCCCCACACAGGTAGGGCCATACCTATCCGTGGCTTTTACACATGTGAATCTTCATTTGTAGTATACCTCATCAAATGCCCGTGTGGTCTGGCCTATGTGGGAGAGACCACACAAACAGTTCGGGACAGGGTGTCCCAGCACAAATCAACCATTCGTTGTAAGAAGACCCATCTCCCCCTGCCCCACCATTTTGTTGAAAAAAATCATAATATTTCCCAACTTAGATTTCAGGTTCTGGAGCAAATTGATCCCCCCAGGCGGGGCCAGAACCGCATTAAGATACTTAAAAGGAGGGAGGCTTTTTGGATTTTCACGCTGCAGACCTTGGAACCCAAGGGACTCAATAGGGACTATGATGTCTCAGCTTTTTTATGATACCAATTATTTAATGTATTGGAACTCTTTTGTATCCTTGTAACATGTACCTTTTAGAATGTTATGCATTTATGTCTAACACTGTTTTCTTTTAATTTCTCTTAGAACCGTTAACACCTCACTGGGCACCGGTGTCACCACTTGTGGTAGAGTATGTATGCACTGCTATTCTTCTAGTTACTCTACACATACCATGCCATTAGATTTGGCACCATATTACCAGTCCTGTGCAATCTTTTACTGCTTGCTGCCATTCACTATAATGTCCAGGGTTCTATCAATCACACTATTACATGCCATCGCTGTCTAGACGGCATCCACGCAGGCGCAGTATAGCCCTCACTCCTGCTTCTCAGCATCTATTAGCTCTGCGCAACTGCGGCATCCACGCAGGCGCAGTATAGCCCTCACTCCTGCTTCTCAGCATCTATTAGCTCTGCGTAACTGCGGCTTTTTGCCACGATCACATGGTCCATGATGCAGCGGGTCACATGACCTGCTTACTGGGCGCTCTTATACCCGGAAGTAACGCTGGCATTCAGCGTCTTCCAGCTCTACCGGCTACACAGCGTTCCCTGGACCTGGATGCACATGGTATAAACATGGGGCCTCACTCTCCAGTACTTATCGCTATATGCACATTACTTAGGGATAAGTCCCACTGTGCATTTATCTTCCAGCGCAAGTTCATTACAGCGGGACCTTGCTTCCCCAGTGCGCCCTACCCTACAGTCTCCCCAGGAGCCTCCAGGTAACCAGCTCTACCCCTCCACATATGTTACCATCACCCACGGTCCGTGGTCTCCTTGTGGGCAGTAACTATCTGCCCTCATTATATTCCTTAGGTCAATTTGCCCGGTAACACCTGTGTGCAGGCCTCTTGTGCCTATATATTGTTGCTGCCCTGCTTCCAGGTACTACATTTATATGTATATACAGGTATATTTTTAGGGGCCAACTTAGGGGCATGCCTATATTCACTATCTTCTACACTGTGGCAGCAGCAGGTCTGTACAGCATTCATTTTATTTCGGACAGGTCTATATACACTATCACTTGTAAAAACTGGTACTTTGCTATATGGTTTTGATTGGGACAGGCTGATAGATTCACGATCTCACTTTCTCCCTTTAGGTTCTCATTGTGCACTTCCGTTCCTAATACCACGGCCCAGCACCCATCATTACCTGCTACTCAGTATCCTTTGTTGGACATTGGGGCTCATTTATGTAATTGTATACAGTAGTTATGCTATACCCTGTATTCTCTCCTTATCCACGCTCACAGCTTTTTCTTTAGCTTGAGAAATTCCACGACTCACGCAGCACGTCTGGATTCGTTCCAACCGCCACGGTTGTCACCCCCTATTTTTTGTCTTTTATGTGATACATTTATTTATATATTTCTTCAGAACCAGCACCCATCGGATTTGGATTCGTTTTACTTGTGTGCATATACTGGTCCTCTTTATGTGATCCATATTGTGTAACATATGGCTTTCTCTATAAATTATGTATTTCAGTTTCATATATGATGTTTCTGATGAAGGTCTTGTGACCGAAAACGTTTATACATCATCAATTACTGAACTGGTTGCACCAATAAAGGAACAGTTATTTTTTCATTTTGCAAAAAGGACTCTTGAGTGCCAAGTTTATTATTCATGAAAAGCCAAAAGAAGATTGTAGACAGTGGAAAAAGTAAAGGAAAAGTAACAGAGTGGAAAGATGAGGTCATCTGGGGAGGAATGATGATGTCACTCAGTGTGAGGATGAGGTCATCTGGGGAGGAATGATGATGTCACACAGTGAAGGGTCGGAGTCATCTGTAGAAATGGTGATGTCATGGAGGATCCATGTATCGGTGATGAGGTTGGGAAGAGTTTGGGGTTTTCTCCTGATGGCTGTAATTGCTTGTACCCCATATAGTAAGTTATCCTAAGTCATGGCAGCCACAGTCCCTATAGGGTTTAATGGCATCTGTGTGTCCTATGGAGGGGTGTGATGGATCGGGGATCAGAGGAGGCAGCGACACTTTATCCTGGCGAGGACACCTCATGTCTGACTCCAGAACTTCTCCGCACAGATTAGTGATTCCACACAGATAATAAGCTGCTGATGACATCATCACCATAGGATAATACAGCGTGTCGTCTCTTATAGGGAGACTCGGCTCCGGCTGATTACAACAGCACAGATTGTTTCATCAGGTGCGATGGCGGCGCGGAGCTGATCGGTCACGGACTGATGGGATTCTCTGTGGACAAATTGGAAAACCGTAAATAATGGTGAAGATTGTAAGTGACGGGACGCGACCACAGCGCGGAGCTGAGGAGCAGCAGCATCCACCGTGGGGTGAACATGATGGGAGTCACAGGACGAGATCTGCCCCGGACCCTGCAACTGAATGTGGATACAGCCCATAGTGTTTATCGTCACCTGAAATACTCTGTGCTGCTGGGACCCTGCTCCTCCCATCATCTATATCTCACTGTACCCTCACACCGCTCTACTGAAATACTCTGTGCTGCTGGGACCCTGCTCCTCCCATCATCTATATCTCACTGTACCCTCACCCCCCTCTACTGAAATACTCTGTGCTGCTGGGACCCTGCTCCTCCCATCATCTATATCTCACTGTACTCTCACCCCCCCTACTGAAATACTCTGTGCTGCTGGGACCCTGCTCCTCCCATCATCTATATCTCACTGTATCCTCACCCCCCCCTACTGAAATACTCTGTGCTGCTGGGACCCTGCTCCTCCCATCATCTATATCTCACTGTACTCTCACCCCCCCTACTGAAATACTCTGTGCTGCTGGGACCCTGCTCCTCCCATCATCTATATCTCACTGTATCCTCACCCCCCCCTACTGAAATACTCTGTGCTGCTGGGACCCTGCTCCTCCCATCATCTATATCTCACTGTACTCTCACACCCCCCTACTGAAATACTCTGTGCTGCTGGGACCCTGCTTCTCCCATCATCTATATCTCACTGTACTCTCACACCCCCCTACTGAAATACTCTGTGCTGCTGGGACCCTGCTCCTCCCATCATCTATATCTCACTGTACTCTCACACCCCCCTACTGAAATACTCTCTGCTGCTGGGACCCTGCTCCTCCCATCATCTATATCTCACTGTATCCTCACACCCCTCTACTGAAATACTCTGTGCTGCTGGGACCCTGCTCCTCCCATCATCTATAGCTCACTGTACCCTCACCCCCCTCTACTGAAATACTCTGTGCTGCTGGGACCCTGCTCCTCCCATCATCTATATCTCACTGTACCCTCCCCCTCTACTGAAATACTCTGTGCTGCTGGGACCCTGCTCCTCCCATCATCTATATCTCACTGTACCCTCACCCCCCTCTACTGAAACACTCTGTGCTGCTGGGACCCTGCTCCTCCCATCATCTATATCTCACTGTACCCTCCCCCCTCTACTGAAATACTCTGTGCTGCTGGGACCCTGCTCCTCCCATCATCTATATCTCACTGTACCCTCACCCCCCTCTACTGAAATACTCTGTGCTGCTGGGACCCTGCTCCTCCCATCATCTATATCTCACTGTACCCTCACCCCCCTCTACTGAAATACTCTGTGCTGCTGGGACCCTGCTCCTCCCATCATCTATATCTCACTGTACCCTCACCCCCCTCTACTGAAATACTCTGTGCTGCTGGGACCCTGCTCCTCCCATCATCTATATCTCACTGTACTCTCCCCCCTCTACTGAAATACTCTGTGCTGCTGGGACCCTGCTCCTCCCATCATCTATATCTCACTGTACCCTCACCCCCCTCTACTGAAATACTCTGTGCTGCTGGGACCCTGCTCCTCCCATCATCTATATCTCACTGTACCCTCCCCCCTCTACTGAAATACTCTGTGCTGCTGGGACCCTGCTCCTCCCATCATCTATATCTCACTGTACCCTCCCCCCTCTACTGAAATACTCTGTGCTGCTGGGACCCTGCTCCTCCCATCAGCTATATCTCACTGTACCCTCCCCCCTCTACTGAAATACTCTGTGCTGCTGGGACCCTGCTCCTCCCATCATCTATATCTCACTGTACTCTCACCCCCCTCTACTGAAATACTCTGTGCTGCTGGGACCCTGCTCCTCCCATCATCTATATCTCACTGTACTCTCACACCCCCCTACTGAAATACTCTGTGCTGCTGGGACCCTGCTCCTCCCATCATCTATATCTCATTGTACCCTCACCCCCCTCTACTGAAATACTCTGTGCTGCTGGGACCCTTCTCCTCCCATCAGCTATATCTCACTGTACCCTCACCCCCCTCTACTGAAATACTCTGTGCTGCTGGGACCCTGCTCCTCCCATCATCTATATCTCACTGTACCCTCCCCCCTCTACTGAAATACTCTGTGCTGCTGGGACCCTGCTCCTCCCATCATCTATATCTCACTGTACTCTCACACCCCCCTACTGAAATACTCTGTGCTGCTGGGACCCTGCTCCTCCCATCATCTATATCTCACTGTACCCTCCCCCCTCTACTGAAATACTCTGTGCTGCTGGGACCCTGCTCCTCCCATCATCTATATCTCACTGTACTCTCACCCCCCTCTACTGAAATACTCTGTGCTGCTGGGACCCTGCTCCTCCCATCATCTATATCTCACTGTACCCTCACACCCCCCTACTGAAATACTCTGTGCTGCTGGGACCCTGCTCCTCCCATCATCTATATCTCACTGTACCCTCCCCCTCTACTGAAATACTCTGTGCTGCTGGGACCCTGCTCCTCCCATCATCTATATCTCACTGTACCCTCACCCCCCTCTACTGAAATACTCTGTGCTGCTGGGACCCTGCTCCTCCCATCATCTATATCTCACTGTACCCTCCCCCCTCTACTGAAATACTCTGTGCTGCTGGGACCCTGCTCCTCCCATCATCTATATCTCACTGTACCCTCCCCCCTCTACTGAAATACTCTGTGCTGCTGGGACCCTGCTCCTCCCATCAGCTATATCTCACTGTACCCTCCCCCCTCTACTGAAATACTCTGTGCTGCTGGGACCCTGCTCCTCCCATCATCTATATCTCACTGTACTCTCACCCCCCTCTACTGAAATACTCTGTGCTGCTGGGACCCTGCTCCTCCCATCATCTATATCTCACTGTACTCTCACACCCCCCTACTGAAATACTCTGTGCTGCTGGGACCCTGCTCCTCCCATCATCTATATCTCATTGTACCCTCACCCCCCTCTACTGAAATACTCTGTGCTGCTGGGACCCTTCTCCTCCCATCAGCTATATCTCACTGTACCCTCACCCCCCTCTACTGAAATACTCTGTGCTGCTGGGACCCTGCTCCTCCCATCATCTATATCTCACTGTACCCTCCCCCCTCTACTGAAATACTCTGTGCTGCTGGGACCCTGCTCCTCCCATCATCTATATCTCACTGTACTCTCACACCCCCCTACTGAAATACTCTGTGCTGCTGGGACCCTGCTCCTCCCATCATCTATATCTCACTGTACCCTCCCCCCTCTACTGAAATACTCTGTGCTGCTGGGACCCTGCTCCTCCCATCATCTATATCTCACTGTACTCTCACCCCCCTCTACTGAAATACTCTGTGCTGCTGGGACCCTGCTCCTCCCATCATCTATATCTCACTGTACCCTCACACCCCCCTACTGAAATACTCTGTGCTGCTGGGACCCTGCTCCTCCCATCATCTATATCTCACTGTACTCTCACACCCCCCTACTGAAATACTCTGTGCTGCTGGGACCCTGCTCCTCCCATCATCTATATCTCACTGTACCCTCCCCCCTCTACTGAAATACTCTGTGCTGCTGGGACCCTGCTCCTCCCATCATCTATATCTCACTGTACTCTCACCCCCCTCTACTGAAATACTCTGTGCTCCTGGGACCCTGCTCCTCCCATCATCTATATCTCACTGTACCCTCCCCCCTCTACTGAAATACTCTGTGCTGCTGGGACCCTGCTCCTCCCATCATCTATATCTCACTGTACTCTCACCCCCCTCTACTGAAATACTCTGTGCTGCTGGGACCCTGCTCCTCCCATCATCTATATCTCACTGTACTCTCACCCCCCTCTACTGAAATACTCTGTGCTGCTGGGACCCTGCTCCTCCCATCATCTATATCTCACTGTACTCTCACCCCCCTCTACTGAAATACTCTGTGCTGCTGGGACCCTGCTCCTCCCATCATCTATATCTCACTGTACTCTCACCCCCCTCTACTGAAATACTCTGTGCTGCTGGGACCCTGCTCCTCCCATCATCTATATCTCACTGTACTCTCACACCCCTCTACTGAAATACTCTGTGCTGCTGGGACCCTGCTCCTCCCATCATCTATATCTCACTGTACTCTCACACCCCTCTACTGAAATACTCTGTGCTGCTGGGACCCTGCTCCTCCCATCATCTATATCTCACTGTACCCTCACCCCCCTCTACTGAAATACTCTGTGCTGCTGGGACCCTGCTCCTCCCATCATCTATATCTCACTGTACCCTCCCCCCTCTACTGAAATACTCTGTGCTCCTGGGACCCTGCTCCTCCCATCATCTATATCTCACTGTACCCTCCCCCCTCTACTGAAATACTCTGTGCTCCTGGGACCCTGCTCCTCCCATCATCTATATCTCACTGTACTCTCACACCCCTCTACTGAAATACTCTGTGCTGCTGGGACCCTGCTCCTCCCATCATCTATATCTCACTGTACTCTCACACCCCTCTACTGAAATACTCTGTGCTGCTGGGACCCTGCTCCTCCCGTTATCTACATCTCACTGTACCCTCCCCCCCTCTACTGAAATACTCTGTGCTGCTTGGACCCTGCTCCTCCCATCATCTATATCTCACTGTACCCTCCCCCTCTATTGAAATACTCTGTGCTGCTGGGACCCTGCTCCTCCCATCATCTATATCTCACTGTACCCTCACCCTCCTCTACTGAAATACTCTGTGCTGCTGGGACCCTGCTCCTCCCATCATCTATATCTCACTGTACCCTCACCCCCCTCTACTGAAATACTCTGTGCTGCTGGGACCCTGCTCCTCCCATCATCTATATCTCACTGTACCCTCACCCCCCTCTACTGAAATACTCTGTGCTGCTGGGACCCTGCTCCTCCCATCATCTATATCTCACTGTACCCTCACTCCCTCTACTGAAATACTCTGTGCTGCTGGGACCCTGCTCCTCCCATCATCTATATCTCACTGTACCCTCACCCCCCTCTACTGAAATACTCTGTGCTGCTGCGACCCTGCTCCTCCCATCATCTATATCTCACTGTACCCTCACCCCCCTCTACTGAAATACTCTGTGCTGCTGGGACCCTGCTCCTCCCATCAGCTATATCTCACTGTACCCTCACCCCCCTCTACTGAAATACTCTGTGCTGCTGCGACCCTGCTCCTCCCATCATCTATATCTCACTGTACCCTCACACCGCTCTACTGAAATACTCTGTGCTGCTGGGACCCTGCTCCTCCCATCATCTATATCTCACTGTACCCTCACACCGCTCTACTGAAATACTCTGTGCTGCTGGGACCCTGCTCCTCCCATCATCTATATCTCACTGTACCCTCACACCGCTCTACTGAGATACTCTCTGCTGCTGGGACCCTGCTCCTCCCATCATCTATATCTCACTGTACCCTCACACCACTCTACTGAGATACTCTGTGCTGATGGGACCCTGCTCCTCCCATCATCTATATCTCACTGTACCCTCACACCGCTCTACTGAAATACTCTGTGCTGCTGGGACCCTGCTCCTCCCATCATCTATATCTCACTGTACCCTCACACCTCTCTACTGAAATACTCTGTGCTGCTGGGACCCTGCTCCTCCCATCATCTATATCTCACTGTATCCTCACACCCCTCTACTGAAATACTCTGTGCTGCTGGGACCTTGCTCCTCCCATCATCTATATCTCACTGTACCCTCACACCGCTCTACTGAAATACTCTGTGCTGCTGGGACCCTGCTCCTCCCATCTATATCTCACTGCACCCTCACACTCCTCTACTGAAATACTCTGTGCTGCTGGGACCTTGCTCCTCCCATCATCTATATCACACTGTACCCTCACACCGCTCTACTGAAATACTCTTTGCTGCTGGGACCCTGCTCCTCCCATCATCTATATCTCACTGTACCCTCACCCTCCTCTACCGAAATAATCTGTGCTGCTGGGACCCTGCTCCTCCCATCATCTATATCTCACTGCATCCTCACACTCCTCTACTGAAATACTCTGTGCTGCTGGGACCTTGCTCCTCCCATCATCTATATCTCACTGTACCCTCACACCGCTCTACTGAAATACTCTGTGCTGCTGGGGCCCTGCTCCTCCCATCATCTATATCTCACTGTACCCTCACACCGCTCTACTGAAATACTCTGTGCTGCTGGGACCCTGCTCCTCCCATCATCTATATCTCACTGTACCCTCACACCGCTCTACTGAAATACTCTGTGCTGCTGGGACCCTGCTCCTCCCATCATCTATATCTCACTGTACCCTCACACCGCTCTACTGAAATACTCTGTGCTGCTGGGACCTTGCTCCTCCCATCATCTATATCTCACTGTACCCTCACACCGCTCTACTGAAATACTCTGTGCTGCTGGGACCCTGCTCCTCCCATCATCTATATCTCACTGTACCCTCACACCGCTCTACTGAAATACTCTGTGCTGCTGGGACCTTGCTCCTCCCATCATCTATATCTCACTGTACCCTCACACCGCTCTACTGAAATACTCTGTGCTGCTGGGACCCTGCTCCTCCCATCATCTATATCTCACTGTACCCTCACTCCCTCTACTGAAATACTCTGTGCTGCTGGGACCCTGCTCCTCCCATCATCTATATCTCACTGTACCCTCACCCCCCTCTACTGAAATACTCTGTGCTGCTGCGACCCTGCTCCTCCCATCATCTATATCTCACTGTACCCTCACCCCCCTCTACTGAAATACTCTGTGCTGCTGGGACCCTGCTCCTCCCATCAGCTATATCTCACTGTACCCTCACCCCCCTCTACTGAAATACTCTGTGCTGCTGCGACCCTGCTCCTCCCATCATCTATATCTCACTGTACCCTCACACCGCTCTACTGAAATACTCTGTGCTGCTGGGACCCTGCTCCTCCCATCATCTATATCTCACTGTACCCTCACACCGCTCTACTGAAATACTCTGTGCTGCTGGGACCCTGCTCCTCCCATCATCTATATCTCACTGTACCCTCACACCGCTCTACTGAGATACTCTCTGCTGCTGGGACCCTGCTCCTCCCATCATCTATATCTCACTGTACCCTCACACCACTCTACTGAGATACTCTGTGCTGATGGGACCCTGCTCCTCCCATCATCTATATCTCACTGTACCCTCACACCGCTCTACTGAAATACTCTGTGCTGCTGGGACCCTGCTCCTCCCATCATCTATATCTCACTGTACCCTCACACCTCTCTACTGAAATACTCTGTGCTGCTGGGACCCTGCTCCTCCCATCATCTATATCTCACTGTATCCTCACACCCCTCTACTGAAATACTCTGTGCTGCTGGGACCTTGCTCCTCCCATCATCTATATCTCACTGTACCCTCACACCGCTCTACTGAAATACTCTGTGCTGCTGGGACCCTGCTCCTCCCATCTATATCTCACTGCACCCTCACACTCCTCTACTGAAATACTCTGTGCTGCTGGGACCTTGCTCCTCCCATCATCTATATCACACTGTACCCTCACACCGCTCTACTGAAATACTCTTTGCTGCTGGGACCCTGCTCCTCCCATCATCTATATCTCACTGTACCCTCACCCTCCTCTACCGAAATAATCTGTGCTGCTGGGACCCTGCTCCTCCCATCATCTATATCTCACTGCATCCTCACACTCCTCTACTGAAATACTCTGTGCTGCTGGGACCTTGCTCCTCCCATCATCTATATCTCACTGTACCCTCACACCGCTCTACTGAAATACTCTGTGCTGCTGGGGCCCTGCTCCTCCCATCATCTATATCTCACTGTACCCTCACACCGCTCTACTGAAATACTCTGTGCTGCTGGGACCCTGCTCCTCCCATCATCTATATCTCACTGTACCCTCACACCGCTCTACTGAAATACTCTGTGCTGCTGGGACCCTGCTCCTCCCATCATCTATATCTCACTGTACCCTCACACCGCTCTACTGAAATACTCTGTGCTGCTGGGACCTTGCTCCTCCCATCATCTATATCTCACTGTACCCTCACACCGCTCTACTGAAATACTCTGTGCTGCTGGGACCCTGCTCCTCCCATCATCTATATCTCACTGTATCCTCACACCCCTCTACTGAAATACTCTGTGCTGCTGGGACCCTGCTCCTCCCATCATCTATATCTCACTGTATCCTCACACTCCTCTACTGAAATACTCTGTGCTGCTGGGACCTTGCTCCTCCCATCATATATATCTCACTGTACCCTCACACCGCTCTACTGAAATACTCTGTGCTGCTGGGGCCCTGCTCCTCCCATCATCTATATCTCACTGTACCCTCACACCGCTCTACTGAAATACTCTGTGCTGCTGGGACCCTGCTCCTCCCATCATCTATATCTCACTGTACCCTCACACCGCTCTACTGAAATACTCTGTGCTGCTGGGACCCTGCTCCTCCCATCATCTATATCTCACTGTACCCTCACACCGCTCTACTGAAATACTCTGTGCTGCTGGGACCTTGCTCGTCCCATCATCTATATCTCACTGTACCCTCACACTGCTCTACTGAAATACTCTGTGCTGCTGGGACCCTGCTCCTCCCATCATCTATATCTCACTGTACCCTCACACCGCTCTACTGAAATACTCTGTGCTGCTGGGACCCTGCTCCTCCCATCATCTATATCTCACTGTACCCTCACACCCCCCTACTGAAATACTCTGTGCTGCTGGATCTCCTTGACCATTTAGCAAATGGATACGATCATGTGTAATGTGCCACTGTGAACTGACTGGAGAAAGCCTCGCTCCGGGGCGTCAGGCCACTGTGTCTCCGCTGAGCCCCAGATTCCGACTCTGGAGGAGCAGATGATATAATGACAGAATTCACTTCCATATTTTTCCCGCATCTTATAATGATAATTCACACAACACATTCACTATGAGTGAAGACATTCGCCAAATAATATAAAGTGAAGTCCTGGAATGTGCTGGTACCTCGTCTGTGTCTCTGTGTCCTCCTGTGTGTCTGTCTGTCTGTATCTGTCTGTGTCTCTGTCTGTCTGTGTCTGTCTGTCTGTCTGTCTATCTGTTTCTGTGTCTCTGTCTGTCTGTGTCTCTGTCTATCTGTCTCTGTGTCTCTGTGTGTGTCTGTCTCTCTGTGTCTGTCTCTGTCTGTCTTTGTCTCTGTGTCTGTCTGTGTCTCTTTCTGTGTCTGTGTGTGTGTCTCTGTCTTTGTCTCTGTGTCTGTCTGTGGAAATATAGAAAAGAGGGACTGACAGCACTCACTTCATGGGGCGCCCGTTCTATATCCAGGGAACCCTCCCGGATGTCCAAACAGTCTCAAGTAGATGAACAGCGCTCCAACCAGGTGTAATCATCAAAGTGAAAAATTTATTTAAGCCATGGTACAGCCACGTTTCGACCAAAAATGTGGTCTTTTTCAAGCATACAAATCAACACAACATGCTGGCTTATATAGTGTGGATACCACGCAGGGCACCAATCACCATCAAGCCATCAATTACATAAAGAAACAACACAAAATGTATATTACATAGTCATACAAGACATACACAATGTTAAAAAACAATTCCCCATATAGATAATGTAAATATATAGTCATATACACACAAAAGTTGATTTGTTTATCTTCCAGTCAGCAAATAGGAGAGAGGCATCTCCGTTTCCATAGTAATGTTCCTCCAATGTCCATACACATAAGGAAATCCGTAGAACCAATAGTATATCAGCATAATCCGGCGCCAAAGAGCACAGGTAGCCAATAGTAACCACTCGTATAAAATATGTTGTCTCATATACCAATCAGACGCTCTGTTAAATAGTACCTCCATACCTTCATTGCACACATGCGTCCGTCACCGGTATCTATTACCGGGTCAAAGGCTCAGCCGGCACCGCAATGAGAGAGCGCAAGCACACCATCAGCTAGGCACACCCACATCACATGACCGCGATGTGAGTATGCCCAGCGTCAAAGCGAAAGCCACTCCCACCGCACGGCGCCCACATGACCAAGACCGAAACGGTAACCCAGGCAACATAATCAAAAGCTATAGCACCAAATCGCATATCGCGCAAATACCGCAACATGCAGGTGCTCGCACATCATCCGTCCGACGAGCCCCCATCGTACTATACGAGGTGGACAAATCAGGCAGAGACGCGCGCGCAACCCCCAAGTGCGGATCTACACGACCGCGACAAGGTAGCAGCCTAATGCCCAAAGGGAAACGAATTGACACAAGAAAAAACTTATGCGGAACAGCTTTCAAATCTGAGAATAGCATACATAAAACAAATAAACTCAAAATAGACTACATAACATATCCTGTGACCTAAACATGAGGCAGTCGGGAGACAATATACCAGAGGCCAACATACAAAATCCATATATTCTTCATTGCGTAGAAGAAATAATCTTAAATGCAATTTCCAAAAGGCTCCAATGGTCTGTCCACCGACTGTCGCATCCATTACCTATTAGGGAAAGTAGAATAAAAAATACAGAAAATGTGTTATTAAAAACAAGAATACCGATGTAAACACTGCAATCGTTCGGAAGGACATAATTATTCTTTGGAGACACAAACTTGCAAATTGAAGTCTAAATTCAAACCCCTGGGTTGTAAGGACCCCAATTCATAAATCCATCGCATCTCCTTCCTTTTTAACAATGTTAACCTATCACCCCCTCTTCTCGGAGCAGGGACACTGTCTATTACTCTAAAGCGTAACTGATTGACCGAATGTTTATTGTCCAAAAAATGTTTAGGAATTGGCAGATCAATAAGGCCTGTTCTAATGGTGCTTTTATGCTTGCTGATGCGGGCCTTCACCTCCATTGTGGTCTCACCCACGTACACCAAACCACATGGGCAAACAATCATATAGACCACAAAACTGGAGGTGCAGGTATACCGTCCCTTTAGGAAGATCTTCTTTCCTGTATGCGGATGATAGAAAAATTCCCCTTTCAGCAAATTATTGCAGCAAGCACAGCCCAGGCATGGGAAATTCCCATTCCGGGGCGCACTTAAAGTCTGTTGGATAGAGACTTTCGATGTCCCAATATCCGATTTAATCAATCTGTCCCCCAAATTCCGTCCCCTTCGGTATGACATCAGGGGAAAATAGCCAAAAGCTGAAACAGACGGTAAACCATGCTGTACACATGACCAATGTTTTTTTAAAATCCTATCAACCCGATAGCTAGCTGAATTGTATGTAGAAACAAATGGGATCCGCTCACAAGAGCGTTTTGATGAGATTTTCTTACGAATTGAATCACGTGACAATGATAAAACTCTTTTATTGAACCTCTTCAATTCCTTTTTGGGATAACCCCTAGCTGCAAACTTACAACACATCTCACCCAGACGTTGATCCACTATATTCTCATCGGACACTATCCTTCGTACCCTCAGTAGTTGGCTCGAAGGCAAAGAATTTACCATTCTCCTTGGATGATTGCTGTCAAACAATAACAGATTATTCCTGTCAGTGTCCTTGACAAAAATATCTGTTTTAAATCTGTCTGCTTCCTTATATACGAGGGTATCCAGAAATTGTATCTGGGTTATCGACTGCGTTAAAGTAAACTGCAACTCTGGGTAAATCCCATTCAGGTATTCATGTAATTGTTCAAGTTCTGTTAGACTCCCCTCCCACACCACAAAAATATCATCTATATAGCGCCACCAGGCTCTGACGTGGCGCCAGAGGCTGGAATTGTACACGTACCTGTCCTCGAATACCGCCATATAGATGTTAGCGTAAGTTGGGGCCACGTTGGACCCCATGGCGGTACCCCTAAACTGCAAGAAGAACTCATCCCCAAAGAGGAAATAATTCCTCCTGAGGATGAGCTCCAGCAGTGTGAGGACAAGCCGTGCACACTCTTGGGCCACGTCAGAGCCCGATAGCGCAGATGACACAGCGTCAAGTCCCTTCTCATGTTCAATCGATGTGTATAAAGATACAACATCGAATGAAACCAAAATGGTGGATCCTGAAACAGTCAAATCATTTATTTTATTCAAAAAATCATTGGTGTCACGAATGTATGATCGTGCTGAAACAGCATATGTACGGAGCACCCGATCCAAAAAGATGGCAGTTTTACTAAATAGGGAACCCCTCCCTGAGACTATCGGTCTCCTGGGAGGGTTCAACAAATCCTTATGGATTTTGGGTAGCACATACAGTACCGGTACCACCGGTATATCCACAATCAAATATTCTGACAGCTTGTGGTCAATGAGTCCCATGGCTAGGGAATCACTGACCACAAGCTGTAATTCTCCTTGAAAACGAGCAGTAGGATTACAAGAAAGTCTTTCATATACACAATGATCATCTAGTTGGCGCAAAATCTCTGCTCTGTACTTCCAACTATCCATAATCACCACCTCCCCGCCTTTATCGGCCTGTTTGATGGTTATTAAGGTGTTATCCGCCAATGTATTCAAGACCTTCCTATCTGCTGAGGTCATATTTTGACACCTAGGGGGTTTAAAAGTTTTTTTCAAATTATTCATGTCCCTCTGTACTAATTCAATGTAGGACTCCACGAAGTGGTTCCTACAGGGTGGCAAAAAATCACTTTTCTTATACAACCCCACCTCCCGCAGAGAGAAACCCCCCATTGGTTTATCCAACGCTGGATTAGTGTCACCTATTTTACCAGCAAAAAATTCTGTCAACCTCAACCTTCTAAAAAAGGTATGCAGATCTATCTCTAAAGAAAACCAATCTGGATTACTAGAGGGACAAAATGATAGGCCCTTTGATAATACCTTCAGTTCAGTATCAGAGAGTGTTTTAGAAGAAATATTTACCACCAATTCACTGTTGATCATTGATTGTCTTTCATATTCCTCGTCTTCATTGTGAATTTCCTCACTTGGTGCTGGCCTTTGTGCGGACCCCGATCTCCTGTGTTTCCGCAACCCACGTGGAATCTTCCTGACCTTAAAATATTCCGTCAGGGTCATCACATGAAGTTCAAGAGAGACAAACCTCCTCCTCTCATTCTCCCACTTTCTCTTAAGCGTATCCGTGACCTTTCTGAGCAAACCCACAACGGATATGCTTAAGAGAAAGTGGGAGAATGAGAGGAGGAGGTTTGTCTCTCTTGAACTTCATGTGATGACCCTGACGGAATATTTTAAGGTCAGGAGGATTCCACGTGGGTTGCGGAAACACAGGAGATCGGGGTCCGCACAAAGGCCAGCACCAAGTGAGGAAATTCACAATGAAGACGAGGAATATGAAAGACAATCAATGATCAACAGTGAATTGGTGGTAAATATTTCTTCTAAAACACTCTCTGATACTGAACTGAAGGTATTATCAAAGGGCCTATCATTTTGTCCCTCTAGTAATCCAGATTGGTTTTCTTTAGAGATAGATCTGCATACCTTTTTTAGAAGGTTGAGGTTGACAGAATTTTTTGCTGGTAAAATAGGTGACACTAATCCAGCGTTGGATAAACCAATGGGGGGTTTCTCTCTGCGGGAGGTGGGGTTGTATAAGAAAAGTGATTTTTTGCCACCCTGTAGGAACCACTTCGTGGAGTCCTACATTGAATTAGTACAGAGGGACATGAATAATTTGAAAAAAACTTTTAAATCCCCTAGGTGTCAAAATATGACCTCAGCAGATAGGAAGGTCTTGAATACATTGGCGGATAACACCTTAATAACCATCAAACAGGCCGATAAAGGCGGGGAGGTGGTGATTATGGATAGTTGGAAGTACAGAGCAGAGATTTTGCGCCAACTAGATGATCATTGTGTATATGAAAGACTTTCTTGTAATCCTACTGCTCGTTTTCAAGGAGAATTACAGCTTGTGGTCAGTGATTCCCTAGCCATGGGACTCATTGACCACAAGCTGTCAGAATATTTGATTGTGGATATACCGGTGGTACCGGTACTGTATGTGCTACCCAAAATCCATAAGGATTTGTTGAACCCTCCCAGGAGACCGATAGTCTCAGGGAGGGGTTCCCTATTTAGTAAAACTGCCATCTTTTTGGATCGGGTGCTCCGTACATATGCTGTTTCAGCACGGTCATACATTCGTGACACCAATGATTTTTTGAATAAAATAAATGATTTGACTGTTTCTGGATCCACCATTTTGGTTTCATTCGATGTTGTATCTTTATACACATCGATTGAACATGAGAAGGGACTTGACGCTGTGTCATCTGCGCTATCGGGCTCTGACGTGGCCCCAGAGTGTGCACGGCTTGTCCTCACACTGCTGGAGCTCATCCTCAGGAGGAATTATTTCCTCTTTGGGGATGAGTTCTTCTTGCAGTTTAGGGGTAACGCCATGGGGTCCAACGTGGCCCCAACTTACGCTAACATCTATATGGCGGTATTCGAGGACAGGTACGTGTACAATTCCAGCCTCTGGCGCCACGTCAGAGCCTGGTGGCGCTATATAGATGATATTTTTGTGGTGTGGGAGGGGAGTCTAACAGAACTTGAACAATTACATGAATACCTGAATGGGATTTACCCAGAGTTGCAGTTTACTTTAACGCAGTCGATAACCCAGACACAATTTCTGGATACCCTCGTATATAAGGAAGCAGACAGATTGAAAACAGATATTTTTGTCAAGGACACTGACAGGAATAATCTGTTATTGTTTGACAGCAATCATCCAAGGAGAATGGTAAATTCTTTGCCTTCGAGCCAACTACTGAGGGTACGGAGGATAGTGTCCGATGAGAATATAGTGGATCAACGTCTGGGTAAGATGTGTTGTAAGTTTGCAGCTAGGGGTTATCCCAAAAAGGAATTGAAGAGGTTCAATAAGAGAGTTTTATCATTGTCACGTGATTCAATTCGTAAGAAAATCTCATCAAAACGCTCTTGTGAGCGGATCCCATTTGTTTCTACATACAATTCAGCTAGCTATCGGGTTGATAGGATTTTAAAAAAACATTGGTCATGTGTACAGCATGGTTTACCGTCTGTTTCAGCTTTTGGCTATTTTCCCCTGATGTCATACCGAAGGGGACGGAATTTGGGGGACAGATTGATTAAATCGGATATTGGGACATCGAAAGTCTCTATCCAACAGACTTTAAGTGCGCCCCGGAATGGGAATTTCCCATGCCTGGGCTGTGCTTGCTGCAATAATTTGCTGAAAGGGGAATTTTTCTATCATCCGCATACAGGAAAGAAGATCTTCCTAAAGGGACGGTATACCTGCACCTCCAGTTTTGTGGCCTATATGATTGTTTGCCCATGTGGTTTGGTGTACGTGGGTGAGACCACAATGGAGGTGAAGGCCCGCATCAGCAAGCATAAAAGCACCATTAGAACAGGCCTTATTGATCTGCCAATTCCTAAACATTTTTTGGACAATAAACATTCGGTCAATCAGTTACGCTTTAGAGTAATAGACAGTGTCCCTGCTCTGAGAAGAGGGGGTGATAGGTTAACATTGTTAAAAAGGAAGGAGATGCGATGGATTTATGAATTGGGGTCCTTACAACCCAGGGGTTTGAATTTAGACTTCAATTTGCAAGTTTGTGTCTCCAAAGAATAATTATGTCCTTCCGAACGATTGCAGTGTTTACATCGGTATTCTTGTTTTTAATAACACATTTTCTGTATTTTTTATTCTACTTTCCCTAATAGGTAATGGATGCGACAGTCGGTGGACAGACCATTGGAGCCTTTTGGAAATTGCATTTAAGATTATTTCTTCTACGCAATGAGGAATATATGGATTTTGTATGTTGGCCTCTGGTATATTGTCTCCCGACTGCCTCATGTTTAGGTCACAGGATATGTTATGTAGTCTATTTTGAGTTTATTTGTTTTATGTATGCTATTCTCAGATTTGAAAGCTGTTCCGCATAAGTTTTTTCTTGTGTCAATTCGTTTCCCTTTGGGCATTAGGCTGCTACCTTGTCGCGGTCGTGTAGATCCGCACTTGGGGGTTGCGCGCGTGTCTCTGCCTGATTTGTCCACCTCGTATAGTACGATGGGGGCTCGTCGGACGGATGATGTGCGAGCACCTGCATGTTGCGGTATTTGCGCGATATGCGATTTGGTGCTATAGCTTTTGATTATGTTGCCTGGGTTACCGTTTCGGTCTTGGTCATGTGGGCGCCGTGCGGTGGGAGTGGCTTTTGCTTTGACGCTGGGCATACTCACATCGCGGTCATGTGATGTGGGTGTGCCTAGCTGATGGTGCGCTTGCGCTCTCTCATTGCGGTGCCGGCTGAGCCTTTGACCCGGTAATAGATACCGGTGACAGACGCATATGTGCAATGAAGGTATGGAGGTACTATTTAACAGAGCGTCTGATTGGTATATGAGACAACATATTTTATACGAGTGGTTACTATTGGCTACCTGTGCTCTTTGGCGCCGGATTATGCTGATATACTATTGGTTCTACGGATTTCCTTATGTGTATGGACATTGGAGGAACATTACTATGGAAACGGAGATGCCTCTCTCCTATTTGCTGACTGGAAGATAAACAAATCAACTTTTGTGTGTATATGACTATATATTTACATTATCTATATGGGGAATTGTTTTTTAACATTGTGTATGTCTTGTATGATTATGTAATATACATTTTGTGTTGTTTCTTTATGTAATTGATGGCTTGATGGTGATTGGTGCCCTGCGTGGTATCCACACTATATAAGCCAGCATGTTGTGTTGATTTGTATGCTTGAAAAAGACCACATTTTTGGTCGAAACGTTGCTGTACCATGGCTTAAATAAATTTTTCACTTTGATGATTACACCTGGTTGGAGCGCTGTTCATCTACTTGAGTCTGTGTCTGTCTGTGTCTCTGTCTGTCTCTTTGTGTCTCTGTGTGTCTCTGTCTGTCTGTGTCTCTGTGTCTGTCTGTGTTTCTGTGTCTGTCTGTGTCTCTTTCTGTGTGTCTGTCTGTGTCTGTTTGTGTCTCTGTCTGTGTCTGCATGTGTGTCCCTGTCTGTCTGTGTCTCTGTGTCTGTCTATGTCTCTGTCTGTGTCTCTGTCTGTGTCTGTGTCTATCTCTGTCTGTCTTTGTCTCTGTTTTTCTGTCTGTCTGTCTAGAGACACACGGACTCTGCCGCCTCTTGATCGCTCAGATTTGTGCTCACAATTTGCTCTAAAGTTAATTATATTTTTGTACATAAAGTATAGTTAAAGAAGAATGGCAATGTGCAGGTTAAGCTAAGAGAAAAAACAAATACAACCTGCATCAGTGCCACCATAGGTAGAAGCCGCCCTGACAGTGATTCTACCGAATTGTACTATTGTACTGGAGCGCCCCCACGTTAAGGGCAATGGGGTACTCGGTACCGTGTCTCTCTCTTGGTTCTGGGGATGTCACAGTGGCCCGACCCGGTCGGTGGCCCTTCTGAGGGGCGTCCAATTAAAGGTGTAGTTTGTCTGGTGTTCGTGACGCCACCTGTGGTATTCGGTCAGGGTGACCAACGCTGTTAGGGGTCCGCTGGGGGTGATGGACTGGCAGCTAGATGATATACCTTCCCACAGGTGAAGTATGTCCCCAGGGCTTCCCAATTGTATAGGTGGTGATGGTGGACAATGTAAGGCGCAATGAATAACGAGGACACAAAGGTTGCAGTCTCTTTACCTTTTACTGAGGACTTCAGCGTCCACAGTCCAGAGTACAGATCACAGGGTAGGCAGAGTCCGGCTGGTCCGAAGGCACATCCAGAGTTCCCTTATCCAGGTGGAAATCAGTAGCCTTCCTACTAGCACCTGTGTGTTGTAGTACTTCCCTGCTGAGCACCACGGGATAGTCCTCACAACTTTCGTGGATGTTTGGCCGTCTGCTTCCCGCACTGACTGTGAGCGCCGGCCGCTGTGCTCTGCTTTTACTTTACGGCCGGCCGGAGCTCACAGTCAGTGCGGGAAGCAGACGGCCAGGGACCCGACGGACATCAGAAGGTGAGTATGTACTGTTTTTTTTTTACATTTACAATGGTAACCAGGGTAAACATCGGGTTACTAAGCGCGGCCCTGCGCTTAGTAACCCGATGTTTACCCTGGTTACCCGGGGACCTCGGCATCGTTGGTCGCTGGAGAGCGGTCTGTGTGACAGCTCTCCAGCGACCACACAACGACGAAACAGCGACGCTGCAGCGATCGGCATCGTTGTCAATATCGCTGCAGCGTCGCTTAATGTGACGGTACCTTTAGGGTTAGGCAGGGATTTGGTTCCTGCTCGGCGATAGATGCAGACTATAGGGAAGTTTAGAGCATACAGGGTGATTTTATATCTATCTAGGGGTCTCCACTCCCCCCTTCCTTAGTGTTTGGGCTCCCCCTCCCTATTCCCTTTGTTGTGCACTTATCCTTAATCCAGTGTGACATTAACACCTGCCATACATTTTGTAAAGACACTTGATTATTTTTGTGGTTTTTTTCGGTGTGGGTTTTCTTTTTTGCTGGGTTCATGGATCCCGTTTCTGTGCTGGCAGAGCAGCTGTAGAGATATCACGGGAGGTGACTGACTTTCGATCTGAGGTTCATCAGCAATGACAGCGGCTGCAGCTTGAAACCAATATTGCCCTCCCGCACAGGTTATCAAGAGGTAGGGGAAGGTTTTTTGTGTTAAGGAGGCATTCACTGGATTTCACTGTTGGAAGGGGATCCTCAGTCCTGGGCTTTTTCTCTACTACAGGATTCTATGTGTCTCCAGTTGGTGGAAGAGTTTTTCAGGGCCCTCACCCTGATCTATGATGATCCTGACCGCAATTCCTTGGCTGAATCCAGGCTGCTTCGCCGCCAGCAGGGGAATCGGTCAGTGGAGACTTATAGCTCTGAATTCTGCAGGTGGCGACTGACACCACATGAAAAGACCCAGCTCTGAGAAACCAATTTTGTGAAGGTCTTACTGAAAAGAATAAAAAGATGCTTTGGCAGTGTATGAAACTCCGGAGTCATCGGAGGCTGCCATGTCATTGGCCATACAAGTGGATAGATGCCTGCGGGAGAGATAGGCAAGACCACCTTCTCCTGAGCCCTCTTTCCGAGACAATACCCTAGTGTCAGGGGGACGGTCGGGGGTGAATCTAGACTTGAGGAGTTGGAGGAACCCATGCAGTTAGGAGATGCGTCCCCTCTTATGTCTCTCCCAACATTCGCAAGAAAAAGGATATGTGTTGGGTTTTTTTCGTGGGAAGAAGGGACATTTTATTGGGGCTTGTCCATTGATTCCTAAACAAAAAGAGACTCGATTAACCCTTGGGAGCCTTCAGCTTGATTATCAAGGGCGTGTTCATCTTCAACCTGTAATTCTCGGTTTGTTCTGACAGCAGAGGTGGTGCTAGAGAGCAAGACTGAGAACATTTCTCTGTTTGCAGACAGTGGAGCTGGAGTCAGCATGGTGGACGCTGAGTTTGCTAGAACTCATGGGCTGGCTTGCTCTACCTTAGCTAAGCCCATTCCTATTTACGCCATTGACTCGGCACCACTTGTACAGAGGACACTGACGCAGATTGTACATAATATAAGACTGCGGGTGGGGTCTCATCATTATGAGGTAATTCCTTGTGATGTCCTGGAGGGTCTCCACGCTCCTATTGTTCTTGGGTTACCTTGGTTGGTGAAACATAATCTGATGGTGGATTGGCAATCCAGAGAGATTGTGGAGTGGGGAGATTACTGCCATGAGAACTGCCTAAACATTTCCCTTTCTGCGGTATCTACAGGGACCTTACCGGCGTTTTTGTCTGCTTTGAGGACGTATTTTCTGAGAAGGATGTCAGACTTGCCTCTACATCATACATATGACTGCGCTATTAACCTGACTGCTGGAGCTAAACGGCCCAAGTCCAGACTGTACAATCTGTCCGCTCCTGAGAGACAAGCCATGAAAGACTTTATTGCTGAGAGTCTTGAGAAGGGACATATCCAACCCTCATCTTCACTCAGGGTTCCTCATCGTGAAAAAGAAAGATGGTGGTCTACGTCCCTGTTTAGATTTCCGGGAATTGAATCTAATTACAATCTGAGATCCATACCCTCTTCCTCTGATTTCTGATCTGTTCAGCCAGGTGGTGGGAGCTAAGGTGTTCTCCAAGCTGGATTTAAGGGGAGCCTACAACCTGTTTAGATTCAGAGAAGGGGATGAATGGAAGATGGCGTTCAATACCCCTGAGGGACATTTTGAGTGTCTGGTCATTGCTTTCGGTGGTGTTCCAGCATTTCATTAGTGATATTTTCCATCATTTGGTGGTCAGGTTTGTGGTGGTCTACCTGGATGATATTTGGGTTTATTCACCTGATTTGGAGACACATTGGGGGCATGTGAGACACGGGCTTCAGAAATTAAGGGATCACAAGCTTTATGTCAAACTAGAGAAATGTGTTTTTGCTGTCCAGGAGGTGCAGTTCCTGGGGTCAGTGTTCCTCCATAAAGAGTTGTTTTGACACTGCACCTATACTCAGTCAACCCAAAGTTTCTCAACCTTTTAACGTAGAAGTGGATGCATCGGAGGTGGATCACTTTCCGTCCAGGAGTAAATTACACCAAGGCGGATGCTTTGTCCTGGCGCTTCCCTGGTGGTGGTGACCATGAGGACCCTGCCCCAATTTTGCAGAAGGAGGTAGTCATCTCAACCTTATACCTTGACCTGGAGGGTGAGGTGTTGGAGGCTCAGGGGGACGCCCCGTCCTCCTGCCTCCGGGGAGGTTATTTGTACCGTCTGATTTGCGCTGTAAACTAATTATGGAACATATAACTCTGTACTTGCTGGTCATCCAGGGGGTAAGGCAACTGCGGACCTCATTTCTCATCATTTTTGGTGGCCAGGGTTGCATCAGGATGTGGTTGAACAGGTATCTGCTTGTAGTATCTGTATGCGTTCTAAGGTAATGCATACTGTCCGTCTGGTCCTCTTCTTCCATTACCTAGCAGACCATGGACGCTCTTCTCCATGGATTTTATTACTGACCTACCGGTATAATGTGCAATGAGTAGTTTACGGGAGACAGGGACAAACGTATGGCTGACAGAAAACGCTCGCCAGGTCCGGGCCTGAATGTGAATGACTTTGTGTGGTTGTCTGCCAGGAATATCAGGTTGAATGTTCCTTCCTGGAAGTTGGGTTCTTAAATTTATTGGCCCCTTTAAAATAATCACCATCATTAATCCTGCAGCTTTTTTGTCTTGAGTTACCTCAGGCTCTTAACATTCACAGTGTCTTCCACAGGTCTCGGCTCAAGAAGTATGTGGAACCGTTTGAGTCACCTCCCCTGCCGCAGCCCCAAATCATTGTTGATGCTAATTTGGAGTTCCAGATTTCGAGGATTGTTGATTTTCATCTTCAGCATCATTCCCTGCAGTACTTGGTGCACTGGAGGGGTTATGGTCCAGAAGAGAGGATGTGGGTTTCAGCATCAGAGGTGAATGCCCCTAGACTGGTTCTTTCGTTCCATGCCTCTCATCCTGAGAAACCGGGACCTGAGTGTCCAGAGGCCACTTGTAGAAGGGGGAGTACTGTCACGGGTGTCTCAGGTGTGACACAGTCATACTGGATCCGGCTGTAGAAGGTCTTTGTGATTAGCTCTACAAGCACCTTCTTGATTTCGGCTATTGTCTTTCCCTAAAGACCCTTAGAGAATTGCTGGTGTGAGGTCTCTGTTGTCTTCTCAAGCTAAGTGTCCACCCATCTGTCTTCCATCTCTATCTTTAGTTTTAGTGGGGACTTACTAGCGCACCCCATCCCCTACCTGTGTAGGGACATTCACTAAGGACAGGCAGAGATTAGGTTCCTGCTCAGCGATAGGTGCAGAACCTATAGAAGGACATTTAGGACAGACATTGTGATTTTAGATCTGCCTAGGGGTCTCCACTCCCCCCTTCTCTATTCCCTTTGTTGTGCACTTACTTATCCTTCACCCAGCGTGACAACGGCATTATGGAGTATATGGCACATTGATCGTATTAGAACGAGCAGGATGATGTTACTGGAGCGCCCCCACGTGTAGGGCAATGGGGTACTCGGTACTGGGTCCCTCTGTCTCGGTTCTGGGGATGTCACGGTGGCCCGACCCGGTCCGTGGCCCTTCTGAGGGGCGTCCACTTAAAGGTGTAGTTGTTTGTACGGTGTTCGTGACACCACCTGTGGTATTCGGTCAGGGTGACCGATGCTGCTAGGGGTCCACTGGGGTAATGGAATGGCAGCTAGATGGTATACCTTCCCACAGGTGAAGTATGTCCCCAGGGCTTCCTGGATGTGTAGGTGGTGATAGTGGACAATGTAAGGCGCAATGAATGACGAGGACACAAAGGTTGCAGTCTCTTTACCTTTTACTGTAGACTTCAGCGTCCACAATCCAGAGCACTGCTAACAGGGCTGGCTGAATCCGGCCGGTCCGAAGGCACATCCAGAGTTCCCTTTGCAGGTGGAAATCAGTAGCCTTCCTACTAGCGCCTGTGTGTTGTAGTACCTCCCTGCTGAGCACCACGGGATAGTCCTCACAACTTTCGTGGACGTTTCTGATGTTCTCTCTCTCTCTGTCCCCCAGATGGTATGGATAGTGGATAGGACAACCCGTATGACGGGGTAGGCCTGGAGCTATTTTATAGGGACCCTAGAGACGCCCCTCTCCCACAATTTGCCTCCGTGTCTTCTTAGGTATTAAGGTTGGGCAGCCAACTTGGAATTGACTGTCCTGCCGGTCTCTGAAGTAATGCGTAGAGGCTATTACTCCCTCGGTGTTCCGGCCACCGGCTACGCGCCTCAGAAGGATGTTGCCGATCTTGGGGCAGAACTCCTCCCGGTTTTATCTCCTTGTGCTGTGATCTCGTTTCTCACTTCCCCACAATATACTCCACCTCTTGTCCTTTCTTAGGATGCTGCCGCAATGAAGTGCAGGCGCAGCTCCGTAACATTCTATCTCGTGCTTGGCCTCTGTCAGGATCCCACCCTTGACAGGGACCCTCTGTCTGCAGCTCAGATGTTCCTGCTTCTCCCCCTGTCTGCCTGACAGGTCTTCTCTGGGTCGAACCCAGGTAGCTTCTGACTGACTTCCTACCAACCCAACAGTTTTACCCGAGTGTGAGGAGTGACCTAATACATAGAACCCTTTGCTCCCCCTGGTGGACTGGAGTGTGAAGTGTAGTGTGTGACTGTGATACCTGGTCAGGTGAACTCCTTTAGTGCCATCAGACGTAATATCACTCCCCCTGGAGGAAGAGCGACATTACTGCAACGACCAGGACTCTGGGGCGCTGCACTACCTCTGACAGCGACACCATCAGTTAGATTCAGTGTTCTGCAGAGAATGGCCTGTCTGATCACCAATGCCAAGGAGAGATAATTATTGGACCTTTACTTAATTGTAAAAAACGTGACAAGTCTTTCCGTGTGATGTTATGAAGTCGGCTATTGCTTACTGTCTGGTAAAGTCTCTCTGTGCGTTAAAGAGCTCATAAAGGTTGGATGCGGTCCTAGGAGACCCCCGTGTGTTACATTTCTTTTCAGGGCAATTGGAGGCTTCACAGTGCGGAGATTCTCAGGTGAATCGAGCTCATACTAATCAATTTTAGAGAAAAGTTTATTAAACCTGGAGAATTAAAATGTCAAAAGATTCTCATCTCCAGGAATAAACTGTAATAATATAGTGATGAGTAAAACTGGAAATCCACTGTGCTGCCAAACCCCGACTGACAGGTGTCTGTATTGTGCCCGATATGGGGTCAGATAATGATCCCTAATATCAGCCCACTGTCTTCTATGGGGAATAGGCGATCGGGAACTTCTACCATAGCAGTTTTGTAAGTTGATTTAACCAGCGGAATTATCCATCTATCTGGGTTCATTGAGGAAGGGATTAATCAATAACCCCATCCCTGCTCCCATCTGCGGCTCAGATGTCGCGGGCTGATACTATCAGATTATACTTATTATCAGGGTGTAATATTCGCTGTATACAGAGGTGACGAGATTACAGAGCCAGGAGGACAAAGGTTCCTGCACATCCACATATAGGATGTTTGCTGGTAAATTCCTGATCTTTAGATTCTGATGGTCTGGACGTATCTGATGTCACAAGGGGAATGTTCCCAAGAGCCGCTGTCATCCAGAATCGTCCAGAACCTTCTGTGCAGAACCCGATAGTATCAGATAATGGCCCGAGGTGCTGGGATCCTCTGCAAACTGGGATGTAAGAAACGACTGGAAGAAAAACTGTCGGATCTCCAGAAACAATGATCGGAGATGTCACCAGCGAAACATGACATCACCTGAGATGACACATGGAGCTGGCCTCCTGGGAGCCAAAACCGTTATATATGGTGGCCGGGGGGATCTCATGCATTGGCCAAGTTGTGCGCCAAGTACCTTCATGGTACCAGCATATTCTATACAGCAGTAATGCAGATTATATTCCATATATTCAGTGTTTGCACAAGTCTTAGCACCTACCTAGGATGCTGTGCTCTTTTGGGTAGATATATAGGCGATTCTGCCTAGTGGTGAGTCTGAAAGCAGTGAGTGACAGTTCTGCCATCCAATCTAGGACAGGAGCTGCAGGAATTTCTGGCCAGTCCTGGTTGTGTCCTGCCTGTGACAACAATCTCACATATTATTTTTATATCCGGCCTGTGGGGTCGGGGGGAAATAAGACTGAAGCCATCACATCTGTCAGAAACATGTGGGAAATGTGTTCTGTGTGATGAGAACGAGAGGAAGCCATAATTCCAGAAGGTGCAAAGCCGACATCCGTCGTCACCAGAAGATCACCATCCCCTCAGTGAGGCATGGTGGAGGCATCATTGTACTTTGGAGATGGTTTTTCAGCAGCTGGTATCGGGGATTTAGTCACAGGGAGATAATTATGAACAGTTTTGAATATCCGTCAATTTTGCATCAAAAGCTGCCGGCCTGTGCTAAAAAGCTGAAGATGAGGAATTTAACATTTCGGCACGATTGTGACCTTAGGTGACCTCCAAATCACTGTAAGTACGGCTTCATCAGGAGTAGATGGAGGTTCTGGAATGATCCAGCCCAAACCCAGACCTAGTGACAATCTGTGGTGACCTGAGGAGGGCGCTCTGCACCGGAGATGCCACCGCAATCTGACCGATGTGGAGCTGCTGCACGGAGGAGCCGGCAATGATCGCCAATTCTAGATGTGCAGCGCTGAGAGACCCCGACCCAAAAATACTAAATGCACCCAGAATTAGAAGTATTAGTGTAAGGGTGTGCAGATTTATGCAATCACGTTGTTTTCATTTTTGTTTTTCCACCTGAAAAGATTTCATTTTCTTTGTACAGATTATGGGCGACATTGTTTTATTATTTGGTTTATTATATCTTCTCCTCATTGGATAATATCGTCCGGGAGATGTGAGAGAAACGCCGCCATGATGGATAAAAAAGGACGGATTTATATTCATTTTATAGAACTGGCTTTAACATGCTGTAAACAGCGGAGGACGCAGATAAAAGGAGCGAGAAATGTTCCGATGTTACGACTTCTCTGTGTCCTTGTACGGATTGGCCTGTTCTTAAAGGGACAGCAGACCTATTTTCTAACCCCACCTTGCCTTGGTGGTTAGTCAGAGTTCAGAGCTTCTCCTGATCTGGAGGAGTCGGCTCGGCCATGGGTTTTATCATCTCTTATGTATCTGGATGTAATACCTCCATTCTCCTATAGAAGTCACTGCAGGAGAAATGATCAGTGGTCCACAGCTTCCTCTGATAGTGTGGACTGCCTATGATGGGACCATCCCTTTAAGAAAAATAAAAGCAGATCAAATAGTCTGACCTGAGCTCCTGATGAGGAAATCCGAATTTTCAGCTGAGTGATAATTAATTGTGTTTACTCTTTAGCCTCTCAATTAATTAAGGCCGAAGTCAGCGCAGAATAGCCTCATCCGTCAGTGCCACTGTTCGCACACAGTTGGGGCGCCTCCACAGTCCCTGCACCCCTGAGGCTGTGCGATAAAGCCAGCCAATGAATCACGGGGTCCGGCTCATTCATTACACATAATTATTTCCCGGGAAATGATTTATGCAAACGCCGAAACATAATGACCATGTTTATGTTGTGATGAGGAGCGAGAGATGAAGCCATTCCATGCAAAAATTCACACACCCGCGCTAAAGAGGAATGGTCAGACGAGCTCCAATCAAGGCGGGGGACATAAAGGGGCAAAACTAAAGACCGGGCCCCAGGGTGCACGATCAAATGGGCCCCTCTACACCCTCCCGCCAGGTCACATGGCATTAAAAATAGATTTCACAGTCCCCTCCTTAAGTGGCACAAAGTAACAATTCCTGCACACTGATTAACAGCAATAATTTCCCGCTTGTGCCCCCCCAGTAGAGGAAACCCAACATGTACCTACACACTGTATAATGCCCCCTCAGTGCCCCACACAGTATAATGCCTCCTCAGCGCCCCACACTGTATAATGCCTCCTCTGTGCTCCACACTGTATAGTGCCCCCTCAGTGCCCCACACAGTATAATGCCCCCCAGTGCCCCACACAGTATAATGCCCCCCAGTGCCCCACACTATAGAATGCCCCCCAGTGCCCCACACAGTATAATGCCCCCTCAGTGCTCCACACTGTATAATGCCCCCTCAGTGCTCCACACTGTATAATGCCCCCCAGTGCCCCACACTGTATAATGTCCTCTCCGTGCCCCACACAGTATAATGCCTCCTCAGCGCCCCACACTATATAATGCCCCCCAGTGCCCCACACTGTATAATGCCCCCCAGTGCCCCACACAGTATAATGCCTCCTCAGCGCCCCACACTGTATAATGCCTCCTCAGTGCTCCACACTGTATAGTGCCCCCTCAGTGCCCCACACAGTATAATGCCCCCCAGTGCCCCACACAGTATAATGCCCCCCAGTGCCCCACACTATAGAATGCCCCCCAGTGCCCCACACAGTATAATGCCCCCTCAGTGCTCCACACTGTATAATGCCCCCCAGTGCCCCACACTGTATAATGTCCTCTCCGTGCCCCACACAGTATAATGCCTCCTCAGCGCCCCACACTATATAATGCCCCCCAGTGCCCCACACAGTATAATGCCCCCTCAGTGCTCCACACTGTATAATGCCCCCTCAGTGCCCCACACAGTATAATGCCTCCTCAGTGCTCCACACTGTATAATGCCCCCTCAGTGCCCCACACAGTATAATGCCTCCTCAGCGCCCCACACTGTATAATGCCTCCTCAGCGCCCCACACTGTATAATGCCCCCTCAGTGCCCCACACAGTATAATGCCCCCCAGTGCCCCACACAGTATAATGCCCCCCAGTGCCCCACACTATATAATGCCCCCCAGTGCCCCACACAGTATAATGCCCCCTCAGTGCTCCACACTGTATAATGCCCCCTCAGTGCCCCACACAGTATAATGCCTCCTCAGCGCCCCACACTGTATAATGCCTCCTCAGCGCCCCACACTGTATAATGCCCCCTCAGTGCCCCACACAGTATAATGCCCCCCAGTGCCCCACACAGTATAATGCCCCCCAGTGCCCCACACTATATAATGCCCCCCAGTGCCCCACACAGTATAATGCCCCCTCAGTGCTCCACACTGTATAATGCCCCCCAGTGCCCCACACTGTATAATGTCCTCTCCGTGCCCCACACAGTATAATGCCTCCTCAGCGCCCCACACTATATAATGCCCCCCAGTGCCCCACACAGTATAATGCCCCCTCAGTGCTCCACACTGTATAATGCCCCCCAGTGCCCCACACTGTATAATGCCTCCTCAGTGCCCCACACTGTATAATGTCCTCTCCGTGCCCCACACAGTATGATGCCCCCTCTGTGTCCCACACAGTATAATGCCCCATCAGTGCCCCCACACAGTATAATGCCCCCCAGTGACCCACACAGGATAATGCACCCTAAGTGCCCTGCACTGTATAATGCCCCCTCAGTGCCCCCACACAGTATAATGCCCCCTCAGTGCCCCACATACTATAATGCTCCCCAGTGCCCCACACAGTATAATGCCCCCTCAGTGCCCCACACTGTATAATGTCCCCTCAGTGCCCCACACTGTATAATGCCCCCTCAGTGCCCCCACACAGTATAATGCCCCTCATGCCCCACAAAGTATAATGCCCCTTCGGTGCCCCACACTGTATAATGCCCCCCAGTACCCCACACAATATAATGCCCCCAGTTCCCCACACAGTATAATGCCCCCTCAGTGCCCCACACAGTATAATGCCCCCAGTGCCCCACACAGTATACTGCCCCCTCAGTGCCTCACACAGTATAATGCCCCTTCAGTGCCCACACAGTATAATGCCCCCTTAGTGCCCCACACTGTATAATGCCCCCTTAGTGCCTCACACAATATAATGTCCCTTCAGTGTCCACACAGTATAATGCCCCTTCAGTGCCCCACACTGTATAATGCCCCCTCAGTCCCCACACAGTATAATGCCTTCTCAGTGCCCCACACAGTATAATGCCCCCTCAGTGCCCCACACTGTATAATGCCACTTCAGTGCCCCACACAGAATAATGCCCCCTCAGGGCCCCACACTGTATAATGCCCCCCAGTGCCCCACACTGTATAATGTCCTCTCCGTGCCCCACACAGTATAATTCCCCCTCAGTGCCCCACACTGTATAATGCCCCCTCAGTGCCCCCACACAGTATAATGCCCCTTCAGTGCCCCACACAGTATAATGCCGCATCAGTGCCTCACACTATATAATGTCCCTTCAGTGCCCCACACAGTATAATGCCCCTCATGCCCCACAAAGTATAATGCCCCTTCAGTGCCCCACACTGTATAATACCCCCTCAGTGCCCCCACACAGTATAATGCCCCTTCAGTGCCCCACACAGTATAATGCCGCATCAGTGCCTCACACTATATAATGTCCCTTCAGTGCCCCACACAGTATAATGCCCCTCATGCCCCACAAAGTATAATGCCCCTTCAGTGCCCCACACTGTATAATGCCCCCCAATACCCCACACAATATAATGCCCCAAGTTCCCCACACACAGTATAATGCCCCCTCAGTGCCCCACACAGTATAATGCCCCCAGTGCCCCACACAGTATACTGCCCCCTCAGTGCCTCACACAGTATAATGCCCCTTCAGTGCCCACACAGTATAATGCCCCCTCAGTGCCCCACACTGTATAATGCCCCCTTAGTGCCTCACACAATATAATGTCCCTTCAGTGTCCACACAGTATAATGCCCCTTCAGTGCCCCACACTGTATAATGCCCCCTCAGTCCCCACACAGTATAATGCCTTCTCAGTGCCCCACACAGTATAATGCCCCCTCAGTGCCCCACACTGTATAATGCCCCTTCAGTGCCCCACACAGTATAATGCCCCCTCAGGGCCCCACACTGTATAATGCCCCTTCAGTGCCCCACACAGTTTAATGCCCCTCAGTGCCCCACACAGTATAATGCCTCCTCAGTGCCCCACACAGTATAATGCCTCCTCAGTGCCCCACACTGTATAATGCCTCCTCAGTGCCCCACACAGTATAATGCCCCTTCAGTGCCACACACAGTTTAATGCCCCTCAGTGCACCACACAGTATAACACCTCCTCAGTGCCCCACACAGTATAATGCCTCCTCAATGCCACATAGAGTATAATGCTCCCTCAATGCCCCACACATTATAATGCCCCCTTAGTGCTCCACACTGTATAATGTCCCCTCAATGCCCCACACTATATAATGCCTCCTCAGTGCCCCACACAGTATAATGCTGTGAGGCTAATATATAATATAAGTTTTAGTTTCTCTTGCCTGTTAGTGCCATGCTGTGGCCTAAACCCCCCCCCCCCCTTCTCTTTGTGTTCCTGAAGTGTGTGTCTAGAGAGGTTTTATTGCTTCCAGCTCTCGGGAGCAAAGGAATTTTTACGACCGGTATAGCTGCATAGACAATGTTACCAGCTGAAACTCGTCTGACTTCTCTTTTAAAACATGAGGCTCTTTGTTCCAATATTGTAAGATATTGGGCGAACGATTTTGGCTAGGAAAATAATAAATCCATTTTGCGAATCTCCATCGGCGGATTTATCAGCCACTGTAAGCGTGAGCCTCTAGTTCCAACAGGGACAAAGTACAGATTTCTCTGGAATCGGGCGTCTGAACGAGCCCGAATTTAGTACCAATAGAAAGCCAATGGTAAAAGAAGATGAATGAGGGGTGTGCTGGGATTCTGACATGTTCTGGAGCGGAGATACGATCCTTATACCAATGTGTGTTAAATTTGGTAAGGCTGAGGTGCCAAGGAAGGATTTCCAATCCTCCACCACTGTCTGTCACCGAGTTCCCCTTTAAGGCAGGGATGATGCTGCTGCTATTTTTTGCCCCTTTCCCTATGATTGTGATAATCAGACAACGTTACGGAACAAAGTGTCAGGAAAAGCTGAAATGTCACTTAGGAATAAATCACATGTAGTTCATGGGCACCGATCAATCTCTCCGGAAAGTCCTATCAGGCTAATGGGGCGCAAAATCCGACATGACGCCAATGGGGTGGAAAATCCCACCTGACGCCTTTCGTTTCTCACACTTGTCGCTGCTAGAAATGTGTTTTATTACAGGACAGAGACGCCAATCTGAGCAAGTAATCCGACATACACATGGAGCGCCTCGGGAATCCTTCCTCTTTGTCCAGACGTGCAGATCGCTCGGCCGGCCACCATCTCCCCCAATTCTCCCATACACAGGAGCGCTTGCTCAGCAGACGGAAATCAGACATGTTGGATACTGAACTCCCCCGACCATCATCTGTCAGGGGTCACATACACATTAGACTGTCATCATCGGCAGATCTGGCTGACATTAATCTGTAGGAGTCTCAGCTCTAGTCACCTCCAGAGCTGCACTCACAATTCTGCTTCTGCAAACAAACAAAAGAGGCAAACAAGCTTGTTACACTGAGAGTACGAGCACCAACATAGAATAGCTCTGAATAAGCTGTAAGGACTCACAGCGTTCCATACATATCACAGGAAATGCCAGAAGTTACATAGAATATGTGGAGACAGAAGTTACGTGTGACACAAACCCAATGTGCTTCATCTGGGGGTGATGCAGACGTAGGTCACCAAGTCCCCCCCATATTATAGCACAGGGCGAGTAATGTGATTTAGGCACTAAACAAACATCTGTGTGAACGATGCTCAACCATCAAGCGTGGCCCCCGATATATCACCGAGCATGCACGGATCACCTGCACCGACACGTCTCAGGATATGGACGGATGTGGAGGGACATATTTTTACCTTAATGCACAAATTTTTGCCTAGATATAATTATCACAATGAAAAAAGTTGTCTACGTCTCACACCCCTCGCTTGGCCCTGATAAAATACTAAAGCGTATACTCGCCGGAGCCATTCCTGCAGTGTCGGCACTCGCTCTCCCCGGGGCTGGAATGACACATGACCCCGGCGCCCAATCAGTGCTGGCGTCAGTGCCGGGGACCAGCCACAGCCCGGACGACTCTTCATGTTCGAGTCAACAAGGCGGGGATAGTGACCCCAGTGCTGATTGGACGCCGAGGTCACGTGTCATGATAACCACACGAGAGCCCTGAGGACACTAGTGCCGACACCGCTGGAACAGCGCCGACACAGGAGGCGAGTATAGGCTTTTTTATTTTATCAGGGCCAACACATTTAGATCAAGAAAGGGGTTGTCCTAATTGTGGAAAACCCCTTTAAGCTTCATTAAAAATTCTGCCCTGGTTGCTTTCTCCAGCCTCTGTAATACAGAATGAGATAACTGAGAATTCACCAGTGAGCTCGTTCTGATATGAGGGTGCCAGCAGGGACGGCCAGTAACGATGCAGATGACTTTCCCCCTCCAGGGTTGTGGGTACGTTTAGAACAGCAAGGAACTAAATTATTACATTTTAGATTTAATATATGATAATAAGGTAAAACAAATTGTTACAAAAAATGAAATAATTAAAGAGATAAACACGAGGCAAAACATAGGGTTAAATACAGAAGTGATGTCTGGAATCTGTGAGATCGTCTGAGATGGCAGAATTTAGGGCAGATCTATAATACACGATGAGTCTCCTATATTCTAGTAGAGGGTCTCATCCGCACCCCTTACTGCTCCTCAGGGTCCGGTGAGAGGAGGACGACTAATTACATGGAAGGCGAGATGGTGCAAGGACAGAATTCTGCTTTATGTCATATTTGTACTTTGACAGATTGTTACATCAATATTCTACCTCCCAATTGTCATAATGCCATCACTCACAGTATCCTAAGGATGCTATGACTGACAGCTTAGCTGCCCTATAGGATCAAAGGCATGCTGGGCTGTCAGTATTGCGAATGACAGCCCAGGTGTCCAATCTGGCCAGGCCTGTGGAGTTTCCTCCAAGTGTCACCCATTCAGGGTGATTACCTTGCTAATTAGCTGGCTGGTAATGATCAGGACATTGCCAGTTGTAGCCTTTCTGTCCGGTGTGTTTGCTCTGTGTTCTGATTTCCTGATCTTTGTTGCCAGACCTTGGATTTGCCTTTTGACTACTCGTTTGGATTACCCCTTTTACCTTTGACACACTCTGACCTTAATTACCTGACCCCGGACTTTGCCTCTGACTATCCCATTGCCTTATCCCTTTGTCCTTAATTACCTGACCCTGGACTTTGCTTCTGACTATCCCATTGCCTTATGCCTTTGTCCTTAATTACCTGACCCTGGACTTTGCTTCTGACTATCCCATTGCCTTATCCCTTTGTCCTTAATTACCTGACCCCGGACTTTGCTTCTGACTATCCCATTGCCTTATCCCTTTGTCCTTAATTACCTGACCCCGGACTTTGCTTCTGACTATCCCATTGCCTTATCCTTTTGTCCTTAATTACCTGACCCCGGACTTTGCCTCGGACTATCCCATTGCCTTATCCCTTTGTCCTTAATTACCTGACCCTGGACTTTGCTTCTGACTATCCCATTGCCTTATCCCTTTGTCCTTAATTACCTGACCCCGGACTTTGCTTCTGACTATCCCATTGCCTTATCCCTTTGTCCTTGTTGAACCCTACTGGCTTTTGCCCTTGAACTCCCTGACTTCTTTGCCTCACGGCATGTCCGTGAGAGGTGACTCAGCGTCACACTAATATTCCAGAATCTGGAAAACTCAACAACCATCAGGATACAAGCTGCCGAAATCTTGTGTTTCTGTCTAGAGATCCTTATTCCCCAGACCTTAATGATCCTGTTTGGGACCTAAAATGTAAAATTTCACAAAACCTGGAGAAAAACCATGGATTGAAACATTCTTGAATGAAGGTTGCATGAGATGTTGAAGGGTTAAGTTGAATGTCAGGTCTCTGTAAGCTGACGTTACACTAGTTTGTATAACCCGACCTGTTGTGTGTGAGAACCTCGTCTATAGACGGACATGATATGGGGATTGTGGGTCAAGAGCGACTTTCATCGTCTGCCAAGCGTGTATCAGGGACAGATGGTCTCCAGAGGATAATCTCCAGCCAATCAGATCTGAAAAGGATCCCACCACATGTCACCCATGTCTTTTCTTTCTTATAAAGCAAATATTTAAATTCATGCTGCTACATTGATAAATCCTGGACTCTGATTTCTGGAAATGTTCTTCATTCTGGTAAATCTCTGAATTATGAGAATGCTCCCTTGTTTTTCAGGGAAATAAGGAGCCAGAAGTCAATTCATTATAAAGGAGACGACTTTTATGGCTGATAATCCACTTATCTTGGTAGAATTTCCGTCACTTATCCCAATTTATGTCCCCTTATTACATCTATTATACGTACGTCTCCACATCCCCATCCCCTCACCCCTACACCAGCCAATGTGAGGCACCAGACTATAAATACTCAATGCTCGGATCACTGACCATAACCCAACCCAAGTCTCTACATCTCATATCTGCCGAGCTCAAGCCAAGAGCATTTATCTTGGGTCAATCAGTGTTGACTTGTCCTCCATGGACTGGTGCCCGACACCTCAATCTCTGACTGTCGTCAGACCTAAATGCCGAAATTAATGCCCAATCCAAACCCATCACAGGAGACCCAACTAAAAGCAACGAAGATAAAAGGCATGTTCACACATTAACAAATAGCAGCACACATGTACGGTACACACAGTACACCCCCGGGGCGGCCCCCCACAACGGCACAATGGTGTAGTAACCGGTCACAGAACTGTGTCCTACACGGTACATCTGGAGGTCGAGTCCCGGCACGGACATTGCACCCAGGACCTTCAAGGTGAATGAAGGATTTGTAGGAGCAGGGTCTGTGACTTACAATGGTGTCGGAAAGTTTGTGAACCTTTCAGAAGTTTCCATATTTTTGCATAAATTTGACTTAAAAGTACATCAGATTTTCACAAAAGTCTTGAAAGTACCTAAAGAACCAAATCAAACAAATTAAAATATTAGATGATATCATTGGATCATTTTCCTCAATAAAAAAATTATCTCATGTCTGAAAGTGCCAAAAGTATGTGAACCCCTGGCTCTCAGTGTCTGGTGTGACCTCCTTTTGCAATAATAACTGCATCTAAATGTCTCCGCTAATTGCTGATTATTCCTGCAGATCGGATGGAGGAATTTTATCTTATTCCTCCCAATACAGTTTAACCTCTGAGATGTTGGCGGCTTCTCCCATGAACCTCTCTCTTCAGGTCCTACCACGACGTTTCTACAGGATGAAGGTCAGGACAGTGACTCGACCATTCCAAACCTTTACCTTCATTCTTCTGTAGACCGACTTCAGTGCTTTGGGTCTTTGTCTTCCTGCATGTTCTCTTGAGATTCAGCTCATAGACCGATGTCCGGACATTTTCCTTTAGCATTTTGCTGATTATATTCAGAAATCCTTGTTCCATCAATGATGGCGACGGCCCGAACCCAGATGCAGCAAAGAAGCCCAAACCCTGACACAAGAGTGCACTGGGGTCCTGGGTTACAATCCCTCCAAGGACATCATCTCTTTTCCCCATCTTTGCGTGGGTTTCCTCCGGATTTTCCAGTTTCCTCCCACATTCCAAAGACTGATGGGGAATTAAGATTGTGAGTCCCAATGGGGAGAGTGATGATGTCTGTAAATTAATGGTGCTATGTGAGTGAGTAAAATGAATAAATACTCCCACCACGTGTCACAAATGTATGATATATAAAGCAGTTGCTTTTATTCTCCAAACCGAACACATCTCATTTAAACCAAAAAACTCTATTTTGGTCTCATCAGCGCACAAAACCTTTCTGCAATAGTCTTCCCGCTCATCCAGGGGATCTTTAGAAAACTGCAGACAGGCCACAATATTATATTTGGAGAGCAGCAGCTTTTTCAGTACAATCCTAGCATATGCCCCATTGTTATTCAGTGTCCTGGTGGCGGACTCATGGACATTAATATTAGATCATGTGAAAGAGGCCTTTAGTTGCTTAGAGGTGACTTTGGGTCTCTTTGTGACTATTATTGTACACCTTGCTATTGGGGTGATCTTTGATGATCGACCACTCCAAGGGTAATAATGGTCATGAATTTTATACACAATCTGTCTGCCTGTATTGCTGGCTCCCAAATACTTTTGAGATGGTTTTGTAACTTTTTCCAGCCTGAGGAGCATTAACAACTTTCCTGAGGACCTCAGAAACCTCCTCAGGATGCACTTCAAACAATGTGTTGTGAAGATCAGACTTTCTCTGTTCTTTACATAAAACAGGAGGACAACTCACACCCGATTGTCAGCCCATTGACTGAAAATGCCAGACTTCAATTTCACAGTAAAATTATCTGCTAATCCTAAAGGGTCACATATTTTTCCCACAATCACCTGATGTTGTATCATTTTCCTCAAGATAATGATAAAGTCTGATATATTTGTTACAGTTGGTTCATTTCTACTTTTACGACTTGAGTGATAATCTGATATTGTTTAAGGTCAAATTTATGCAGAAATCTGAAAACCGCTGAAGGGTTCACAAACTTTCAAGCATAACTGAACGTTGGATATTACAAATGAAGCACATGCAAGAAATCTCAGGCTCCGGCCTGGAGGAAAGATCTCTTCCCTTGCACAGAACTAAGTTTCTATGAACCTTTTAAGACCTTTGTCCCTGAGATTGAGACGATACATTCGTGCCACATAATCATTCTGTCACATTTTTGCACATTCTAGTCTTAGTGTCTGTCATTGTGATACATTGTGTCCAGGATCACTTTGAAATTAGATCGGAGGCTTATTTAAAGAGGAAATCACATGACGTAAAATATTCTGAAACTATGGAATAGACTTTAATGTTTCAATTTTCAAAATCTCTGTTTCTTGGGAGAGAATAGGAAATGAAATCTGCTGTGACCGGTGCACGACCGTTAGGCCGGCGTCACACTAGGCGTATGAAAATACGGTCTGTTTTTTACAGCCGTAATACGCAGTAATTGTCCCAAAACACTGTTCCGTATTCAATGCGAGGATGCGATTGTTACGGACAAATTTATCCATGTGTCATCCGTATGGCTTCCGCACGGCGATTTTTTCTTGCAGGCTTGCAAAATGGACATATCATGGATCCATCGGCTCAAATATTCTAAAAAACATATATACAGTCTATATATATATATATATATATATATATATATATATATATATATTGATGCCAGTGAGACACATATATATACACTGTGTTCCAAATTATTATGCAAATATGATTTAAGTGTCATAAAGATTTAATTGTTTTGTTTTTCAAATAAACTCGTGGATGGATTTGTGTCTCAGGGCTCAAGGGATCACTGAAATCAATCTTAAACACGTGATAATTGGTTTTCCAGGTGATGAGGTAAAAATGATGTTCCACATTATTATGCAGGTCACAGGTTTCAAGCAATATGGGAAATAAAAAGGATCTCTGCTGCTGAAAAGCATCAAATAGTGCAATGCCTTGGTCAAGGGATGAAAACATTAGATAACATTAGATAACCATGGACCCTCTCCTGGCTATTAATATCTGCCCTCAGTCACTGGCTTTACTACTCTGGAGGAGAAAATTGCGCGGGAGCCCACGTCAGTTTTTTCCGTGATTTAACCCTTTGATTTTAACACCTAGAGCCCCGAAATTCTGCACATACACACTACTAACATTAGTAGTGAGGAATATGTAACAAAATAAGGGATATGAGATGGTTTACTGTATGTAATCATGTCTCATATCATGTCGGGTTTGCGCAGGAGAAATGAAAAGCCGGCAATTGAATTAGCGGCTTCTCTGCTATCTAGCGCTGTATTAAATATATATATATATATATATATATATATATATATATATATATATATATATATATATATATATATATATATATATATATATACACACACTATGTGTAGACATTATTTTATTCTATTCTATTCTGTCAGTGTGATGTTACTGTACACCGCACTGAATTGCCGGCTTTTCTCTATAACACCGCTGCGTATTTCTCGCAAGTCACACTGCTGGTCCGTGTGGAATCCGTATTTTTCTCGCCCCCATAGACTTTCATTGGCGATTTTTTTGCGCAATACGGTGACAAACGCAGCATGCTGCAATTTTCTACGGCCGTACAATACTGTATAATACGGATCCATAAAATACGGCAGATAGGAGCTGGGCCATAGAGAATCACTGTACCGTGTGCAATCCGTAATTTCTGCGCCTCTCATACGTCCGTAAAACTCGCCAGTGTGACGCCGGCCTAACAGTAACGACATCAGAACGAGACAAAACTTTCCACTGTCAGACAGATTCTCATTAACTGGAAGTGAAAACATAAAACTTTTCATTCACTGACAGCAACTAAAATCTTGAAAAGAGCCATAATATGACACTGGGTAAATGTGCAGGGTCCATGTGGTATCTTTATCATATAGAGAATAATATTGTTAAAATAAATTAATTAAATAAATAAAATATATAGTACCACAACATAGTACAGAAATAATATGATCACTCACTGCAGTGGCATGTAAAAGTTTGTGCACCCCTAGTCAAAATTCCTGTTCTTGTGAACAGTTAAGCAAGATGAAGGAAGATGAAGATGAACTGATCTAAAAGGCCTGTATGCGTGAAATCTCAAACTCGCAGTCCTCATCAGTTGGAGGAGCAGACGGCATAGCCAACTCATCTGGCATGTCAACTTTCTTCAGCAAAGATACATGAAAAGCTGAATTAATTTTCCAGGACGAAGGAATGTCTAATCTCACCGCTGCCGAGTTGACAATCTGAACCACTTTGAAAGGTCCTACAAACTTAGGCCCCAACTTTTTAGAAGGGATCTTCAAACGCGGATTCCTAGAGGACAACCAAACCATGTCCCCAACAACAAACCTCGCCTCCCTTCTTCTCTTGTCAAATAATTTCTTAGACCTCCTATTAGCTTGTTTCAGATTATGGCGCACACTGGTCCAAACCTTTTCCAAATTTCCAGAAAAACTCTCCTCCTCAATGACCGCCCCCCCAATCCTAGAAAAAGGACCGAAAGATGGATTCTTCCCAGTACAACAAAAGAAAGGAGAACACCCAGCCGAAGAAGACGTATGATTATTGAGAGCAAACTCAGCTAATGAGAGATATTCCGACCACATCTCCTGATTGTCCGCTACAAAACATCTCAAAAACTGCTCAACGTCCTGGTTCTTCCTCTCGGTCTGTCCATTGGACTGCGGATGATAACCCGATGAAAATGACAAATGAACCTTAAGTCTGTCACAAAAGGCACGCCAAAAGCGAGCCACAAACTGTGGTCCCCTATCGGAGACAATGTCCGTGGGAACACCATGGAGCCTGACAATCTCTTTCACAAATACCTTAGCTAGAGTCTTAAAAAAAGGGGGTAAAATGTGGATTTAAACTGCGCTGCTGAATGATTCAAGGTCCAAATATGTAGCCTTAAGATCGTGGATTTATTCAATGCGTTTCAAAGTACAAGATTTCTTCATCAGGACACCAATTGTGGTGTCCAGATGAAGAAGTCTTGCACTTTGATTAGCGTTGAGTAAATCCGCGATCTAATGGCTACATATTTGGACCTTGAATCATTCAGCAGCGCAGTTTAAATCCACATTTTACCCCCTTTTTTTTTACTTCTGTTGGTCACGCGTGGACCGGTGGATCTGCTGCAGCAGGATATATCTATGAGCCTTTCCTTCGGCTGAAATTGGTGAGTAGAATCTGGTCTATCTAATAAATTGTATCTAGGATAAGACCCTATTGTGCTCTTTTCTCCAGCAGCAGACATCGCCCCAAGTTGCATCGGCTCCACACAGTCATTGGGGCTCTCCAGCAAAATTGAAACCTTCTCCTCATTCTGTCTACTTTTAAATCTTCTATCCACCCGGATATCTAACTGCATAGCAGCCTCAAGCGTAGCAGGTGCAGGATATGCAATGAGCTAATCTTTAACCCTGCCATTCAAACCTGCTAACAACTGACTTTTGAGTGCTGGATCATTCCAGCTGACCTCTGCAGACCATCGTCTGAACTGGGTACAATATCTCTCAGCGTGGCCACAACCCTGTTTCAGCCACCTGAGTTCTGCCTCGGCTGTAGTGACCAGATCAAGATCATCATATAACACCCCCATAGCAGAAAAAAATGCTTCTACTGACATCAAACAAGGGTCATCCGGACGCAATGAAAATGCCCAAACTTGGGGCTCACCTCCCAATAGCGACATAATAATCCCCACACGCTGTAATTCAGCCCCTGAAGACCTGGGTCTAAGCCGAAAATAAAGTAAACATGCATTGTTAAATGAAAAAAATTCCTGCCGTTTACCAGAAAAGCATTCAGGCAAACCCACCTTAGGTTCTTCAGAGCGGATTCCAGGGCAATTATGGAGCGCCCCCAGACGCAGGGCCGCGGAGTACTCGGTCCCGGGCCTCTCTGTCTCAGTTCTGGGGTTGTCACGGTGGCTAGACCCGGTCCATTGTAAGAGGGTGAACTGTAGTCACACTGAGAGAGCACTAGGACCCTGTGGTTTCTGCCTGCTGCAGCAAGGGACAAAAATCCCGGAGACAAAATCCCGGAATCCCGGAGCCAGAATCCCGGAGACAATCTGGGCTGGTGGGTGGGGTCTGGTGTCTTCTGTGTAAAAATGAAACAAGGAAGTGAGAGAGAAAGTGCGGGAAGAGAAGACAGAAGCTGCGGTGATATTGCAAGGAGTCAGTGTGTGGACTTTACTGCGAGTGTGTAGAGAAAAGAAGCTGTGGAGAGACTTAGTCTTGCTAACGTTCCCCTGGAGAAGAGCCAATCTTTTGTTAACCTTTGAGAGACTTCGTTGCCAGCGTATTCTGAAGAAGAGCTAATCCATTATCTAAAAAGACTGAGACTTGACTAAAGACCCACTACGTGTTTGAGAGTCTGTGATTCCCTGTGCATTGATTGGAGAAACAAGTCTGACAGATTGCTGATACAGAGACGGACGGGTTGTCGTGGAAGCATTCCTAGGAGCTACAGAAGAAGAGACAATATCGTGAGGCCACTAAGTCCCCGGCGTTTGGGCTCGGCATCCGCCGATCAGACAAGAGGAGCTTGCTGTAACTTGTTGGCGCTGAAGATATAGACTGGGCTGCAGCCTGTGCGGATTCTTACCTGAGAGGAGATCTATCTCAGGATACGGTACCAATAGTCATAGATACCCGGGTATCCCTGCGCAGAGTGTTTAATTGTTACTTTAGAGGTGTATCTAATATTAGAGTTGTGTAAGTTATACTCAGTGTGCCGTTCCAGGGACTCCCTTTATAACATTACAATCAATTTACACTTGTTCCTGTTTTAGTTTCCTTGTTAGGTAAATTTCTTACTAGTCTTTTGTAGCATACAGTTCTCAGGAGACCTTGGAGTGGCACAGTGATTTCAGCTGATGCTGAGCTGGTGTATCTTTGGGGTGCATCTACTTTAATATTCTCCATATTACCTTTATTATTTTGCCTTTGAGTAAATACCGTTTGGAGATTTCTGCCTTAGTCTTGGTTTGTGACTCACTGGATCTTATTCGGACCTCTGGTCATTACATTTTTGGCGTAGTCGGCAGGATCCAGTGTTTGTCATGGACGAGGGCGAGGGTAGAAATGACCCCGCTGTATCCGCACCCTCCTCGGGGGTTGGGGTTCCCCTGGCAGCCGCGGCGATTTCGGGAGGGTATGTGCCTGTAGAAGCTTTACTTCAGCACATGCCGAAATACGACGGGCGCAATATGGCGTTGCAAGATTGGGCTGAGAGAATCCGGAGTATTCTGCGCATGTGTAATTTGACCCCCGCGTTACGCACTGAGCTGGCATTAAATGCACTGGAGGGCGATATTAGACGTATGGTGATGGTGCGCCCAGAATCAGAGAGGGATACGTTAGAAAAGATTTTGGAACTGTTAGAGGGGAGTTTGGGGGGCCGAGCGCGTGTGGCCCAGCTTCGGTCCCTATTCTTTAATCGCCCCCAGAGTGTGAGTCCCTAATGCAGTACTCTAATATCTTGCAAGAGACGCTGAATGAGATGCAGCGACTAGACCAGGGGGCCATGGGAGCGTTCCGGGAGGTAGACCGCTTGCTCCGGGATCAATTCATCACCGGTTTAGCTAATAGACTTCTCCGGGACAAACTGTTGGAAATGGCCCGGGCTGCACCAGAATTATCCTTCTGGCAGATTTACCGAGCTGCAGTGGAAAGGGAAGAGAAATCTGCCCATGTGCCCGAGGGGTCAGTGAACAGTGCCCAGCTGGAAGAAGGTGGGTCATCAGGGTCAGGGGGAGAGGGGCTGGTGAGCGTGGTACAAGCTTTGCGTGCTGAGGTGAAGGAGTTGAGGCTGAAATTGTCTCAACTGACAGTTGATCCCGCCTCTACCCCCTCACGGGGGCCTCCTGCCCCACCCCCTGGAACGGTGACCCCACGGACGGCCAGGTCGTCCTATCAGAATGAGTCAAGCCCTCGTCCACGAGGAGCAATCACCTGCTGGAAGTGTGGACGCCAGGGACACATCTCTCGTTACTGCCGGACGCTTGCAGCCCCAGAAACTCCGTCGCCAGCTTTAAACTTCCGGCCGCTGCCATGAGAGGGCAAGCAGCAGCGGCCCCACTCACACAAAGCCCTCGACGGAATGAGCAAGATTTGTTTGCATGTAGTCCAGTGATAGAAGCAGAATTTGAAGGGCGGAAGATGAGGTGCTTGGTTGACACGGGATCCGAATGTACTATAATGCCACTAGAAATATATGAGAGATACTTCAGTCGACTAGTGATTCCAGAGGATGGCCGAGTGATACGACTGACCGCCGCAAATAATGGTCAACTGTCAGTCAAGGGAATCGTGTGGATGCAACTAAAAATGTTTGGTCAAGAGCTGGGGCAGAAAGGGGTAGTACTGGTGGATCACCCCCCTAGAAGAGGGATGGAAGTGACGCTCGGAATGAACGTGCTGCGAGACTTGAATCACCAGATGTATGCCAGTGAAGGACCCCGATACTGGGCCCGTGCGACAAGACACCGACCCACACAGAGAATTCTACACCGTCTAGTGCTGAGTTGCGACTTGCTGAAAAGTGCGGTCCCAGGCGGCCGGGTGGGCCGGGTCCGAGTGCCATCGAGGGCCCCGATCCTGCTGGGACCAAGACAAGAGGAACTCTTAATGCTGCCTGTGGGAGCTGCACAGAGATTGAATGGGCTTGAAGTGCTACTTGAGCCCGTCCGAGAGGGTTCCTCATTCGCCAAGGTACATGTGGCCCGGTCTCTGGCGATTGTGAAGAATGGACGAGTGCCGGTCCGATGCATCAATGTTTTAGATGAAGCTGTTGCAATTCCTGCTGGAACCATACTGGCTGAACTGTTCGTGCCGGCAGAAAAGGTGCCGGAAAATGCCGGATTCAAACTGCGACCAGACCAACAGTCATCCTGGACCTTTGCGGTCGAGGTAGGCCGGGCTGAGCCTCCTACGGAGGAATGGAATGGTCATGTGATCATGGAACAGATGGGAGTGGATCGGGAGAAGCTGACTCCCGCGCAGTTGGAGCAGTTGGAGAGAGTTTTGTGGGAACATCAAGAGACCTTTTCCCGACATGGAGAGGATTTCGGGTGTACCCAGATGATTGAGCATGAGATTCCAACGGGGGATACTCCACCCATTAGAGAAAGATATCGGCAAATTCCTCCAGCGCTTTATCAAGAGGTGAAGAGCATGGTGGCCAGTATGCTGGACAACCAAGTGATCCGAGAGAGCCGGAGTCCCTGGGCGGCTCCTGTAGTCTTGGTCCGCAAGAAGGATGGGACACTCCGATTTTGTGTGGACTATCGAAAATTGAACGCCCACACCGTACGGGACGCATATCCTTTACCCCGTATTGAAGAATCCCTGTCGGCCCTGGGTCGGGCCAAGTATTTCTCAACATTGGATTTGGCAAGCGGGTACTGGCAGGTCCCAATGGCTGAAAAAGATCGGGCCAAGACGGCGTTTGTCTTGCCAATGGGGCTCTTCGAGTTCAACCGGATGCCCTTTGGCCTCGCTACCGCCCCGGGAACCTTCCAACGCCTGATGGAACATTGCTTGGGCGATCTAAATTTTGAATCAGTCTTGATATATCTAGACGACATTGTGGTGTTCGGAACCTCATTTGAAGATCATCTGGAGAAGCTGCGTCAAGTTCTCCGGCGGCTCAAGAGCTACGGCCTGAAAATAAAGCCAAAAAAATGTCAACTGTTACGAAACCAGATTGAATATTTGGGGCATCTGGTGACCCCGGACGGGGTACTACCTTTAGACAGTAAGATCAAGGCGGTACAAGAGTGGCCACCTCCTTGCGACTTGCGAGAAGTGCGGGCCTTCCTGGGTCTAGCAGGATACTATCGGCGGTTTGTGCCTAAATTCTCACAAGTGGTGAGTCCCTTGAATGAACTTTTGAGAGGGACAGCGCTGGGTCCTCGAAATCGCCCCATCCCATGGGGGCCCCTACAGAAAAAGGCATTTGATGAAGTGAAAACCGCCCTAACGAGTGCCCCATTGCTGGCCTACGCCCGGTTTGACACCCCTTTTTTGTTGTATACCGATGGTAGTCTTCATGGGTTGGGGGCAGTGCTAGCACAGGTGCAGGACGGCCGAGAGCGAGTGATTTCTTATGGTAGCAGATCTTTAAGAGACTCCGAGCGAAATCCGGCTAACTACAGCTCATTCCGGCTGGAATTGCTGGCCCTGGTGTGGGCAATGACAGAACGCTTTGCCGAGTATCTAACAGGAGCGGAGGTGCTAGTCATGACAGATAACAACCCGCTAGCTCACTTAGAGAATGCAAAACTTGGGGCGTTGGAGCAGCGGTGGGTCGCCAGACTAGCCAAGTTCAATTACCGCATTAAATTTCGTTCTGGTCGAGAAAACGGCAATGCAGATGCATTGTCAAGAGTGCCCCTTGGGTCATCAGGGGAAGATGTTGACGAACAACTGGAGGACACTGAAACTCCAGTTTTGGGGCAGATACCTATCTTCCAAAGTGTGGTACACTCAAGTGGGGTGGCCACCGGGATGCCCTGTGTCCTGGGTAAAACATCCTCAGATTGGATAAGAGTCCAGGATGAGTGTCCGGACGTTGCACTTGTGCGCCGTTGGGTACAAAACAAGGCCTGGCCCAGTGCAGAGGACAAGGCTCAGTTGTCCATGGAAGGAATGAAACTCCTTCGACAATGGGATAAATTGTGTGTGGAACAAGGTCTTTTGTATCGTAAGGTGTACCTGCCATCGGAGCTGCAGCATCGGTACCAACTGATAATTCCTGTGGGGATGGGTCCAGTGGTCGCTCGTGAGGCGCATGAGAAGGGGGCCCATTTTGGAAGTGAAAAGACACTCCAGTGGTTGCAGCGAGTCCTCTACTGCCCTGAGTTGGGAGGGATGGTGGCCGACGCGTGTCGGCAGTGCCGAATTTGTGGGCTCAACAAAAGCCCTGAGCAGCGGGCTCCCACACAATCTATTAAAACTTCAGCTCCGCTGGAGCTACTCATGATTGACTACGTGTTGATAGGGTACTCTACGTCAGGGTACTCCTATTGCCTGGTGATGACAGATCACTTTACCAAGTATGCTGTAGCGGTGCCGACAAGAGATCAGACGGCCAAGTCGGCGGCTGAGGCAGTGTGCCGACATTTCTTCCAAGTGTTCGGGTGTCCGCAGAGAATACATTCAGATCAAGGGGCCTGCTTTCAGGGGACGCTGATGAAAGAGTTGCACCAGCTCTATGGTATCGAGCAGTCGAGAACAACGCCTTACCACCCTCAGGGTAACGGGGCATGTGAGCGTTTTAATCGGACCTTGTTGCAAATGTTGCGGTCCTTAGAGAGTCAGCAACAGACATGCTGGCCTGAGTATCTCCCCGAATTGATGTGGGCTTACAATAACAGGGTGCACAGTACTACTGGTTACTCACCACACATGTTGATGTTTGGTAGACCTGGCCGAGACATTGAGGATTTGAACATGCCAGATCCCTCCTCCGTTCCCCCCCGGACTGCATCCGAGTGGGTACGAGAACATCGGCGACGGTTAAGGGTGGTGCATCAGGTGGTGGGCGACCGTCTTCGCCAGGTGGTTCATAGGGACACGCGACCCGTGCAAACAGAATTGTTCTCTCCGGGAGACAGAGTGTTGGTGAGGACAAAGCGACGGTCAGGAAAGCTGAGTGACCGATGGGAGGCGATACCGTATCTGATAAAAAAACAAGTGAATCCTGAGATTCCAGTGTACGAAGTTGAACCGGTGGGGACAGGGGGGCCAACCCGTAATTTGCACCGTAACATGCTACAACGGTGCTGGTTTGAAGATTCGGCGCCTATTCCCCCAGAGCCAGAGGCCATGTCCCAAGGGGCGGGAACTCTGAATGATCTTGAGTTTGATGGTGTGCTTATTCCTGCGCCTGCTTATTTGCCCCCTGTGACCAATCTTGCCTCGTGTGATGAGAATGTTGAGAATGTGGCGGATGCTGTTGAGGAGAGCGCATCAGGTCAACTGCTTGGTCCTGACGCTGTATCGCGGAACATCGAGCCGCGGAAGGAGGCAACTCCACTTGCGCCCACTAACACGATCACGGAAGAGACTTTAGCTCCCTCTAGGGTTGCACCTGTTGATGTAGGACTCAGGAGAACTACACGATCTACGGCAGGAATACCGCCTCAGCGATATGCTCAGGATGAATTTGAGTGGGAAGGTGTGTCGAGGACGCCAACCTCTAGTGGGGTGGCATGTAAGAGGGTGAACTGTAGTCACACTGAGAGAGCACTAGGACCCTGTGGTTTCTGCCTGCTGCAGCAAGGGACAAATTCTGATACTGCCAGAATCCCGGAGACAATCTGGGCTGGTGGGTGGGGTCTGGTGTCTTCTGTGTAAAAATGAAACAAGGAAGTGGGAGAGAAAGTGCGGGAAGAGAAGACAGAAGCTGCGGTGATATTGCAAGGAGACAGTGTGTGGACTTTACTGCGAGTGTGTGGAGAAAAGAAGCTGTGGAGAGACTTAGTCTTGCTAACGTTCCCCTGGAGAAGAGCCAATCTTTTGTTAACCTTTGAGAGACTTCGTTGCCAGCGTATTCTGAAGAAGAGCTAATCCATTATCTAAAAAAGACTGAGACTTGACTAAAGACCCACTACGTGTTTGAGAGTCTGTGATTCCCTGTGCATTGATTGGAGAAACAAGTCTGACCGATTGCTGATACTGAGACTGACGGGTTGTCGTGGAAGCATTCCTAGGAGCTACAGAAGAAGAGACAATATCGTGAGGCCACTAAGTCCCCGGCGTTTGGGCTCGGCATCCGCCGATCAGACAAGAGGAGCTTGCTGTAACTTATTGGCGCTGAAGATATGGACTGGCTGCAGCCTGTGCGGATTCTTACCTGAGAGGAGATCTATCTCAGGATACGGTACCAATAGTCATAGATACCCGGGTATCCCTGCGCAGAGTGTTTAATTGTTACTTTAGAGGTGTATCTAATATTAGAGTTGTGTAAGTTATACTCAGTGTGCCGTTCCAGGGACTCCCTTTTATAACATTACAATCAATTTACACTTGTTCCTGTTTTAGTTTCCTTGTTAGGTAAATTTCTTACTAGTCTTTTGTAGCTGTGTGTAGCTGTATACAGTTCTCAGGAGACCTTGGAGTGGCACAGTGATTTCAGCTGATGCTGAGCTGGTGTATCTTTGGGGTGCATCTACTTTAATATTCTCCATATTACCTTTATTATTTTGCCTTTGAGTAAATACCGTTTGGAGATTTCTGCCTTAGTCTTGGTTTGTGACTCACTGGATCTTATTCGGACCTCTGGTCATTACACAGTGACCCTGCTAAGGGGCGTCCAATGAAAGGTGTGGATGGTGGTGGTGGTGCAGGTCGCGATGAATAACGAGGACACCAGGTTGCAGTCTCTTTACCTCTTTACTGAAGGCTTCAGGATCCACAATCCAGAGTACTGCTAACAGGGCTGCAAGAGACCGGCCGGTCCGAAGGCCCCTCCAGAGTTCCCTTTGCAGGTGGAAATCAGTGCCTACCTACTAGCGCCTTGGTGTTGTAGTACTTCCCTGCTGAGCACCACGGGATAGTCCTCACAACTGTTGTGTCTGTTTCTGATGTTCCCTCACAACTGATTCTGATGTTCTTCTCCGTCCCCCAAATGATATGGCTAGGACGCACCGTATGACGGGAAGGCCTGGAATTCTTCCGGGACCCTAGCGTCGCCCCTCTCCCACAATTGCCCCCTATGTCTGCTTAGGTGATTTAGGTGAGACAGCCCGCCTATAATTAACTGTCCTGCCGCTGTTTGAAGTATTGCTTGGAGCTCAATACTTCCTCGGCGTTCCGGCCACCGCTACGCGCCTCAGTAGGATGTTGCCTCGTCTTACAGCACGACTCCTACTGGCTTTATCTCCTTTTTGCTGTGATCTCGTTTCTCACTCTCCACAATAAACCTCGCTTCTTGTCCTTTCTTGAGATACCGCCGCGATGTAGTGCAGGCGCGGTTCCTTAACGTTCTGTTCTGTTCGCTAGGCCTCTGTCAGGATCCCACCCGACAGGGACCCCCCTGAATCTTCCCCCGCAACACCCTCTGCCACAGGATGTTGCCTGGTTCCAACCCAGTCAGACTAACTTCCTGCCTAACCCCCAGTTTTACCAGATTGTGAGGAGTGGCCTAATACATAGCGCCCTTAGCTCCCCCTGGTGGCCAGACTGTGAAGTGTATTGGTGTCTGTGATACCTGGTCAGGTGAACTCCTTAAGTGCCATCAGACGTACCATAGCCCCCCTTAGCGGCGGAGCATCAGTACTGCAACGACCAGGACTCTGGGGCGCTGCACTTACGTGCTGCTGTAAGGTGGCAACTTCCAATGTTAACCCTTGCAGATGCTGAGCAAGATCTTGAACGCTGTTCATATTGAAGAAATCCAGGAGGGGTGTTTTTTTTATACTTCTTTCTGGCTGGACAAACTGTTACGGAACTGCAACCCAGGACTAAGGTAGAAGGGGGAAAACTGACCCTGCACTATGACTAGGCTGATACTCTACAATGGAGTGGGCGACCCATTCCTTGCGAATAGACCCACCAACGATCCTAGGTTAATCTCAAGCGAAGACATATACATAAGGGGAAGGGGTTCCCTAAAAGAACTAAAGACTGGGTACAAAAACGGGTCACCTCCTAATAGAAAACACAGAGAAGGCTGCAGAAACCAATAGAAAACAGAAACTAGGGTAGCAGAACCAGAGGTACCAGCACTGCACAAATAATACACACAGAACATAAAGCAAAGCACCAAGCTAGAGCTCAAGCAGATTAACACTGTTGTCCAGCAAGGAATGGGAGGCAGGTGCTGGTTAATAAAGAGTGATACAAACACCTGACCCAAGACAAACCCAGCACCAGAGGAAAAAGACCAGCAGCCAGAACTCCACAAGAAAATGGTGGATAGTCACAAACTAAGGCTATGTGCACACTTTGCGGCGTGCTCTGCGGGTTCTCCCGCAGCGGAATTGATAAATCTGCAGGGCAAAACCGCTGCGGTTATCCCTGCAGATTTATCGCGGTTTGTTCCGCGGTTTCCGCTGCGGGATTACTCCTATACTATTGATGCTGCATATGCAGCATCAATAGTAATGTTAAAAATAATAAAAATGGTTTATACTCACCCTCTGACGTCCCGATCTCCTCGGCGCTGCACCCGGCGGTCCGGTTCCAAAGATGCTGTGCGAGAAGGACCTTTGTGACGTCACGGTCATGTGACCGCAGCGTCATCACGGTCATGTGACCGCGACGTCACCGCAGGTCCTGCTCGCACAGCAACCCAGACCGGACGGCCGCGTGCAGCGCTGAGAGGTGAGTATAGCATCATTTTTTATTTTAATTCTTTTTTTTTTTTACACTATTTATGGTTCCCAGGGCCTGGAGGAGAGTCTCCTCTCCTCCACCCCGGGTACCATCTGCACATTATCCACTTACTTCCCGCATCGTGGGCACAGCCCCATGCGGGAAGTTATCGGATCAATGCATTCCTATGTGTGCAGAATCGCGGCGATTATGCACAAAGAAGTGACATGCTGCGGAATGTAAACCGCTGCGTTTCTGCACGGTTTTTCCCGCAGCATGTGCACTGCGGTTTGCGGTTTCCATAGGGTTTACATGTTAATGTAAACGCTATGGAAACTGCTGCGGACCCGCAGCATCAAAATCGCCGCGGATCCGCGGTAAAAACCGCAAAGTGTGAACATGGCCTAAACATATTCTAACACAAATCAAAGCCCCTGCTTGACTGCAAAAGAACTTCAGAATGATTTATCAAACACTGGAGTTGTGGTACATTGTTCTACTGTTCAGAGACACCTGCAGAAATATGACCTTCATGGAAAAGTCATCAGACGAAAACCTCTCCTGCATGCTCACCATAAAATTTAGCATCAAAAGTTGGCAAAAGAACATCTAAACAAGCCTGATGCATTTTAGAAACAAGTCCTGTGGACCAATGAGGTAAAATAGAACTCTGTGACCACAATGATACAAGGTTTGTGTGTAGAAAAAAGGGCAGAGAATTTCAGGAAAAGAACATCTCACCAACCATTAAACATGAGGGTGAATCAATCAGGCTTTGGGGTTGTGCTGCAGCCAATGGTACAGGGGACATTTCATGGGTGGAAGGAAGAATGAATTCACTGAAATTTCTACAAATTCTCGATGCAAACATTAGACATCTGTAAAAAAGCTGAAAGTGAAGAGAGGAAGAGGAAGAGGATGGCTGCTACACATGGAGAATGATCCTAAACACACGTCACAATCCACAATAGATGATCTCAAAAGGCGCAAGGATTTACAATGGCCCTCACAGTCCCCTGATCTGAACATCATTGAAAATCTGTGGCTAAACCTCAAAATAGCAGAGGATGGAAGACGGCCCAGGAATCTCACAGAACTGGAGGAATTCTCCAAGGAAGAATGGAGGAAAATTCCTCAAATAAAAATTGAGAAACTCCCTGGAAAAAGGAAAGGACCACAATAAAAAAAAAAAACCTGACTCCATAAGGTCCATGTGGACTGGTTTTGTGAGGTCTCTTTGCCTCAGTAGATAATATTTTATAGTTGTTTGTTGTGTTATTTTGGTTTTACTAGGAATATAATAAAAGTTATATTTTAACTTAAAAGTCTCGTCTACTGCTGAGTACATAATTACTTGTGAGGGGAAAGGTGACTGGCGGAGACCACCTCTGTGTCACCTCCACTTTTTGCTACATCTTCAACTTGCTTATCTGTTCACAATAGCAGTAGTTGTGACCCGGGTGCCTAGACTTTTACATGTCACTGTATAGTGCTCATATAATACTTCCATATGCCACATGAACAATATGAGCAAATATTACATTCATAATCCTGCTGTGTAATACGAAAATATGACGTTACAGCGCCCACAAAATACCGCCAGACAATACATACATAAAGTGGCCATATAACACATGAGAAGTGACGGCACGCTGCATACATACCGCCTGATACATTAATGATGCGACTGCTCACAATGCCATGCTGTAACTGACCGATATGATAATATATTAGTGATATAATGCCGCCTAATAGTGCACAATTACTATGACCATACGTTGCTCACATAATACTGACAAATAAAGACATGGATGTATAGCTGATAAAATGCTGCCATATGGTGCATTACTAAAATAACCATACACTGCCACATAATACGTAGCTAATGTGACCACACATTGCCCATGTAACACTGCCATACTGCGCCAATACAATAGTGCCAAGTCCCCTCTGAAATGTAAAGTGTTACAGATTATGTTGGCACTATAGATATAAAAATTATTATTATTATAAAATGAATCATGGCTTTTCCATTGTTGCCAATTCCCTCACATCATTCATTGCCGAGTTATTAATGTATCTGTTCATTTTCAAGTAGTAGCTCCTCCCCCTTTGGCATCAGCAATAGACAGCACCACGTGCTCATTTATTAGCTCCGCCCCTGAGGAACAGAGATTTACCATCCAGGACTTTAAAATGCCCTGACAAGGCTTCCTGGCCCAATCAGATTGGCTCCTGGTCAGTCCCTGTACTTTGTGGAGGGGAATCCTTGGGATCTTCTACATAACTGATACAAAGCCAGAATTGACTGCCCGACAGATTCCATAAAGGGACAGTACACGGCATCTGACAAGGTCACGTGACTGCTCGCATGAGTCTGGTGTTTGTCGCTGAGAGTCCGGACGTCTGCAGTTACTGATGTCACATAACGATTATCACTCGTTTCTTTGTTATTTTCTTTCATTCTTTTCTTTGCTTTATTAATGTTTCCATATTTCTTTCTCCCCGGTTCTCTCCGGTCGGCTTCCCCTCCACCTCCGGCCGTTCCTGCTCTTCTCTCAATGTGTCGCTGTGTTTTGTCGCCATGACACAATGTTGATGTTCTCGGTGTTTTCTTATTTCGCGGCTTCAGGCTGGAGCCCGCGTGTGAGTGAAGACACAGAGAATCCTTCTTCCCTGGATGTTTGATGTGGACGTGTTCCTTGTATTTAGCTTTCCTTCCCGTGTCATCACAGCGACATTACCCCGTAACTCTGCCGGCTCCGCGGCCAACGTCAATATTAGAGACCAGACACGACCATCACTAATAATAGTCAGACTTTCCACAGCGACGACGCGCGTTCTTGGGGGGAATCCGTCATCTACTCCTGTCACAGGGACTGAAGACCCCCGACTACCAGGATTCAGCCCACACCACAAAAATGTCACCCGAGCCACTGCGCCGTCTGCGAGCATCTGATGGAAGATAATGCAGGAGATGTCACCTGCAGTCCTATGTAACACCACAGATAACACAGTGATAACTCTTTGAGAACAGATAATGTAGTAGATGTCACCTGCAGTCCTATGTAACACCACATATAACACAGTGATAGCTCTCTGAGTACAGATAATGTAGTAGATGTCACCTGCAGTCCTATGTAACACCACAGACAACACAGTGATAACTCCCTGAGTACAGATAATGTAGTAGATGTCACCTGCAGTCCTATGTAACACCACAGATAACACAGTGATAACTCCCTGAGTACAGATAATGTTGTAGATGTCACCCGCAGTCCTATGTAACACCACAGATAACACAGTGATAACTATGAGTACAGATAATGCAGTAGATGTCACCTGCAGTCCTATGTAACACCACAGATAACACAGTGATAACTCTCTGAGTACAGATAATGTAGTAGATGTCACCTGCAGTCCTATGTAACACTATAGATAACACAGTGATAACTCTCTCAGTACAGATAATGTAGTAGATGTCACCTGCAGTCCTATGTAACACCACAGATAACACAGTGATAACTCTCTGAGTACAGATAATGTAGTAGATGTCACCTGCAGTCCTATGTAACACTATAGATAACACATTGATAACTCTCTGAGTACAAATAATGTAGTAGATGTCACCTGCAGTCCTATGTAACACCACAGATAACAGTGATAACTCTCTGAGTACAGATAATGTAGTAGATGTCACCTGCAGTCCTATGTAACACCACAGATATTGCACGTTGGTGATGGTGATGATGGTGCACAGTCCTGTTATAATTTACACGTCCTGGTGACATGACTCTGTATCTTTGGAGCATTGTCCTCCTTATGTCACTGCTGTGCTTTTAGACACAATGTTGCAGTTTGTCCTTTGTTTCCGCCGGCTCCGTGCTCTTCGCTCTTGCTCTCTGGGCTGCTGTGTTACATGTTCCCTGTTTAGTGATACAGTGTGAGCAGTGTTTGGTGCTACGTGCACTGTGAGGCTTCTGCTTGGTCACTATATGGCGGTATTGTTACACTTTGCATTATGTGGCGTTGTGCCATGTATTACTTAGAGGTCACTGTCACACTATAGAGCAGTGTTATTTGGGGATCTGTATGGCAGTGTTATGTGGGTTATTGTTCTGTTTGGGTTTATTTTACACCGTATAACAGAACACATAATGGCGCTGAGACGACCAGACGGCAGAGCCCCTGATACTGTGTCACATGTAGCGGATGCACAATCTCTGCTGTTTCCAGCGTCCGGTGATCACTGATCCAAACCAGCAACAGATGGGAAAATAGCAGCAGAAATTGAGTTTTTTCCCTTGAAGATGAGACTTTCCTGGAAAACTTCTATTTACTGGTGAGTGACAGATATCAGGACGGCAGATCCGGGAAAGCTTCCTATACTGACACCGGGGGAGCAGCGTCCGCCTCCCATGGGACACACAATCCTACAGTACATGCATGAAGAGAAGACAAAAACAAGGGGAGAATAAAGGAAAAAAATACAGGTGCTTCACAAAATTAGAATATCATCAAAAAGTGAATCTCCTATATTCTATAGAGTCATTACACAGAGTGATCTATTTATCGTGTTTATTTCTGTTAATGTTGATGATTATGGCTTACAGCCAATGAAAACCCAAAAGTCATTATCTCAGTAAATTAGAATAATTAACATAAAACACCTGTAAAGGCTCCTAAGTGTTTATAAAGGTCCCTAAGTCTGTTTTAGTAGCTCCACAATCATGGGGAAGACTGCTGACCTAACATGTGTCCAAAAGGCGTCATTGACACTCCACAAGGAGGGGAAGCCACAAAAGGTCATTGGTAAAGAAGCCGGCTGTTCACACAGTGCTGTATCCAAGCATATTAATGGAGAGTGGAGTGGAAGGAAAAAGTGTGGTAGAGAAAGGTGCACAAGCAACCGGGAGAACCGTAGCCTGGAAAGGATTGTTCAGAAAAGGCCATTCAGTAATGTGGAGGAGATTCACAAGGAGCGGACTGCTGCTGGAGTCATTGCTTCACCACACCCAGACGTCTCCAGGACATGGGCTACAAGAGTCACATTCCTTGTGTCAGCCACTCATGACCAATAGACAACGCCAGAAGCGTCTTACCTGGGCCAAGGAGAAGAAGAACCGGACTGTTGTCAGTGCTCCAAGGTCCCAGAGTCTGGAGGAAGAGTGGAGGCCACAATCCGAGCTGCTGGAGGTCTAGTGTGAAGTCTCCACAATCAGTGACGGTTTGGGGAGCCATGTCATCTGCTGGTGTAGGTCCACTGTGTTTTATCAAGACCAAAGTCAGCGCAGCCATCTACCAGGACACTTTAGAGCACTTCATGCTTCCCTCTGCTGACAAGCTTTTTGGAGATGGAAATGTCATTCTCCAGCAGGACTTGGCCCCTGTCCACACTGCTAAAAGTACCAATACCTGGTGTACAAACAACAGTATCACTGGGCTTGATTGGCAGCAAACTCGCCTGACCTTAACCCCATGGAGAATCTATGGAGTATTGTCAAGAGGAAGATGAGACACCAGACCCAACAATGCAGACGAGCTGAAGGCTGCTATCAAAGCGACCTGGGCTTCCATAACCCCTCAGCAGTGCCACAGGCTGATCGCCTCCATGCCACGCCGCATTGATGCAGTAATTGATGCAAAAGGAGCCGCGACCAAGTATTGAGTGCATTTACTGATCATACATTTCAGTAGGCCAATATTTCAGATTTTACAATCATTTTTCAAGCTGGTGTTATAAAGTATTCTAATTTACTGAGATAATGACTTTTTGGTTTTCATTGACTGTAAGCCATAATCATCAACATTAACAGAAATAAACACGTGAAATAGATCACTCTGTGTGTAATGACTCTATAGAATATAGGAGATTCACTTTTTGTATTGAATAACTGAAATAAATTCACTTTTTGCTGATATTCTAATTTTGTGAGAAGCACCTGTATATAGCAAAGAAAGTAAAGCAGAAAAACTCATATATTGGAAAGTTCTACATTCCTGGGGGCAAAACAGGTGAATGGAGCGCTTATTCCATAGAGGCCCTGCTGGACACCAATGGTCCCGGAGGTTCAGCAACAGTTGAGTGTCAGGACGCAACCCCAAACAGTTGTTCAACACTTTTAACTCCCTCCTCCGCCCCCCACTGCCCCCTCCGAGTTCCCTAATCGTTGCCGAAGACTTTGCCACGCAATTTAAAAATCAGATGGACCAAACAAGGCAAATCTTCGTCGTCAAACCACCACAACCCCTTTGTATCAGAGACCAATGCCCAAACCCCATAACTTCCCTCTCCAAAATCACTGAAGGGGAGCTTGCTCATCTCTCCAAATCGCACCTCACCACTTGTGCACTTGTCCCCATCCCACCTCCTCCCCAACCTCACCACCACACTAATCCCATCCCTAACCCATCTCTTCAACCTATCACTATCTTCTGGCACCTTCCCTTCTGCTTTCAAACATGCCACAATCACATGTATCCTCAAAAAGCCATCCCTTGACCCAAGCGCTATGTCCAGCTATCGCCCAATATCGCTGCTCCCATTTTCTTCCAAACTCCTGGAGCAGCACGTCCATGCTGAACTTTCCTCTCACTTTGCATCTAACTCTCCCTTCGACAACCTACAATCTGGCTTCCATCCCCACCATTCCACTGAGACTGCCCTGACCAAAATTACTAATGACCTACTTACCGCCAAAGCTAACAGACAATACTCTGTACTCCTCCTTCCAGACCTGTCCTCTGCCTTCGACACAGTTGACCACTGCCTTCTACTACAGATCCTCTCTAACTTTGGTGTCAAGACCTTGCCCTATCCTGGATCTCCTCATACCTTACCAACCGCACATTTAGCGTTTCCTATTCCCATGCTACCTCTTCATCTCGCCCCCTCTCTGTTGGAGTCCCCACAAGGCTCTGTCCTTGGGTCCTTACTCTTCTCAATCTATACACTCGGCCTGGGACAACTCATAAGGTCCTATGGATTCCAGTACCATCTATATGTTGATAACACTCAGATCTACCTCTCTGGCCCAGATGTCACCTCTCTGCTCTCCAGAATCCCAGAGTGTCTATCAGCCATATCCTCCTTCTCCTCTCACTTCCTCAAACTCAATGTGGACAAATCTGAACTAATTATCTTTCCTCCATTTCACATATTTTCCCTACCTGATCTGTCAATATAAGTGAAATCACACTGTCCCTGAAATCCGCTGCCTCGGAGTAACCCTTGACTCTGTCCTGTCCTTCAAACCGCACATCCAAGCTCTCGCCACCTCCTGTCACCTCCAGCTCAACAATATCTCCAGAATCCGTCCTTTCCTCAACCCTCAATCTACCAAAATGCTTGTGCATGCCCTAATCATCTCCCGCCTCGACTACTGCAACATACTCCTCTGTGGCCTCCCTTCTAACACTCTCGCACCCCTCCAGTCCATCCTTAACTCTGCTGCCCGACTAATTAATCCCTCTCCTCGCTACTCCTCTGCTTCCCCGCTTTGCAAATCTCTTCACTGGCTCCCAATTTCCCAGCGTATCCAGTTTAAACTACTAACACTGACCTACAAAGCCATCCATAACCTTTCTCCTCCGTATATTTCCACACTAATCTCTCAATATCTTCCCTCACGTAATCTCTTGTCCTCCCAAGACCTCCTTCTCTCCTCCACACCTATTCGTTCCTGACACAACCGACTCCAAGACTTCTCCCGAACATCCCCCATCCTCTGGAATTCTTTGCCCAAACACGTCCGACTATCAACCACATTCGGATCCTTCAGACGGAACCTGAAAACCCACCTCTTCAGGAAAGCCTACAGCCTGCACTGACCCCGCTGCCTCCTCACCACTACCGGAGATACCGCCTCACCAACACCGGAGCTCCTGCAACCCCCCAGTGGCGTGTCTAGGGGGGGCAGCCGGGGCATGTGCTCCGGGCGCAGCCGACAGGGGCGCAGTCGGGCCGCCTAAAGCGGCGGTCCGCAGTGTCTCCCTCGGCGGCTGCTTTCTGCTGCCCCCCGGACTGGGAGTCAGCTGTTCTCTGTGCCGACTGTCAAACTGACAGCTGCCACAGAGAAGCTGCAGCAAAGCCGAAAAGCATTACTGCACATGCGCCGGCACACTATGTCCCGGAAGTATTTCGCTGTGTTCCAGGACATAGTGCGCCGGCGTATGCGCACTAATGCTTTTCGACTTTGCCCGCAGTTGGGCAAAGCATACTGCACGTGCGCAAAGCAAGATTGCCTTGCGCAGGCGTGTACTACGGAGGACACAGCATGAACTTCACTCCAATATTGCGGCCAGCATGCAGCCAGCGGGTAAGTAAAGGGTGAATCAAACACCCGAAAACCCCGCCCATATGACCCAAAACCGGTCCTGCCAAATTCAGGTGACAGGTTCCCTTGAAAGGGGATGTCCAGGTCTGTAATGAGTCTGCAGTCATTCTATGTGACTGCAGACTTCTGACTTCTCACAGTGCGCACTGCACACTGTCAGGATTCTCTCGTGCTGGTGATTTACATACATGCGGTCTCGTGCTGACTAGACATGTGTGGCCTCAGTCAATGATAATGAACTGAGCGAGGCTGGGCACGTCTAGTCGGAATGTGGCCAGGAGGATACAAATCACACGCTTGTGCTGACATGACCGTCCACCAGCCAGGGAGAATCCTAAAAGTGTGCAGTGCATTAGCTGTGAGATTTCAGAAGCTGTGATGTCAGGATTCAGCTCTGCAGGTTCCAGCAGTCGTCACATGGACACCTCACTCACATGTGATTTTCATACTTCTGGTCCTGTGACAACGAGCTTCTCTTCTGCTTCTCTCAGTTTTTCACTGAACATTGAGAGCATTAGGGAGAGGAGATCGTGGGTACATGACTGAGTGTGCAAATCGCATATGTCCTGGGGGGGGGGGGGGCACCAAAATGAATTCTTTCCCTGGTGCCAGAAACCCTAGATACACCTCTGCAGCCCCTCAACCTATTGTCTCCTCCCCCACCATCCTGCAGAATGTAAGGGCAGGGTCCTCGCCCCTCTGTACCAGTCTGTCATTGTTTACTGTAAGTGATATTTGTATTTTGATGTAACCCCTTCTCATGTACAGCACCATGGAGTCAATGGTGCTATATAAATATTAATAATAATAATAATAATAATAATAAGTGGAGTTTTCCTTTGTCGTGAATTGAGGTCTGAGCCGTCGCCCTTCTCGGTGTCCATTCTCTGCAGAGCTTTGCAGGTGGTGGCCATGGCTTCCCGGCCGCTCGCAGATGATTGCTATTTATTGTGTGACTGTGAGAATAACATTAGGAAACGTTACTGGATCGCATTAATCTGGATCCTTGGGTGGCGACTGAGATCATGTGTCTGCGCCTCATAATTTAATGATCCTGTGCATCACAAGAATAACGCAAACAATCGCTCAGCAAATTGTCCGCATTAACTGAAAAATAAAATGAAAACTGATCTCAGGTTTTTGTTCAAAGCTCCAGTGCGCAGCAACGTACAGTTTGTGGTAATGATATATGGCTGTTTAGTGCTGATACATTGTATCATAATTGTTTATCACTGGTAATAAAAATGTTACTTATCCTGACTGCAAACATGTCATAAAGTTTACTGGGCATAGTGGAGTCGATGGGAGCCGGAGGGCTGGTGATTGGTCAGAGCGGCTGACGGTCCTTAGTGATTGCGGATAAGTGTCCTTTATTGGTAAAACACAAGTATTTGGGGTATAGAAGAACCGTTCTTCAGTTTAATGCAAACACAATAGGGCCGGGCTCCCATCAACCTCAATAACACAATTACTTCAGAGGGCATCCATAAAGAATCGGCAGTAGTTAACCCTTCCCATTCTGCAGGGGAGGGTGACTTACCCGGTGTCTGGTGCCCCTCTGTCTGTGACACTTGTCACTACTTGCTGATCACAGTACTAATCAGCACTTTTCCTTTTGCTTTCTAGATTTACAGAAAGTTTATTGGTAAATATCAAAGTCTCTGTTCCGAGTCGGCCCATTATCAGTGCCCGGACAGAGTCGGCCCATTATCAGTGCCCGGACAGAGTCGGCCCATTATCAGTGCCCGGACAGAGTCGGCCCATTATCAGTGCCCGGACAGAGTCGGCCCATTATCAGTGCCCGGACAGAGTCGGCCCATTATCAGTGCCCGGACAGAGTCGGCCCATTATCAGTTCCCGGACAGAGTCGGCCCATTATCAGTGCCCGGACAGAGTCGGCCCATTATCAGTGCCCGGACAGAGTCGGCCCATTATCAGTGCCCGGACAGAGTCGGACCATTATCAGTGCCCGGACAGAGTCGGACCATTATCAGTGCCCGGACAGAGTCGGCCCATTATCAGTGCCCGGACAGAGTCGGCCCATTATCAGTGCCCGGACAGAGTCGGCCCATTTTCAGTGCCCGGACAGTTCTCTTGTATAAATAACAACTTATTTATCATTCAGGACTACACTTAGATATTTCTTCAGTTAGCCCCGCATAAGTAGTGCCAGAAGGTGCCCCGTACAATGATGAACATGTCAGAGCTGGCTGCAGGAGAGCTGTGTGCGCCCCTAGGAGCCACCAAGGAGGTGACCACCACATCAAGAACGATCAGTGAGGATGGACAGATATAAGAGATGTAATAACTAATAAGGAAACAGTGGTCCATCCTGCGGGCAGATATAAGAGATGTAATAACTAATAAGGAAACAGTGGTCCATCCTGCGGGCAGATATAAGAGATGTAATAACTAATAAGGAAACAGTGGTCCATCCTGCGGGCAGATATTTACCCGTAAATCCATCTGTTACCTGGAGATGTTCAAAAAATCTTAAAGATCCGCTTACGTGCACTCACTATGTGGCCCCACAAAACTCCTTGTTTTCAGCACGGGGCAGTTTCCAGTGTGCTGATGTACTGGGAGAGCCATGACATGTGACAATAGTGATGCTACGAGGACAGACACATCTCCTGTACCACAGACATGGTTGTGGACTATCTTTCTACAGGGATGACGCGGAGACAACTGAAGGTGAAGAGGATCCTAGAACATGTGAGGGACATAATAAATGCAGCGACAGTTCAGGATCAGACAATTCTGAAAACCATACAAGACATGTTAGAGCGACCACAGCAGTGATCCCAAATGGCTCAAAGGAAAAGGCAAAAATGGGGTTCAATCAAGTGTTCGAGGTGGAGATGACAGAAAAGAGTTATTAACAAGGGAGACCAAGTGCATTGTCCGCCTTCATACTGTTCCCCCAAAAGGCCGCAATGAGTCACTAAGCTTCAAGCCCTTCATTCAAATAGTAAGAGCAAATTGTATTGAACTATTTTTTATCTTTTCATTTGTGTTATTGCTTGTATATTTATATCCAGTGTTTATTCATTATATCGGTTCACTCCATGGATTATTCAACTATACAAGATTCAGAAATATGAGGACTCTCATCCACTGCAGCCCTGTGTACTTAGAGCTGAAGGTCCGAGGTGCGGCTGGATTTTGGGATATCTGTAGGACGCTATCTGCGGGATGAATACCATCATAGTCATCTATAGTGAGAGGATGTGTTATATCGGCCTCTGTACATTGTTTCTATATATATTGTAAGGTATCTCTTACTGAGAGTGTTGGGGGACACTCGCTTGACCGCGATATTTAAGCACACAGCACGGGTTTATAAAAGAAAGCAGTCCATACGGTTTATTAAGCCACATAAACCGGGTTAAGCACAGTTCATTACATAGAATACAACAGGCACCAACAGTCTCTTTGGTACCTGACGGGAGCTCCTGCTCCACCTTGCCGACTCTTCCAACAGCCTTTGGGTAAGCTGCCTAACGGGGATCACCAACTCGCCTGGTCCATACACAGTAGTCAGTCCAGATCTCACCGAAGGACTCCAGCTTCCCCACACTCTGTTAACACGCAGAAGCGTGTAAGCTGGCTAGAAGGGTAAGCTGCCTAACGGGGGTCCCCAACTTGCCTGTCCGGCACACAGTAGTCAGTCCGGACCTCACCGAAGGACTGCAGCTTCCCCACACAGGAACAGTCTCTGGCTCCGCAGATCCTGGTCCTCACCTCGTTACCACAGGTCCTGGACCCCGTCCTCCACCTGTCAGCTTAGGTCCTGGACCCCGTCCTCAACCTTTCAGCTTAGGTCCTGGACCCCGTCCTCCACCTGTCACAACAGGTCCTGGACCCCGTCCTCCACCTGTCAGCTTAGGTCCTGGACCCCGTCCTCCACCTGTCAGCTTAGGTCCTGGACCCCGTCCTCCACCCGTTACCTCAGGTTACCAGGATCACGCCGGTGGCCTAGTCCGGGTATTCTTCAGGACGTCCTTCCGCAGCCAGGCACGTCCAATACCCAGGCCACCCGAAGCCAAGTCTCACGGTCTTAGGTGCTCTCCGGACCCTAGTCATTCCTAGGCCAATCCAGCACCATTCGGGACCCTAGTCATTCCTAGGACAGTCCCGCACCGTTCCCAGGTGCTTGCAGGACCCTAGTCATTCCCAGGACAGTCCAGCACCTTCATCGGTCAGGTCCATACACAGGTTCCACACAGGAACCACACAGGACCTGCCGGACACACCTCCCCTGTGACCCACATCCTGGTCACATTATATACCTGAAACCACACCCCTGGATGTGTGTGTGGATGTGTGGCTAGTCTGACCCTCCCGTCTCTCATGACTAGCCTAGTAAGTCACCCAAACTTAACTATACACATTACAGAAACTCTTGAGGGACTACAGGTCCCAGCATAAACACAAAACATCAGACTTACTACGCAGACTCCCTCTGCGACACATATCGGCCATTCACAACACTGCCGATCACAGGTTCACCACGAATATCACCACAACAGATACGCCTCCATGCATATCTCGCAGAGCGCACAGAGCGCCCCCTAACTGTCACAGGGGTCACTACATCATCACATATCACATATCGTCCCCCTCTGTTCACACCCGTAGGGTTGAACACCTGACAAACACCTGAAATCTCGAGACAGGTCACACACACTCTCTTGTCCCACCAGACGAGAAGACTGTCTCAATCGGTTTTGAGCAACACTCATAATCATACTCATGCCCTTGTTGGGTTACCCCGCCCCCAGCGGTCAACACGTAGGCCTTGAGTTTTGGCCCTTAAATCACAGTCTGTCTGTGTCACCAAACCCTTAGTCACTACATTTTCTCTACCAGGTCTCCCACCTAGGTCACTCAACCCTGAGTTAACTGGGGAGTAACTGCCTCTAACTCTTCCTTGGCGATCAGCCATTCCACCAGGCCCAGGCGATTTTGAGCTTCCCTGGCCTGCTCCAAACGTCGAGTTGCTCCATTATTTCTTAACATGATCATCTGTTTCATGCAGAAGCACCGTAGACGTATATTCTGGAGGACCGGTCCTCGCTTCACTGTGACTTCGTTAGTCGACCGTACCACCAACTGCTTCATCTCTAGTGCCCAATGCACACTATACGCTTTTACTGTCTTTTTAAAGGCTTCATGCACACTCTCACTGGTACATGCCTCTTGCGCCTCTTCGGGTACATCTATCACACACTTGAAGAGTGGATCCTCACTTTCTTCAGGAACGGACGGCCCCTGTTTTGCCATCGACCTTTCCAACAAGACCTCTGCCACAACCGGGTGACTCTCTTGTTCGGCTCTTAACGCCCACTCTTCTTCAGCTTTACCCTCTTCCAGACCCCTGGTCACGATGGGCATTAGCAGATGTGAGTCTTCAACCAGCATCTTCTTCTCTTGAAGAAGACCACTTAATGCTTCTCTGAGCCCTTTCACATCTTCCCTTAAGGCTTTGTTCACACCTTGCCAGGTTAACAGGTGACCTCTGAGCTCCGAGACTTCCTTCTCCAGCTCATTCACCCTGTGCTCAGCCTCTTGTCTCAGGAGCCTTTCTTGTTCGACATGTTCTTTCACTGTCTGTTTCTCACTGGCATCACCGTCTGAATGGGAGTCCCCACCAACCGTCAGCCCGGCACATGCCTTTGTTACTGGCCATGACTTGTCACAGTCACCCCCAGAGTCTGTGTCACACTCCACAGTACGTTGACCCCGCAAGTCACTCTCTGTCTGGGTGTCAGTTCCACTTGTCTTATCCAGCAGACCACTACCAGTCATATTGTGGCACACTTCAAGTGACGTCAGGTCAGTTAGTTGGGCAATCGCACCTTTTCCCTTGGTCAGGCCTACATTAGGACTGTCACCTCTAGGGGGCGCATCCTCTACATTACTAACGGACATCCACATTATACCCACAAACACGTCACCCTTTTCCCAGAGTGCTACCAAATCTTGTCCTATTACCATAGGATACGGCAAGATCGGGTCTACAGCCACCTCACGGTATGTGGAAACCTCCGGTGCGACAATGTAGATAGTGGCTACCTGGAGATATTCAGTGTCCTCAGGTGACACAAACTCCCCTGGACGGGTTCTCAGCACAGACGCTTCTCTCCCCGGGTCTATCAATCCCCGCACACACTTTCCATCCAGCCAAAAAGTACACAGACGTGGCTCCTCACTGATTGCCACCCCTTTTTTGGCTCCACCCCCTTTTTGGGCAAGTGCTTCGCTTTTTAACACCACCCCGTTTCGGGATTCAGCCCCCCTTCGGGATTCCACCCCTTTTTGGGCCATTACCCCTATTCGGGTTACCGCCCCTTTTTGGGACTCCGCCCCCTTTTGGGCAACTATCTCCATTTGGGTTCCTGCTCACTATTAGGGATACTCCCCTCCCTGGGATACACCCCGTGAACTTCCCCACGGCACTCAGGCCCCAGTTCACACAGTACACCCCAATGTCTCTGGGCTTGTACTGGCCCTTTAAGAGTCTGCACAAAAAGAAAATTTTTTTTTTTATTTTTTTTTCTCTATGTCACTTTCACCAGCTCCTGCTGGTACCGCCACAGCTCCCGCTGCAGTCACACACAACCGGCACCTCCAGGTGCTGCCAACCACAAGCCACTACAGCTCCGCCTGCTGTGGAACCTCTTCGTTGCAACCACGGCTCTGCACGGGTCCACCGCTGCCGCTTGCCACCTTCGTGACCCCGCCGAGTCACAGCAGACGCTTGTCACTTTCGTAACCCCGCCGAGTTACAGCTAGACGCTTGTCACCTTCGTGGCTCTGCCACAGCAATTAACTCCACGTGTGCTAGCGGGATTGTTGCCAAAATTCTCCACCAATTGTAAGGTATCTCTTACTGAGAGTGTTGGGGGACACTCGCTTGACCGCGATATTTAAGCACACAGCACGGGTTTATAAAAGAAAGCAGTCCATACAGTTTATTAAGCCACATAAACCGGGTTAAGCACAGTTCATTACATAGAATACAACAGGCACCAACAGTCTCTTTGGTACCTGACGGGAGCTCCTGCTCCACCTTGCCGACTCTTCCAACAGCCTTTGGGTAAGCTGCCCAACGGGGATCACCAACTCGCCTGGTCCATACACAGTAGTCAGTCCAGATCTCACCGAAGGACTCCAGCTTCCCCACACTCTGTTAACACGCTTCTGGGTAAGCTGCCTAACGGGGGTCCCCAACTTGCCTGTCCGGCACACAGTAGTCAGTCCGGACCTCACCGAAGGACTGCAGCTTCCCCACACAGGAACAGTCTCTGGCTCCGCAGATCCTGGTCCTCACCTCGTTACCACAGGTCCTGGACCCCGTCCTCCACCTGTCAGCTTAGGTCCTGGACCCCGTCCTCCACCTTTCAGCTTAGGTCCTGGACCCCGTCCTCCACCTTTCAGCTTAGGTCCTGGACCCCGTCCTCCACCTGTCACAACAGGTCCTGGACCCCGTCCTCCACCTGTCACAACAGGTCCTGGACCCCGTCCTCCACCTGTCAGCTTAGGTCCTGGACCCCGTCCTCCACCCGTTACCTCAGGTTACCAGGATCACGCCGGTGGCCTAGTCCGGGTATTCTTCAGGACGTCCTTCCGCAGCCAGGCACGTCCAACACCCAGGCCACCCGAAGCCAAGTCTCACGGTCTTAGGTGCTCTCCGGACCCTAGTCATTCCTAGGCCAATCCAGCACCATTCGGGACCCTAGTCATTCCTAGGACAGTCCCGCACCGTTCCCAGGTGCTTGCAGGACCCTAGTCATTCCCAGGACAGTCCAGCACCTTCATCGGTCAGGTCCATACACAGGTTCCACACAGGACCTGCCGGACACACCTCCCCTGTGACCCACATCCTGGTCACATTATATACCTGAAACCACACCCCTGGATGTGTGTGTGGATGTGTGGCTAGTCTGACCCTCCCGTCTCTCATGACTAGCCTAGTAAGTCACCCAAACTTAACTATACACATTACAGAAACTCTTGAGGGACTACAGGTCCCAGCATAAACACAAAACATCAGACTTACTACGCAGACTCCCTCTGCGACACATATCGGCCATTCACAACACTGCCGATCACAGGTTCACCACGAATATCACCACAACAGATACGCCTCCATGCATATCTCGCAGAGCGCCCCCTAGCTGCCACAGGGGTCACTACACCATCACATATATCACAATGAGGATCGGTCTCTGATATGTTGCTGTTACTGATCATATAGCTTTGTACAATGTGTTTGTATGTGATATTTGAGCCCTTTTACCACGATATACCATTCTTATAATTGCAGCATGTTTGGATATCGATGGTTTGTTGTTTCAGATTCGGTGTTATGAGAGGGTAGAAACATAAGAATATAGAATTATGATCTATGTGAAGGTATTAATAGGATGCTCAAACACTTAGCCCCTATAAAAGCTAATAATGCCGTATATTTCAGTTTTTATTTCCAAGGACTATGCTTTATTTTTGACCTGTTTCCATGATAATGTGTGCAACCTGAATATGTTAGCGCTATATAAAAATAAAGATTATTACTATTATTATTATTATGACTGGCATAGGTGATGGGCTCAAGGTTAATATAGATGTAGGTATATTCATTCCTTTTATCCAATAATGTATGCATTTGTTTCTAATTTCTTCTCTCCTGGATCGGACGGCTGGAACACGTACCGCGCATGGGCTGCGTCTCGTTGCGCGAAATGGCATGGCATGGCATCGGCATGGTTACAGGTCCAGTCACCATGTGACCCGGTGACACTTTCCTTGAGAGCCGCTCTCCTCTACGCGATGCAACATGGCGGGGACGCACCACATACACCTGAATGAGATTCCACAATTCAGATCCAGCGCTTACCTACCTGCTGACTGCAGAGGCGGTGAAACGCGCGTTGAGGTGCAGCATAGAGTCACACATCCTCTAGCAACATGACTACAGATAATTCATGGTGATACCCATAGAGGGCTTTGCTATTGGGGCATAATATCACAGGATCGGGGCAATGACGATTGATTTCTATGTATATGTGGACTGCAGTATTGGAGATGTAGTTTAGGTCATGGTCACATGCACTTTATTCAGTTGATCCCAATAGATATAGCCATATGCTGGGATTAATATTGCATTGTTTGATACAATCATATCAGACTGCCAATTATTATTGATAGCATTAATTATTAATCCCATGCGCCATATGAATCGTTACTGGAGTTGCCATAATATATATTGATGTGACGCTCTTTATCTCTCCATCATTTTCTCTGGGTGGGTAACAACCATCCGGTTTTACTCTTGTTTTCACAAGTGCTGCACTAATGTATTTGTAATGTGTTATTCTAATTTTTGATACTATAATAAAATGTTATTTTAATTGGATCATATTGCTCCTTTGTTGTCTCTATAACTATAAGGTTACCGGTGTCAGCGGAGTCTCCTGGTGTAAATGTCCGCAGCAGAGTTCCCCCAGTGCCAGTGCTGCTGCACTTTACAACTCCTCTTAGCGATGCGCCTCTTCAAAACAATGTTCAAAACTGCTAAATGAGATATAAAAACGGTCTAAAACCCATAATTGCTGTGGAGCTCAGGATGGACGGACGCTGTTTTGTCCGAATTATAAAGAATTCTTAGTAAATCTCACTTACAAAATTAGAATAATCCCACTAATAAGGAGAAAATGGAAACCGGAGGAGGAGAAAAACATTCATCTCCATGAAATCGCTTCCAATACACAACAGAAACGAGTCACCTGAATACTAACAAGAAGTACGAGTTATTAATGTAACAACGATGATTCCAGGGGAAATCTGGGCAGGTAAATATTACGCTGAAACAACGGGTTATGTATCACTGAGGGACGTTCGCAGCAGCTTTATCTCCCAGAAATCCCAGTATTAATGGCCGTGACACAGACTGGAGCAAAGTAATAGGGAAAGGTACAACAGCAAGATAGGTAATGCCCACTGAGCACAAAACCTGCAGCTCAATAGGCAAAGAAAACAGCAAAACAGCAGCGGAACAGAAGCTGGAATACAACAAAGAGCAACATAAACCTCTCCACATACATACAGCATCCTAAACCTCCACGGACACATCCAGCAGCCGGAATCTGACTACATGCTGTACAGATTAGTTGAGTCAAAAATTTTTGAGACTGACACAAGTTTTAGATTTCATATTTTGCCTCTTCAGTGTTTTTGTTGTTTTAGGCTACTTTCACACTAGCGTCGGGCTTGGCCCGTCGCGGTGCGTCGGGCCGAGGTTCCCGACGCTAGTATTGTCTCCGCCACACAACGGGGGCAGCGTATGCATTTTTCCAGCGCATCCGCTGCCCCATTGTGAGGTGCGGGGAGGTGGGGGCGGAGTTCCTGCCGAGCATGCGCGGTCGGAAAAAGCGGACCGTCGGCAGCAAAAAACGTTACATGTAACGTTTTTTGCTCCCGACGGTCCGCCACAGCACGGCGCAACTGTCGCACGACAGTTGCGATGTGTGTCATTGCGTCGCAAATGCGTCGCTAATGTTAGTTAATGCAGAAAAAACGCATCCTGCAAGCACTTTTGCAGGATGCGTTTTTCGGCAAAACGACGCATTGCGACGTAATGCAGTTAACGCCAGTGTGAAAGTAGCCTAAGACGCTGTTTCTATGGTTAGTGAGGACAATTATAAACATTCCATAAGTTGTTATATTTTATTGACAAATACATGAAGTTTCTGTGACGCCTCAGTATTTCCAGCGCTGCCCCTTATTCTCCAGACTTCTGCCCCTTATTCTCCAGACTCCTGCCCCTTATTCCCCGCACTCCTGCCCCTTATTCTCCAGACTTCTGCCCCTTATTCTCCAGACTCCTGCCCCTTATTCTCCACACTCCTGCCCCTTATTCTCCACGATCCTGCACCTTATTCTCCAGGCTCCTGCCCCTTATTCTCCAGACTCCTGCCCCTTATTCTCCAGACTCCTGCCCCTTATTCTCCACACTCCTGCCCCTTATTCTCCAGACTTCTGCCCCTTATTCTCCAGGCTCCTGCCCCTTATTCTCCACACTCCTGCCCCTTATTCTCCAGACTCCTGCCCCTTATTCTCCACACTCCTGTCCCTTATTCTCCACACTCCTGCCCCTTATTCTCCACACTCCTGCCCCTTATTCTCCACACTCCTGCCCCTTATTCTCCAGACTTTTGCCCCTTATTCTCCAGGCTCCTGCCCCTTATTCTCCACACTCCTGCCCCTTATTCTCCAGACTTCTGCCCCTTATTCTCCAGGCTCCTGCCCCTTATTCTCCACACTCCTGCCCCTTATTCTCCACACTCCTGCCCCTTATTCTCCAGACTTCTGCCCCTTATTCTCCAGACTCCTGCCCCTTATTCTCCACACTCCTGCCCCTTATTCTCCACGATCCTGCACCTTATTCTCCAGGCTCCTGCCCCTTATTCTCCAGACTCCTGCCCCTTATTCTCCAGACTCCTGCCCCTTATTCTCCACACTCCTGCCCCTTATTCTCCAGACTTCTGCCCCTTATTCTCCAGGCTCCTGCCCCTTATTCTCCACACTCCTGCCCCTTATTCTCCAGACTCCTGCCCCTTATTCTCCACACTCCTGTCCCTTATTCTCCACACTCCTGCCCCTTGTTCTCCAGACTCCTGCCCCTTATTCTCCACACTCCTGCCCCTTATTCTCCAGACTTCTGCCCCTTATTCTCCAGGCTCCTGCCCCTTATTCTCCACACTCCTGCCCCTTATTCTCCAGACTTCTGCCCCTTATTCTCCAGGCTCCTGCCCCTTATTCTCCACACTCCTGCCCCTTATTCTCCAGGCTCCTGCCCCTTATTCTCCACACTCCTGTCCCTTATTCTCCACACTCCTGCCCCTTGTTCTCCAGACTTCTGCCCCTTATTCTCCAGACTCCTGCCCCTTATTCTCCAGACTCCTGCCCCTTATTCTCCACACTCCTGCTCCTTATTCTCCAGAATCCTGCCCCTTATTCTCCACACTCCTGCCCCTTATTCTCCACACTCCTGCCCCTTATTCTCCACGATCCTGCACCTTATTCTCCAGGCTCCTGCCCCTTATTCTCCAGGCTCCTGCCCCTTATTCTCCAGACTCCTGCCCCTTATTCTCCAGGCTCCTGCCCCTTATTCTCCAGACTCCTGCCCCTTATTCTCCACGCTCCTGCCCCTTATTCTCCACACTCCTGCCCCTTATTCTCCACGATCCTGCCCCTTATTCTCCAGGCTCCTGCCCCTTATTCTCCAGGCTCCTGCCCCTTATTCTCCAGGCTCCTGCCCCTTATTCTCCAGGCTCCTGCCCCTTATTCTCCACGCTCCTGCCCCTTATTCTCCAGGCTCCTGCCCCTTATTCTCCAGGCTCCTGCCCCTTATTCTCCAGGCTCCTGCCCCTTATTCCCCCGACTTCTGCCCCTTATTCACAAAACATCTGCCCTTCCTCCCGCAGCTGGGTGTCGGCTTTTGGGGAGATCCTTACCGATGACCACCCTTCCTGTTTCATCAGTGGTTGGAGTTATCACAATTTTGGGGTTTTGTCGCTTTTTGAGGATTGTCCGCAGGTTCTCACTGGGATGAGATCTGGGTAGTTTCCTAGTCATGGACACAAAATGTCAGTGTTTGGTTCACTGAGCCACTTAGTTCTCACTTTTGCCATGAGACTTGATCTTCTACATGGGAGGGACATCATCACAGCATTGTTCTGGATGATGGGAAAAGTTGTACTTGGAGGAGGTTTAGATCCTGCACTTTATTCATGGCCGTGGTCTTAGGGAATATAGTGAGTGAGCCCCCTCTACGGATGAGAAGCCCACACACATTGTGAGTGACCCCCTTGTATTGTGAATACAAAATTTGATATTTTAAGTCCATATTGAAATATACAGAATGCAGTCAGACCATGACAGAGCAGCATTGCTGGTCATACACTTACAGAGAGACAATGTTCATAAAGACACTATCTTGAGAACTGTTTAATGTCTTATAGCTTTTACCTCACAATTAGTTCTATGTTTCTCTGTTTGTTACTGTAAACATGGAGGTTTATTTAACCTCTGTGTACTCTTGACTTATTTTATCTTTGGGGGCTTTTGGATTGTGTTGGTTTATTGCCCTTTGTCTGATGTTTGCCTGGTATCTCTGATTCATCTTACTCCCAAAGGCTGGAAACTAGAGGACAGAGGCTGAAATCAGTTACACAGTGTAAATCAGTATGTAAGGCCAGAGAAACATGACTAAGACAGAAGCAGAGAGTTGTGTACCTGTACTTATACGTGTACAATGTTGTGATATCTTCATAAGTGGGGACACCCATGTAGTGTTGTGAGTTTCCCAGGGGTTCTCTGTCTTGGTGTTGCTTCTCTGATATTCCATATGGATGATGTTTAAACACTCCTTGGTGATTATGCAAGTAAATGTATTTAATCTTTATATGTACTTAACCTTTGTATGTTAAAATATACAAAAGTGTATGCAATCATACTATTCCTTTAATCTTGTACTTTGAAATAAAATTGTGTTATATCGCAAGTAGTAGCCTTCTTTAAAGCCATATCCGAGCCTTAGTGCTAAAAACTTGGCAATACACCGCTCCATGGATGAGAAGCCTCCACACATTCTGAGTGATCCCCTCCATGGATGAGAAACCCCCACACATTGTGAGTGACCCCCTCCATGGATGAGAAGCCCCCACACATTGTGAGTGACCCCCTCCATGGATGAGAAGCCCCCACACATTGTGAGTGATCCCCTCCATGGATGAGAAGCCCCCACACATTGTGAGTGACCCCCTCCATGGATGAGAAGCCCCCACACATTGTGAGTGATCCCCTCCATGGATGAGAAGCCCCCACACATTGTGAGTGACCCCCTCCATGGATGAGAAGCCCCCACACATTGTGAGTGACCCCCTCCATGGATGAGAAGCCCCCACACATTGTGAGTGATCCCCTCCATGGATGAGAAGCCCCCACACATTGTGAGTGACCCCCTCCATGGATGAGAAGCCCCCACACATTGTGAGTGACCCCCTCCATGGATGAGAAGCCCCCGCACATTGTGAGTGATCCCCTCCATGGATGAGAACCCCCACACATTGTCAGTGACCCCCTCCATGGATGAGAAGCCCCCACACATTGTGAGTGACCCCCTCCATAGATGAGAAGCCCCCGCACATTGTGAGTGATCCCCTCCATGGATGAGAAGCCCCCACACATTGTGAGTGACCCCCTCCATGGATGAGAAGCCCCCGCACATTGTGAGTGAGCCTCTCCATGGATGAGAAGCCCCCACACATTGTGAGTGACCCCCTCCATGGATGAGAAGCCCCCACACATTGTGAGTGATCCCCTCCATGGATGAGAAGCCTCCACACATTGTGAGTGACCCCCTCCATGGATGAGAAGCCCCCGCACATTGTGAGTGATCCCCTCCATGGATGAGAAGCCCCCGCACATTGTGAGTGATCCCCTCCATGGATGAGAAGCCCCCGCACATTTTGAGTGACCCCCTCCATGGATGAGAAGCCTCCACACATTGTGAGTGATCCCCTCCATGGATGAGAAGCCCCCACACATTGTGAGTGATCCCCTCCATGGATGAGAAGCCCCCACACATTGTGAGTGACCCCCTCCATGGATGATAAGCCCCCACACATTGTGAGTGAGCCCCTCCATGGATGAGAAGCCCCCACACATTGTGAGTGACCCCTCCATGGATGAGAAGCCTCCACACATAGTGAGTGACCCCCTCCATGGATGAGAAGCCCCCACACATTGTGAGTGACCCCCTCCATGGATGAGAAGCCCCTGCACATTGTGAGTGATCCCCTCCATGGATGAGAAGCCCCCGCACATTGTGAGTGATCCCCTCCATGGATGAGAAGCCCCCACACATTGTGAGTGACCCCCTCCATGAATGAGAAGCCCCCACACATTGTGAGTGACCCCTCCATGGATGAGAAGCCTCCACACATTGTGAGTGACCCCCTCCATGGATGAGAAGCCTCCACACATTGTGAGTGACCCCCCTCCATGGATGAGAAGCCTCCACACATTGTGAATGACCCCCCTCCATGGATGAGAAGCCCCCACAGATTGTGAGTGATCCCCTCCATGGATGAGAAGCCCCCACACATTGTGAGTGACCCCTCCATGGATGAGAAGCCCCCACACATTGTGAGTGACCCCCTCCATGGATGATAAGCCCCCACACATTGTGAGTGACCCCCTCCATGGATGAGAAGCCCCCACACATTGTGAATGACCCCCCTCCATGGATGAGAAGTCCCCACAGATTGTGAGTGATCCCCTCCATGGATGAGAAGCCCCCACACATTGTGAGTGACCCCTCCATGGATGAGAAGCCCCCACACATTGTGAGTGACCCCCTCCATGGATGATAAGCCCCCACACATTGTGAGTGACCCCCTCCATGGATGAGAAGCCCCCACACATTGTGAGTGAGCCCCTCCATGGATGAGAAGCCCCCACACATTGTGAGTGACCCCCTCCATGGATGAGAAGCCTCCACACATTGTGAGTGATCCCCTCCATGGATGAGAAGCCTCCATACATTGTGAGTGACCTCCTCAATGGATGAGAAGCCCCCACACATTGTGAGTGACCCCCTCAATGGATGAGAAGCCCCCACACATTGTGAGTGACCCCCCCATGGATGAGAAGCCCCCACACATTGTGAGTGACCCCCTCCATGGATGAGAAGCCTCCACACATTGTGAGTGATCCCCTCCATGGATGAGAAGCCTCCACACATTGTGAGTGACCCCCTCCATGGATGAGAAGCCCCCACACATTGTGAGTGACCCCCTCCATGGATGAGAAGCCCCCACACATTGTGACTGACCCCCTCCATGGATGAGAAGCCCCCACACATTGTGAGTGACCCCCTCCATGAATGAGAAGCCCCCACACATTGTGAGTGACCCCTCCATGGATGAGAAGCCTCCACACATTGTGAGTGACCCCCCTCCATGGATGAGAAGCCTCCACACATTGTGAATGACCCCCCTCCATGGATGAGAAGCCCCCACAGATTGTGAGTGATCCCCTCCATGGATGAGAAGCCCCCACACATTATGAGTGACCCCTCCATGGATGAGAAGCCACCACACATTGTGAGTGACCCCCTCCATGGATGAGAAGCCCCCACACATTGTGAGTGACCCCCTCCATGGATGAGAAGCCCCCACACATTGTGAGTGACCCCCTCCATGGATGAGAAGCCCCCACACATTGTGAGTGACCCCTCCATGGATGAGAAGCCCCCACACATTGTGAGTGACCCCCTCCATGGATGATAAGCCCCCACACATTGTGAGTGACCCCCTCCATGGATGAGAAGCCCCCACAAATTGTGAGTGAGCCCCTCCATGGATGAGAAGCCCCCACACATTGTGAGTGACCCCCTCCATGGATGAGAAGCCTCCACACATTGTGAGTGACCCCTCCATGGATGAGAAGCCCCCGCACATTGTGAGTGACCCCCTCCATGGATGAGAAGCCTCCGCACATTGTGAGTGACCCCTCCATGGATGAGAAGCCCCCACACATTGTGAGTGAGCCCCTCCATGGATGAGAAGCCCCCACACATTGTGAGTGAGCCCCTCCATGGATGAGAAGCCTCCGCACATTGTGAGTGACCCCTCCATGGATGAGAAGCCCCCACACATTGTGAGTGAGCCCCTCCATGGATGAGAAGCCCCCACACATTGTGAGTGAGCCCCTCCATGGATGAGAAGCCCCCGCACATTGTGAGTGACCCCTCCATGGATGAGAAGCCCCCACACATTGTGAGTGAGCCCCTCCATGGATGAGAAGCCCCCACACATTGTGAGTGACCCCCTCCATGGATGAGAAGCCTCCACACATTGTGAGTGACCCCCTCCATGGATGAGAAGCCCCCACACATTGTGAGTGACCCCTCCATGGATGAGAAGCCTCCACACATTGTGAGTGAGCCCCTCCATGGATGAGAATCCCCCGCACATAGTGAGTGATCCCCTCCACGGATGAGAAGCCCCCACACATTGTGAGTGACCCCCTCCATGGATGAGAAGCCCCCACACATTGTGAGTGATCCCCTCCACGGATGAGAAGCCCCCACACATTGTGAGTGACCCCCTCCGTGCATGAGAAGCCTCCACACATTGTGAGTGACCCCCTCCATGGATGAGAAGCCCCCACACATTGTGAGTGACCCCTCCATGGATGAGAAGCCTCCACACATTGTGAGTGAGCCCCTCCATGGATGAGAATCCCCCGCACATAGTGAGTGATCCCCTCCACGGATGAGAAGCCCCCACACATTGTGAGTGACCCCCTCCATGGATGAGAAGCCCCCACACATTGTGAGTGATCCCCTCCACGGATGAGAAGCCCCCGCACATTGTGAGTGAGCCCCTCCATGGATGAGAAGCCCCCACACATTGTGAGTGACCCCCTCCATGGATGAGAAGCCCCCACACATTCACATCTGTGAATCCAGCTCTGGGTAAGTTGAACACTTACTAAAAAGCAGCAGCACAGAGAACATAATACAACAGTACTATGCACTGTAGCTGTGAATCTAGCACTGTTGTGAGATAAACCCATTACACAGCAGCAGGGCACACATGCTCCCTCCACTATCCATAGACTTCAATACTATAAACTGATAACTCTCAGTAAGATGGGGGAGCACAAGAAAAAGTGGCTCATAACTGAAGAAAGAAGAATAGTTTCCAAATAAACTATATGCTACAAAAATGTCTTAAATTCACATGTACTATTGATTTATGCAAAATTTGTTGAGAGCACAGTGACCATTTTACTACTTTGAAATGACATTTCTGTTCCTTAAGCTGCAAGCTTTGACCTTTTGTTCTCTCTGGGTATTTGAAAAGTTAAAACAAAATATTTAATAGGCAATTAATATGATTGAGTAAAGCTAGCACATCATCCCTAGGACTTTACTTCTCTGGGGAAAGACATTTGATATAAAACTTTTTTTGTTCTTGAGAACATGAACTGCTAGCACAAGACACTTTCTCTGTAGCTTTTAATGCACCAGAGAAGCATTGAGTGCTACAATAAATGGCCGCTGTCATTTCAAGACAGTTTGCAAAAGTCAATTGTACAAGCAAATGGAAGAAATATAGGATGGGTGAAATAAATATTGAACAAGTCACCAATTTTGTAAGAAAATCTATTTCCAAAGGTGCTATTGACATGAAATTCTCACTAGATATTAGGAACAACCCAAGCAATCCACACAGGCAGAGGAATTAAACCATAGATGGGTAATAATGAGAAATGACGCAGGAAAAAAAGTACTGAACACATTACTGAAATGTAATTAATACTTCATACCAAAGCCTTTATTGGTGATGATGATGAAGCTTCAAGATACCTCCTGTATGGAGAAACTAGCAGCAGGCATTGCTCAGGTGTGATTTTGGTCCGTTTTTCCACACAGACACTCGTCACTGTCATGCCGGCGCTTGCTGATATACCGGCCTCCGCTGTCGTGCTGGCATCCGGTGCCATGGCTGCTTGCGCTGTCGGGTCCTCTCACCTGGTCTCCACCCACCGCTCCTGGTGCTGCGCTGGTTTCCCGATCTGTCATCCTGCTGTCCGGGGGGTTCCGGCTTGGTGCTCGTTCTCCTTCCTCCCTCCGCGCTGTGTCTGCTCCATGCATGCACCTTAGGTCGTGGGCGCGCGCTCCTCTCTCCTCTTAACCCTTCCTGCGTCCTTCCTGGTTCTGGGCGCTCCTATCAGGTAACAGCTCAGGCTATATCAGGCGGCTCCTCCATATTGGAGGCACCTGATTACCATGTGCTTATTGTACGCAGTTTTGGCCCTGTTCTTATCTTCTGTCCGGTTCTGACTACCTGCCTCTTCCGTCTACTTTTTCCATCCTATCCTTCTGTCTCGCCCCGTTACCTAGCCCTTACTCCTGTAGCCCATCTTGTTGTTCCTGTTTCCCTAGTTCCAGCCAGTCCAGGTTGTCTTCCCTCCTCGGTCCAGTCTGCGGGTCTCCTGTCTTCTCCTGAGCCGTCCCTCTTGGTGCCAGCTGTTGCCGAATTTGACCCCCTTGGGCCTGCTCCTAATGATCCCTGTATAGGGGTTGGCTCTCCCGGGTCCGCTCGCTCGGGGGTGCATCAGTACCATGACCCAGAGGGTCCACTCTCGTTGCACGTCCATCCCAGAGGTCACAGTGTAATCAGGCCATGGACCCCGCTGGTACCTCTGCAGCAACTCAAAAAGAGTTTGTCTTTTTACGTGAAAATCAGACCCGGATCATGTCCGTTATAAAGTCTATGGACACCCGGTTAACTATCCTTCAGACTCCCGATCCTGGGAATGCTCCTCTGCTGGCGGGACTCCAGCAGGAGCTCCCGCAGCAGCGTGATACTCAGTCCCATATTCTTACTTACATGGCGTCATTGACGACCACTTACTCTTTCTTCAGTCTTCTGCCGCTGCTTCTGCCTCTCACCGTGATCCTGCACCTCACCCGCCACCTCGTCTGGGAAAGCCCCCTAGATATAGCGGAGATCCCAAATTGTGTCGGGGTTTTTTGAACCAGTGCCATTTACACTTTGAGCTACTGCCCCAGCAATGCCCCTCTGATCGAGCCAAGGTGGCGTTTATCATGTCCCATCTCGAGGGGGAGGCTTTGGCTTGGGTGAACCCCTTGTGGGAGCAGGATGACCCGGTTGTATCTAGTATACAGGACTTTTTGGACACATTCCGTAAGGTCTTTGATGAGCCAGGACGGTTGGCTTCATCCACCGAGTCCCTTTTAAATCATCATCAGGGAAACCTTACTGTGGGGCAATACGCTATCTGCTTCGAACACTATCCTCTGAGCTGGGGTGGAATAATGAGGCATTGGTAGGGGCTTTTTGGAGGGGGCTTTCGGCTAAGATAAAGGATGAGCTCGCCGGTCGGGACACCCCCACTACGTTAGAGCATCTTATATCCCTGGCCACACGTATTGATTTACGGTTCCAGGAACGCTCTTGTGAGCTGGTCAGAGAAGGGAGATCCTTTAGGTCTAACTGGGTTCCTGGTCCTTGTCCGGCCAGGCCTCCCGCTACTTCTGTTCCAGACCCCATGCAAGTGGATCATGTTAAGTTGTCGGGGCAGCAGCGCAGGGGGAGGCTAGCGCAGGGTTTGTGTCTCTACTGAGGAGGGGTTAACCATTTCCTGCGTTCCTGTCCAGACAGGCTCCGGGAAACTCCTCCACCTAAGACAGGTAAGAGAGGCCTTCCTAGGTGACCTCAATTCCTCTCTACCACTTACTATTTCAGCTCTGATTTTCCTAAGTCAGGGGCATAGGTCTGTGGAGGCGTATGTGGACTCGGGTGCTGCTAGTAATTTCATTCGACTGGAAGAGGTGGACAAGTTTCGGATACCAGTTTTGGCTCTTGAGAGTCCGCTCGTGATTACTGCTGTAGACGGCAAACCGTTACCTGTTCCCATTAGCATGGTTACTCTCGAGTGGGAGATGCAAATTGGAGCTCTGCACCGGGAGAAAACTGCATTTTATGTTTTGCCCAATTTGTCTCATGCTCTGCTTTTAGGTCTGCCCTGGCTCAGGTTGCATGAGCCAGTCCTTGATTACTGATCTGGAGAAGTTCTTCACTGGGGTCATGGTTGTCATGAATGTTGTCTGCTCCCTGTTTCTCGTTCTGGTCTTCCTCAAGCACCCGTCGATCTTCCAGGTCTTCCATCGGCCTATCACTCATTTGCTGATGTCTTTGATAAAAAGGAGGCGGAGACTCTTCCTCCACATCGAACCTGCGATTGCCCTATCGAGCTAATTCCTGGAGCCTCCCTTCCCAAAGGGAGAACCTATCCGTTATCCCCGGCAGAAACCTTAGCCATGTCTGAGTACATCCTGGAGAATTTAGCCAAGGGTTTCATCCAGAAATCCTCTTCTTCGGTGGGGGCCGTTTTTTCTTTGTCCGGAAGAAGGATGGATCCCTTCAGCTTTGTATCGACTACCGAGGCCTGAACACCATCACGGTCAAGAATAGGTATCCTCTTCCACTGATCCCCGAGCTTTTCGACCGTCTGAGAGGAGCCCAAATGTTTTCCAAGCTGGATCTGCGAGGGGCCTATAATTTGGTTCGAATATGTGCTGGAGACGAGTGGAAGACCACCTTTAACACACAGGATGGTCATTATGAATACTTGGTCATGCTCTTTTGTCTCTGTAACGCTCCTGCAGTCTTCCAAGAGTTTGTTAATGAAGTCTTCTGGGACCTACTGCATTCTTGTGTGGTGGTATACCTGGATGACATCCTTATTTTTTCACCCGATCTATCCTCAAACAGGAAGAGTGTTCGACTGGTTCTGCAATGTCTTCGGGACAATCGTCTCTATGCTAAAATAGAGAAGTGCCTGTTTGAACAGACCTCTTTGCCCTTCTTGGGGTATATTATATCGGACTTGGGGTTGAAGATGGATCCAGAGAAATTGTCTGCCATGCTCAAATGGCCACGTCCAGTTGGAGTTAAGGCCATCCAACGATTTTTGGGCTTCACAAATTATTATAGACAATTCGTTCTTCATTTTTCTTGCGTGACCAAGCCTCTCGTCGCCCTTACCAGGAAAGGAGCGAGACCTAAAATTTGGCCTCCGGAAGCTGAAGATGCCTTTCTCGCCCTGAAACTGGCCTTTGCTACTGCTCCTGTTCTACACTGGCCTGTGGCCAGCAGGCCTTTCGTCCTAGAGGTGGACGCCTCCTCCTCGGGGGGCCAGGGCGATTCTCTCCCAGAAGTCACTCTTGGGGCGCCTGGTTCCTTACGGGTTCTTCTCAAAATCGTTCTCTCCCGCAGAATGCAATTACACAATTGGAGACCGAGAATTGCTGGCTATAAAGATGGCTCTAGAGGAGTGGCATTATCTCTTGGAGGGGGCCGTTCATCCCTTTATAATTTTTACACACCACAAGATCCTAGCCTATATGCAGTCAGCTCAAAGACTCAATTCCAGACAAGCCAGATGGTCTTTGTTCTTCTCTCGTTTCAACTTCAAGCTTCATTTTCGACCTGGTGACAAAAATTCCAAAGCGGATGCACTTTCCCGATCCTTGCAATCTCCAGAGGCGGAGGAGGCTCCTTCGCATATTATTGATCCCATCAAATTCATCACAGTAGCTCCTTCGAATCTCCTTTCTGTCCCACCTGGCAGAACCTTCGTCCTGCAAGATAAAATATTAGAGGTGTTACTCTGGAGACATTCTTCCAAGATTGCTAGACATGTCGGTACCAAGAAGACTCTAGCTCTTCTCTCCCGTTATTACTGGTGGCCCTCTCTTCGGCAAGATGTTTCGGACTTCGTAGCCTCCTGCACGACTTGCACAAGGAATAAGGTACCGAGAGAGTTGCCCTTTGGTTTCTTGCACCCTTTACCTGTTCCCGAGGCCCCTTGGCAACATATCGCCATGGATTTCGTTACAGATTTACCTCGCTCCTCTGGGTGCACAACTATTTTGGTGGTAGTAGATTGGTCTTCCAAGATGGCCCATTTCATCCCGTTGCCTGGATTACCGTTGGCTCTTGAATTGGCCAAAGTCTTCAACCATCAGATCTTCAGATTACATGGGCTCCTCCAGCGAATCGTGTCTGATCGAGGGGTCCAGTTTACCTCCTGATTCTGGAGAGCACTCTGTAAGCTCTTAGGCATATCTCTGGATTTTTCCTCCGCATATCATCCTCAGACCAACGGGCAAGTAGAACGAATTAATCAAGTTTTGACATCTTACCTACATAACTTTTCTAACGCCCATCACGATGATTTGGTAGCTCTTCTTCCTTGGGCAGAGTTTGCTCATAACAATCATTCTAGTGAAGCTACTTCCAAATCTCCATTCTTTGTGGTCTCTGGTCAGAATCCGGGAGTACCTCTTCCTATATCTTCTCCTTCTGGTGTACCTGCAGCGGATGCTCTCTCTCTGGAGTTTTCCCAGGTTTGGAGGGAGACCAAGGAGGCTCTCGTACGGGCCGCTGTTATGGTTCTCAATGGCAAGAGAACATAGCCCAGCATACATAGGAACTAGCTCTTGGAAGGATGGAAACTTAAACTGACCATGAACTAAACCTGCCGCACAACTAACAGTAGCCGGGTAGCGTAGCCTGCGTTTTATCCCTAGACGCCCAGCGCCGGCCGGAGGACTAACTAATCCTGGCAGAGGAAAATATAGTCCTGGCTCACCTCTAGAGAAATTTCCCCGAAAGGCAGACAGAGGCCCCCACATATATTGGCGGTGATTTAAGATGAAAATGACAAACGTAGTATGAAAATAGGTTTAGCAAAATCGAGGTCCGCTTACTAGATAGCAGGAAGACAGAAAGGGTACTTTCATGGTCAGCTGAAAACCCTATCAATACACCATCCTGAAATTACTTTAAGACTCTAGTATTAACTCATAACATCAGAGTGGCAATTTCAGATCACAAGAGCTTTCCAGACACAGAAACGAAACTGCAGCTGTGAACTGGAACAAAATGCAAAAAACAAACAAGGACAAAAGTCCGACTTAGCTGGAAGTTGTCTGGTAGCAGGAACATGCACAGAAAGGCTTCTGATTACAATGTTGACCGGCATGGAAGTGACAGAGGAGCAAGGTTAAATAGCGACTCCCACATCCTGATGGGAACAGGTGAACAGAGGGGATGATGCACACAAGTTCAATTCCACCAGTGGCCACCGGGGGAGCCCAAAATCCAATTTCACAACAGGCCGCATCCCGGATGAAAAAACATGCAGAGAAGAGGAGGAGGGATCTTCCACCATACCATCCTGGTGACAAGGTCTGGCTTTCGACCAAACATATCTGCTTGAAGATTCCTTCATACAAGTTGGGTCCTCGGCACATTGGCCCCTTTGAGTTTCTTGGACGTATTAACAACGTGGTTTATAAATTGAGGTTGCCTGCTTCACTCCGGGTTCCTAACGCCTTCCATGTCTCGCTCCTGAAACCGCTCATCCTTAATCGGTTTTGCCCTGCACTGCTTGTCACTTCTCAGCCTATTGGGGCTGACAATAATTTTGAAGTAAGAGATATTCTGGCCATGAAGAGAGTTATTGATTGGAAGGGGTTTGGTCCTGAGGAGAGGTCTTGGGAGCCTTGAGAAAATGTTAATGCTCCACGTATTCTGAAAAGATTGGCCAACCTTGGGAGGGGGAGTCATAAAGGGGGGGGACTGTCATGCCGGCGCTTGCTAACATACCGGCCTCCGCTGTCGTGTTGACATCCGGTGCCATGGCTGCTTGCGCTGTCGGGTCCTCTCACCTGGTCTCCACCCACGCTCCTGGTGCTGCGCTGGTTCCCCGATCTGTCTTCCTGCTGTCCGGGGGGTTCCAGCTTGGTGCTCGTTCTCCTTCCTCCCTCCGCGCTGTGTCTGCTCCGTGCATGCGCCTTAGGTCGCGGGCGCGCGCTCCTCTCTCCTCTTAACCCCATTCTGCATCCTTCCTGGTTCTGGGCGCGCCTATCAGGTAACAGCTCAGGCTATATCAGGCGGCTCCTCCATATTGGAGACGCCTAATTAACGTGTGCTTATTGTATGCAGTTTTGGCCCTGTTCTTGTCTTCTGTCCGGTTCTGACTGCTTGTCCACTCCTGACTACCTGCCTCTTCCGTCTACTTTTTCCATCCTACCCTTCCGTCTCGCCCCGTTACCTAGCCCTTACTCCCGTAGCCGGTCTTGTTGTTCCTGTTTCCCTAGTTCCAGCCAGTCCAGGTTGTCTTCCCTCCTCGGTCCAGTCGGCGGGTCTCCTATCTTCTCCTGAGCCGTCCCTCTTGATGCCAGCTGTTGCGGTATTTGACCCCCTCGGGCCTGCTCCTAACAATCCCTGTATAGGGGTCAGCTCTCCTGGGTCCGCTCGCTGGGGGTGCGTCAGTACCACAACCCAGAGGGTCCACTCTCGTTGCACGTCCATCCCAGACGTCAGTCACATCCTGAAGCTTCTGTGGGCTCCTTCTATGATCTTTGAGCTTTAGTTCCTTCCATACATTTTCTCTTGCATTCAGGCCCGGCAATCGCTCGGCCATTCTAGCAGCTTTATTTTCTTTCTCTGAACCAAATTGAGAGTTTGTGGCCCTGTGTTTGAGATCATTGTCTTGCTGAAATGTCCGACCTTGTTTCAGTTTCATCGTCCTGGTAGATAGCAGATTTTTATCTAAAATGTCTTGGTACATTTGTCCATTCATTCTTACTTCAAGTATATGAAGTTTTTCAGTGCCGTGTGCTGAAAAACAGCCGCACACCATGATGTTCCTACCTCCACACTTCAATGTTGGTATGGTCTTGTTGGGATGATATACGGTGCCTTTTGGACTCCAAACTTGGTGTGTATTATGACATCCAATTAATTAAGTTTTGGTCTCGTTTGACCAGACTATATTTCCCCAGTATCTCACAGGCTTGTCTAAAAGTTGTTGAGCAAACTGTAAACGCTCGTGAACATGCTTTTTGTTGAGCAATGGAGTTTTACATAGTGAGAGTGCATACAGGTCTTGGAGGTTGCGTGGTAAGCGTGCATTCGGGCCATTGAGGGTGAATGCATTACTTATGGTTTTCTTTGAAACAATTGTACCTGCTGATTCCAGGTCTTTCTGTAGCTCTCTGCAGATGTCCTTGTCTCTTGGACAACTCCTCTGATTGTTTTCAGTCTTCTATCTGAAATCTTGCGGGAAGCATCTGATCATGGCCGGTTTATGGTGAAATCTTGCGAGGAGCACCTGATTGTGGCCAGTTTATGGTGAAATTATGCTCTTTCCATTTCCGGATTATGGCCCCAGCAGTGCTCACAGGAACCTTCAGTAATTTAGAAATTATTCTGTAACCAATGCCATCAGGATGTTCTGCAACAATAAGGTTGTGAAGGTCTTAGAACATGAGATGTTTCTTGTGTGGCACCTTGGTAATGAGACCCCATTTTACAACCAATCAGATGAACCAGCTGATATTATTTGTCACTAATTGGCAGGATTGCTTTCTAATCACTGATAGATCTCATTTGGTGTTAGGAATTTCCTGGGCTTTTTGCTCTTCTCTTTCTTTATATGTTCAATACCTTTCCGATGTGTCATTTCTCATTATTACTAGTCATGGGCAAGCACGAAAATGCTCAGATGCTCATTACTCAAACCGAGCAATTCCTAATGCTCGTTTCAAGTAACAAGTATAATGGGAGGCAATGGGAAATGAGAGCATTTTTCCGGCAGGATCCTACAATGTGGTCTGGAGGGTAGTGAAATGCTAACATGGATGGGAAAAGTGCTGAATGGAAGGAGAGCAGCATGGAAAAGACCCCTGGAAGCATCTCTGACCCCCAGATCGCTGCTGAGAACAATTTAAGGACTGACAAAACATTCAAAATTGATGAGAAATTGCAGTTTACAGGTAAAAAATGTTAAGAAACATTCTCTCCTGTATAAAGACTTGTATATGCAAGTATGTGCTCAGCTGCGTCTGCAGGAGTTGGTCGCTGAGCTCATCCACTCCGGTCTGCAGGAAGTCAATATCAGCGGTGGAGGCCTGGCTGCGGTGCCCCTCCGGGTAGCTGGGGGAGTCCTCTGCTCCTACCCCACGCTCCGGCTCCGGGTGGCTGGCCATGGCGTCCTCCATGTCGCTGACTTCTCCTTCCTGGTCCTTTTCCCGCTCTCTCCTTCGTGGGCGGTTTCGCTTTCGTTGTCTCCGCCCACCATTAAGGATTAGGAGGCGGATCTCGGCTGCTGACGGACACGTCCTCAAGGGACAGAAATACTTAGACTGGGCGGCCATTGTCTTTCGCGCTCTTCAGCTTGTTTACGCCCACTCCACGCCCTTCTTCTTCTCCTGCGCTCTCCTTAGCGCTGTAATGGCGGCGGTTTTGGCGGGAACTTTTGGCGGCAAGTGGCAATACACAGTCTTTGCAATAAGTCACAGTCCAAGCACAATAAATCACAGTCCCGAGGCACACATGACCTGATTCTTCAGGCTTAAGTAGATCCTGTTCGTGACGCCAAGTTGCAGCGCCCCCACTGCTGCAGGGCCGAGGGGTACCCGGTACCGGGCCTCTGAGTCTCTGTTCTGGGGTTGTCACGGTGGCTGGACCCGGTCCGTGACCCTGCTGAGGGGCGTACAATGAAGGTGGAGGTATGGTGCTGATGTTATGATGTGGTGCAGGTCGCAGTAAATAACGAGGACACCAGGTTGCAGTCTCTTTACCTCTTTACTGAAGGCTTCAGGATCCTCAGTCCGGAATACGGTTAACCAGGCTGCGCAAGTCCGGCCGGTCCGATGGCACCTCCAGAGTTCTCTTTGCAGGTGGAAATCTGTGCCTACCTTCTAGCGCTTGTGTGTTGTGGTCCTCCCCTGCTGTGCTTACGGGATAGTCCTCACAACTGTTGTGTCTGTTTCTGAAGGTCCCTCACAACTCGATTATGATGTTCTGCTTCGTCCCCCAGATCATATGGCTAGGACGCACCCGTATGACGGGTAGGCTCGGAGCTCTTCCGGGACCCTAGTGTCGCCCCTCTCCTATTGTTGCCCCCTATGTCTTCTTAGGTGATTTGAGTGAGACAGCCCGCCTATAACTGACTGTCCTGCCGTAGGTTACTTCCTCGGCGTTTCCGGCCACCGGCTACGCGCCTCAGTAGGATGTTGCCTCGTCTTACAGCACGACTCCTACTGGTATTCTCCTTGTTGCGTTGATCTCGTTTCTCACTCAGCACAATATACCTCGCTTCTTGTCCTTTCTTAGGGCACCGCCGCTATATCGTGCAGGCGCGGTCCCGTAACGTTCTCTCTGTTCGCTAGGCCTCTGTCAGGATCCCACCCCTGACAAGGACCCCCCTGAGTCTCTCCCCGCAACACCCTCTGCCACAGGATGTTGCCTGTTCGATTCCCAGTCAGCTTCTTTCTAACTTCCTATCTAACCCCCAGTTTTACCAGTATGTGAGGAGTGGCCTAATAAATAGCGCCCTTAGCTCCCCCTGGAGGCCCGGCTGTGAAATGTATTGGTGTCTGTGATACCTGGTCAGGGGAACTCCTTCAGTGCCATCAGACGTACCATAGCCCCCCTTAGTGGCGGAGCATCAGTACTGCAACGACCAGGACTCTGGGGCGCTGCATATACAGTGGGTACGGAAATTATTCAGACCCCTTTAAATTTTTCACTCTTTGTTTCTTTGCAGCCATTTGGTAAATTCAATAAAGTTCTTTTTTTTTCCTCAATGTACACTCTGCACCCCATCTTCACTGAAAAAAAACAGAAATGTAGACATTTTTGCAAATTTATTAAAAAAGAAAAACTGAGATATCACATGGTCATAAGTCTTCAGCCCCTTTGCTCAGTATTGAGTAGAAGCACCTTTTGAGCTAGTACAGCCATGAGTCTTCTTTGGAATGATGCAACAAGTTTTTCACCCCTGGATTTGGGGATCCTCGGCCTTCTTCCTTGCCGATCCTCTCCGGATCCATCAGGTTGGATGGTGAACGCCATTTTTAGGTCTCTCCAGAGATGCTCCATTGGGTTTAGGTCAGGGCTCTGGCTGGGCCGGTCAAGAATGGTCACAGAGTTGTTCTGAGGCCGCTCCTTTGTTATTTTAGCTGTGTGCTTAGGGTCATTGTCTTGTTGGAAGGTAAACCTTCGGCCAGCTCTGAGGTCCAGAGCACTCTGGAAGAGATGTTCATCCAGGATATCTCTGTACTTGGCCACATTCATGTTTCCTTCAATGACAACCAATCGTCCTGTCCCTGCAGCTGAAAAACACCCCATAGCGTGATGCTGCCTCCACCATGTTTCACTGTGGGGATTGTATTGGGCAGGTGATAAGCAGTGCCTGGTTTTCTCCACACATACCGCTTAGAATTATCACCAAAAAGGTCTAACTTCTTCTCATCAGACCAGAGAATCTTATTTCTCATAGTCTGCGAGTCATTCATGTGTTTTTTAGCAAACTCTATAGGGCTTTCAGATGTCCTGCCCTGAGGAGAGGCTTCCGTCGGGTCACTCTGCCATAAAGGTCCGATTGGTAGAGAGCTGCAGTGACTTTGTGGAACTTTCTCCCATCTCCCTGCTGCATCTGCGGAGCTCAGCCACCTCTCTCACCAAGGCTCTTCTCCCACGATTGCTCAGTTTGGCTCTACGGCCAGGTCTAGGAAGACTTCTGTAGGTCCCAAACTTCTTCCATTTAATCATTATGGAAGCCACTGTGCTCTTAGGAGCCTTGAGTACTGCAGAAATTCTGCTGTAACCTTGGCCAGATCTGTGCTTTGCCACAATTCTGTCTCTGAGCTCCTTGGCCAGTTCCTTTGACCTCATGATTCTCATTTGGTCTGACATGCACTGTGAGCTGTGAGGTCTTATATAGACAGGTGTGCGCCTTTCCAAATCAAGTCCTATCAGTTTAATTACACACAGCTGGCCTCCAATGAAGGAGCAGAACCATCTCAAGGAGGATCACAAGGAAAAGGACAACATGTGACTTACATATGAGGGTCTGAGCAAAGGGTCTGAATTAGTGATGAGAGAATATACGTGTTACTCGGGTTTCTCGAGCATGCTCGGGTGGTCTCTGAGTATTTTGTCGTGCTCTGAGATTTTGTTTATGTCAACGCAGCGGCATGATTTGCGGCTGCTAGACAGCTTGAATACATGTGGGGATTCCCTAACAAACAGGCAATCCCTGCATGTACTCAAGCTGTCTAGCTGTCTTATGCATCAACATAAACTAAATCTCTGAGCACGCCAAAATACTCGGAGACCACCCGAGCATGCTCGGAGAAACCCAAGTAACGAACATATTCGATCATCACTAGTCTGAATACTTATGAATACTTATGACCATGTGATATTTCAGTTTTTCTTTTTTAATTTGTAAAAAATTCTCCATTTGTTTTTTTTTTCAGTCTCTTGGGTGCAGAGTGTACATTAATGAGAAAAAAATGAACTTTTTTGAATTTACCAAATGGCTGCAGTGAAATAGAGTGAAAAATTTAAAGGAGTCTGAATACTTTCCATGCCGACTGTATATGGATTAGGGATTGGCGGACACCTGGATGTTCAGATCTGGCGGGTTCGGCCGAACAGTTACAAAAAGTTTGGGTTTGGGTACCAGAACAGTACCTGGACTCGAACCCAAAACCGGACCCCATTCACTTTAATGGGGGCCCAAACAGCCAGTGTTTGCCACATTGTCATGTGCATGACAGAGCGGCAAACACTGCTTCTGATCAGCGGTGAAATAATCCCCATCAGTCAGAGATCCACGGTTCCCACGCTGTCAAAAAGCAGCAAGAGCACTCAGCTGTGATCGGAGGTATAAAGTTTACCTCCGGTCACTGGTATCAGCTGATGGGACAACTGATCCCATCATCCGACACCTGCTGTCACTAATAAACGGCGTGGGGTCCCCCCCATTTTTGACAATTATCCTTGCTAAAGTAGACAGCTGGGGGCTGGTATTCTCAGGCTGGTAAGGGGCCATGGATATTGGCCCCCACCCCAGCCTAAAAATAGCAGCTCGCAGTTGCCCACAAAAGGCATATCTATTAGATGCACTAATTCTGGGGCGTTGCCCGACTCTTCCCACTTGTCCTGTAGCGGAGGCAACTGGGGTTCATTATTGTGGGGTTGATGTCACCTTTGTGTTGTCAAGCTCTTGGCTTAGTAATGGAGAATCATCTATAACACACCTCTCCATTACTAATCCTATAGTTGTATGGTAAATAAAGACACAGCTAGAATAAAGTCCTTTATTAGAAATGTAACAAAACAGTTTTACCTTTTTATTTAAAAATAGCAAACACAGTTATACTCACCTAATGTCTATTGCACCAAAGCCCTCGTTCTCCTGTAATAAAACAAACAAACAAAAAAAAACAGTATCCCTCACCTGTCCATTGTTCTGTCCCATGCCGTAATCCATGTCTGGGGCAAAGCATGTTTCAACTTGGATGGTGCCAGGATGCGACCGTCCAGGCTGAGAACCACTGGGAAATGAGATGCTGCGAGCGCAGCCTCAGTGACCAGCGGTGATGTCATAGACGTTACCTCTGGTCACTGAGGCTGTATTCCCTGCTGGGCTGAACTTGGTGAGATCCCTGCTAGCGCTGTGAGAATGTGAGAAAAAAATGTGGTTACTTGCAGAAAATATAAATGTAGCCAAAAACTTCAAAGCCCTAAGTCCTGCCTAGAGGCTGTATTCAGCCATTCTCCCTGCCTCAGCAACTGTCCCTAGGCTAAATGTGAAATGTATCGCCTAGAAACAGCACAGGACAATATTAGCCCTTAGAAGGGCTGTTAGTATAATTGCTCAGCTTCAGCACACACAGGCCTAGACAAGCACACTGTCCCTCACAGTCACACAGCTGTGCAAAAGTGTCAGTGTGCCGAGTCGGGCGGCTCCTGTCCTTTTATATCCCTGATGTCACAGGGCCAGCCAATAACAGTAATGCCACAACCAAGATAGCTACGGCATTGCAGTAACATGAATGCAATCCCCGCATGCTTATTGGCTGTATAACAGATGCCAAACTTAGGGGCGGGGATTCGAGTGTTCAATCCAAGCGCCAGGCAATGTTCACCAAGTGCCGAGCACATCCGACCACCCAGATACTCGAGTGATATCCTAGTATCACCGAACACACTCGCTCATCACTAGTTATTACACATAATGTATGAACATCGATAGTTATTGTTTCACCTGTGAGGATCGGATAGGTTTTAACCGACATCTGGAGGAATTTCATGTCAATAGCTCCTTTAGAAATACATTTACTCAGAAAATTGGTGACTTGTTCATTTACTTATTTCACCTGCAGTAAATGTAATATATCTTATCTGAGAAATCTTCCTTCTACAGGTGTGATCTTTTACTCTTCCTCACCTAAAATCCTGAATGGTCGTAGCGAAATGGCCTGAAATATCAAGTTACTTCTCCTTTTAAAGTCTATAGATCGGTGAAGAAGGTGGATGGAAAAGCAGGGAGAGGTGCTGCCAGAGGCATACAGACATGAATCATGCTGCAGTTTCTAGAAAATAATTTTATCTTACTGCAGTACTGGATTCACAGCTGCACTGCTCAGTACTGATGTAAAAGCTTTGAAATACTTCTCATGTTTTTATTCAGTGTTTCATCTCACTTTAGCGTTAGATTCACAGATACATGTCTCGTTTCCACTGTTCAATTTCTGCTAATGTTGCAATCAGTGGTTTACCGCTAATAGTGGCAGATCCTGAAATATCGGCACCAGGCTTTTCCCACCAGTTGTTACACTTTCAATGGTATTTGCATCTAGTGATGGAACAGGGAGCCCTCAAAATGAGTGTGGGGGCACATTATTATGTTGGGGGCACTCTAGGGTCATCATACTGTGTGTGGAGGTACCGTACTTTTATGGAGGCCATGAGATGATATTTATTGCAGTGGATGAAAACACCAAAAAATAATAACTTTCCAATTAAGAACGCAGTGATATATACCCGGAAAGATGCACTGATACTGTGATACCATGCTGCAGTAATGTGACCAATTCATCTCATTTTCCACTAACTACAATCATGGAGCCTCAGCCCAGATGACGGTCAGATGATAAGTTTACTTAGAAGTTTTATTGATTGAGGTTTTGTATTTCTGATCTGGGGACATTAGTCGCTGCTGGTGCTGCCTTGTATGATTCCCGTCATTAGTGTCATTAACAAGAGGAGAGTGAACGCTGCCGCCAAGACCGGAGGAGCAGCGCGATCATGTGATGACAATAACTCGATAGACACGTATCATTGCTGCATTTGTTTTGCTTTATTTCACTTTTCATGCAGGAAATTGTTCTAGAAAATCAGATATGAAAGCACAACAGAAATCCAAGTATAATCACATTACTGGAGAGCGCTAGGTTCTGACAGCAAGTCTGATCTGAAAAAAGATGGAAGAATCGATAGTAATAATACAGGTAATATTAACGCTTAAAGACAAAGTCAGTTTAGACATTAAAGTGTTTGAAGGAGGAGGGGAAAATGCCAGAGGAGAGGGAGAGATTAAAGATTGTAGTTAGGTGGGTTGTGATGACTGGAAGAGATATGAGGGAATGGGGTCGGTAGTGCATTGTTGTGAACTCTATTTCTGGGCTCCCTCTAGTGGTCACAAGCGGTACTGTGTAGTGTTGTCCTGCTGCAGGTTGGCTTCATCAGCTGGTTCGTTATCCTTGGTTGGTTTTCTATTTAGCCCACCTGGATACTCAGTTCCTTGCCTGCTATCAATGTATTCAGTGCTCTTCAGATTCCGTGTGTCTACCTTGCTCCCAGTCTCTCCAAGACAAGCTAAGTTTTTGTTTGATCATTTTTTGATTATCAGTGTTCATTATGTTTTTAGTCCAGCTCGCTAAAATGTGATTTCTTCGCTTGCTGGTTGCTCTAGGGGACTGAGTTTCTCCCCCCACACCGTTAGTTGGTGTGGGGGTTCTTGAAATCTCAGAGTGGATATTTTGTAAGGGTTTTTTACTGACCGCATAGATTCCCTTTTCTATTTTTCTGCTATCTAGTATTAGTGGGCCTCATTTGCTGAATCTGCTTTCACCCCTGTGTATGTGCCTTCCTCTTACCTCACCGTTATTATTTGTTGGGGGCTTCTATATCTTTGGGGATTATTTCTCTGGAGGCAAGAGAGGTCTTTCTTTCTCTCTAGGGGTAGTTAGTTCCTTAGGCTGGCTCGACATGTCTAGGAATTCAGGCACGTTCACCGGCTACTTCTAGTGTGTTTGGTTAGGTTCAGATTTGCGGTCAGTCCAGTTTGCCACCTCCCTAGAGCTTGTCCTACGTTTGTTACTTAGCTGGAGTATTTGTGATCCTCAACCACTAAGGATCATAACAGTATAGCAGGCCAAAAAGTGTTTAATGCATCGCAGAAGTGGGATAAAAAGAAGACCTGAATACATTTTTTTTTTTTTCCTCCCGCTTTTCCTTTGCTGCAGTCTGTTTAGCTTCTTTCATCCCCTTGAACTCTGGGTGGTTTTGAGCTCAGCTGCAGACATGGATGTTCAGACTCTGACTTCTAGTGTGGATCATCTTGCTGCACGGGTGCAAAGTATTCAGGATTTTGTTATTCATAGCCCTATGTCAGAACCAAAGATACCCATTCCTGAGTTGTTTTCTGGAGATAGATCTAGGTTTCTAAATTTTAAGAATAATTGTAAGTTATTTCTGTCTCTGAGACCTCGTTCCTCTGGTGATTCCGCTCGGCAAGTAAAGATTGTTATCTCCTTGTTACGTGGCGACCCTCAGGATTGGGCCTTCTCTCTGGCGCCAGGAGATCCTGCATTGCTTAATGTAGATGCATTTTTTCTGGCTCTTGGACTGCTTTATGAGGAGCCTAATCTTGAGAATCAGGCAGAAAAAGCGTTGCTGGCTATCTCTCAAGGGCAGGATGAAGCAGAGGTGTATTGTCAAAAATTTCGGAAATGGTCAGTGCTTACTCAATGGAATGAGTGTGCCCTGGCTGCAAATTTCAGAGAAGGTCTTTCTGAGGCCGTTAAGAATGTTATGGTGGGGTTCCCCACCCCTACAAGTCTGAGTGATTCTATGGCTTTAGCCATTCAGGTTGATCGGCGTTTGCGGGAGCGCAAATCTGCTCATCCTTTGGCGGTATTTTCTGAACAGAGACCTGAGTCTATGCAATGTGATCGAACTCTGACCAGAATTGAGCGACAAAGTCATAGACGTCAAAATGGGTTGTGCTTTTACTGTGGTGATTCTGCTCATGTTATCTCAGCATGCTCTAAACGCTTAAAAAAGGTCGCTAAACCTGTCACCATTGGTACTATACAGCCTAAGTTTATTTTGTCTGTTACTTTGATTTGTTCTTTGTCGTCCTACCCGGTTATGGCTTTTGTGGATTCGGGTGCTGCCCTGAATCTGATGGATTTGTCATTTGCCAGGCGCTGTGGTTTTGTCCTGGAGCCTTTGGAATTTCCTATTCCTCTGAGGGGAATTGATGCTACGCCATTGGCTGAGAATAAGCCTCAGTATTGGACGCAAATGACCATGTGCATGACTCCCGTACATCAGGAGGTGATTCGTTTTCTTGTTCTGCATAATTTACACGATGTTGTCGTTTTGGGTCTGCCATGGCTGCAGGCTCATAATCCAGTTTTAGATTGGAAAGCTATGTCTGTGTCTAGCTGGGGGTGTCAGGGAATTCATGGCGATTCTCCATTGGTGTCTATTGCTTCTTCCAATCCTTCTGAGGTCCCTGAGTTTTTGTCTGACTACCAGGATGTATTTGATGAGCCCAGATCCGGTGCCCTGCCTCCTCACAGGGATTGTGATTGTGCTATAAATTTAATTCCTGGTAGTAAATTCCCTAAGGGACGACTTTTTAATTTGTCTATACCAGAGCATGCCGCGATGCGGAGTTATATAAAGGAGTCTTTGGAGAAGGGACATATTCGCCCATCCTCTTCCCCTCTTGGTGCAGGATTCTTTTTTGTGGCCAAGAAGGACGGTTCTTTGAGACCGTGTATAGATTATCGTCTTCTGAATAAAATTACAGTCAAATTTCAGTATCCTTTGCCACTATTGTCTGATTTGTTTGCTCGGATTAAGGGTGCCAGTTGGTTCACCAAGATAGATCTCCGTGGTGCGTATAACCTTGTGCGCATTAAGCAGGGAGATGAATGGAAAACAGCATTTAATACGCCCGAAGGCCATTTTGAGTACCTTGGTTTTGCCTTTTTTCTGCAATTCTGGTTTCCATCCTCGTTTTTCCTCGGGTCAGGTTGAGCCTTCTGACTGTCCTGGGGTGGATTCTGTGGTGGATAGGTTGCAGCAGATTTGGAGCCATGTGGTGGACAATCTGAAACTGTCACAGGAGAGGGCTCAGCGCTTTGCCAACCGCCGCCGCGGTGTGGGTCCCCTACTTCGTGTTGGGGATTTGGTGTGGCTGTCTTCTCGGTATGTTCCTATGAAGGTCTCGTCTCCTAAGTTTAAGCCTCGCTTCATCGGTCCTTATAAGATCTTGGAAATCCTTAACCCGGTGTCTTTTCGTTTGGATCTCCAGGCATCGTTTGCCATCCATAATGTGTTCCATAGGTCTTTGTTGCGGAGGTATGTGGTGCCTGTGGTTCCTTCTGTTGAGCCTCCCGCTCCGGTTCTGGTTGAGGGCGAATTGGAGTGCGTGGTGGAGAAGATTTTGGATTCTCGTATCTCTAGACGGAGACTTCAGTATCTGGTTAAGTGGAAGGGCTATGGTCAGGAGGATAATTCCTGGGTTGTCGCCTCTGATGTTCATGCGGCCGATTTGGTTCGCGCCTTCCACGCAGCTCGTCCTGATCGCCCTGGGGGTCTGGATGAGGGTTCGGTGACCCCTCCTCAAGGGGGGGGTACTGTTGTGAACTCTATTTCTGGGCTCCCTCTAGTGGTCACAAGCGGTACTGTGTAGTGTTGTCCTGCTGCAGGTTGGCTTCATCAGCTGGTTCGTTATCCTTGGTTGGTTTTCTATTTAGCCCACCTGGATACTCAGTTCCTTGCCTGCTATCAATGTATTCAGTGCTCTTCAGATTCCGTGTGTCTACCTTGCTCCCAGTCTCTCCAAGACAAGCTAAGTTTTTGTTTGATCATTTTTTGATTATCAGTGTTCATTATGTTTTTAGTCCAGCTCGCTAAAATGTGATTTCTTCGCTTGCTGGTTGCTCTAGGGGACTGAGTTTCTCCCCCCACACCGTTAGTTGGTGTGGGGGTTCTTGAAATCTCAGAGTGGATATTTTGTAAGGGTTTTTTACTGACCGCATAGATTCCCTTTTCTATTTTTCTGCTATCTAGTATTAGTGGGCCTCATTTGCTGAATCTGCTTTCACCCCTGTGTATGTGCCTTCCTCTTACCTCACCGTTATTATTTGTTGGGGGCTTCTATATCTATGGGGATTATTTCTCTGGAGGCAAGAGAGGTCTTTCTTTCTCTCTAGGGGTAGTTAGTTCCTTAGGCTGGCTCGAGACGTCTAGGAATTCAGGCACGTTCACCGGCTACTTCTAGTGTGTTTGGATAGGTTCAGATTTGCGGTCAGTCCAGTTTGCCACCTCCCTAAAGCTTGTCCTATGTTTGTTACTTAGCTGGAGTATTTGTGATCCTCAACCACTAAGGATCATAACAGTGCATGTAGTCGGACGAGAAGAGGAGAGGAGCCTGGAGACTTCTTCTGTGATGGGATAGAATGTGGAGAGTGAGCCAGGGGAAATGCAGGGAGGGATGGGAGTCACTGCACTTGGTGTCTGGGAGCGGATTTCCTGATGGATATTATCTATTTTCTCTATAAAGTGGGAGGCCAGGTCATCAGCACAAATGTCTGTGATAGGCGCTTGAGCTTTTGGCCTGAAGAGGAAGTGAAAGGTGTCAAAAGGTTTCTTGGGGTTGTTGGATAGTGAGGAGATCAGGGTGGTGTAGTAGGTATGTTTGGTGAGGTGAAGAGCAGAGTTATAGGTCCTTAACATAAATTTGAAGTGTGTGAAGTCTTCTGGTGTGCGTGTTTTACTCAAGCGTTCAGCATTCCTAGAGCATCGCTGGAGAAATCGGAACGTGAGCCAGGGCTGTTTCACTCTGTGTATGGAGGTTCTGAGGGTGAGGGGAGCTACTTGGTCTAGGGGGCTTCTATGAGTGTCATTGAAAAAGAGGAGATTGGGGACAGTGATGAGTGTAAGGAGTCTGAAAGTGTATGAGGGTTAATGGTATGTAGATTTCTGAATGTGTGGTAGGTAGGAGAGTGCTGGGGTGGGAGAGGAATTGTGAGTGTGAAGGAGAGAATGTTGTGGTCAGAAAGGGGAAGTGGTGAGTTATCTAGGTAGGAGATTGAACAGAGCCGGGCGAAGACCAGGTCAACGGTGTTACCGTTGTGTGTCTCAGAGGTTGAGAGCTGTGAGAAGTGGTTAGTGATAGAAGCTGGGATGCAGATATGGAAGTGGGGCTGTTAATGGGGATGTTGAAGTCTCCCAGTATAAGGGTTGGGAGTTCTGAGGACATGACGTGCGGCAGCCAGGCAGAGAAATGGTCCAGGAAGAGGGTAGGTGAGCCTGGGGACCGGTATATGATAAGATTCTGTCTGCAGCCACCACTAAGGGGAGCTCCCTGTATACAGAGATACATGATAAGATCCTGTCTGCAGCCACCACAAGGGGGAGCTCCCTGTATACAGAGATACATGATAAGATCCTGTCTGCAGTCACCACTAGGGGGAGCTCCCTGTATACAGAGATACATGATAAGATCCTGTCTGCAGCCACTACTAGGGGAGCTCCCTGTATACAGAGATACATGATAAGATCCTGTCTGCAGCCACCACTAGAGGGAGCTCCCTGTATACAGAGATACATGATAAGATCCTGTCTGCAGCCACTACTAGGGGAGCTCCCTGTATACAGAGATACATGATAAAATCCTGTCTGCAGCCACCACTAGAGGGAGCTCCCTGTATACAGAGATACATGATAAGATTCTGTCTGCAGCCACCACTAGGGGGAGCTCCCTGTATACAGAGATATATGATAAGATTCTGTCTGCAGCCACCACAAGGGGGAGCTCCCTGTATACAGAGATACATGATAAGATCCTGTCTGCAGCCACCACTAGGGGGAGCACCCTGTATACAGAGATACATGATAAGATTCTGTCTGCAGCCACCACAAGGGGGAGCTCCCTGTATACAGAGATACATGATAAGATTCTGTCTGCAGTCACCACTAGGGGGAGCTCCCTGTATTCAGAGATACATAATTAGATCCTGTCTGTGGCCACCACTAGGGGGAGCTCCCTGTATACAGAGATACATGAAAAGATCCTGTGTTCTGTCACCACTAGGGGGAGCTCCCTGTATATAGAGATACAGGATAAGATCCTGTCTGCAGTCACCACTAGGGGGTGCTCTCTGTATACAGAGATACATGATAAGATTCTGTCTGCTGTCACCACTAGGGGGAGCTCCCTGTATACAGAGATACATGATAAGATCCTGTCTGCAGTCACCACTAGGGGGAGCTCCCTGTATACAGAGATATATGATAAGATTCTGTCTGCAGTCACCACTAGGGGGAGCTCCCTGTATACAGAGATACATGATAAGATCCTTTCTGCAGCCACCACTAGGGGGAGCTCCCTGTATACAGAGATACATGATAAGATCCTATCTGCAGCCACCACTAGGGGGAGCTCCCTGTTGTGATTCGGTTCGTGGGCTCCCCCGGTGGTCTCTTGTGGTACTGGTGTCCTGCAAGCTTTGCCTTCTCAGTTCACCTGTTCCTATCAGGATGCGGGAGTATCCTATTTAACCTTGCTCCTCAGTCATTCTAATGCTGGCCATCAATGTATCCAGAGTGATTCTGTTGCATGTTTCTGCTCCCAGTTTTCTGCTCAGCTAAGTTGGACACTTTAGTCCTTAAGTCTATTTTTGTATGTTTTGTCCAGTTTGCACTTATGTGAATCTCTGCAGCTGGAAGCTCTTGTTGGGCTGAAATTACCACTCCGGTGTCATGAGTTGTCACATGAGTTAAGGTAATTTCAGGATGGTGTTTTGAAGGGTTTTGCAGCTGACCGCGAAGTCCTCTGTTGTATCTTTCTGCTATTTAGTTAGCGGGCCTCTCTGTGCTAAATCTGCTTTCATACTACGTGTGTCTTTTCATCTGCTCTCACCGTTATTATATGTGGGGGGCTGCTATCTCCTGTGGGGACATTCTCTGGAGGCAAGCCAGGACTGTGTTTTCTTCTACCAGGGGTAGTTAGTTCTCCGGCTGGCGCGCGGCATCTAGAGACAACGCAGGAATGCCCCCTGGCTACTTCTAGTGTGGTGTGTAGGTTTAGCATCGCGGTCAGCTCTAGTTTCCATCACCCGAGAGCTTGTCTGTTTATTCTATGCTTCTGATGTTTCCTTGCCATTGGAAACCATAACAGCTCCCTGTATACAGAGATACATGATAAGATCCTGTCTGCAGCCACCACTAGGGGGAACTCACTGTATACAGATGCATGATAAGATCCTGTCTACAGCCACCACTAGGGGGAGCTCCCTGTATACAGAGATACATGATAAGATCCTGTCTACAGCCACCACTAGGCGGAGCTCCCTGTATACAGAGATACATAATAAAATCCTGTCTGCAGCCACCACTAGGCGGAGCTCCCTGTATACAGAGATACATAATAAAAACCTGTCTACAGCCACCACTAGGGGGAGCTCCCTGTATACAGAGATACATGATAAGATCCTGTCTGCAGCCACCACTAGGGGGAGCTCCCTGTATACAGAGATAGATGATAAGATCCTGTCTACAGCCACCACTAGGCGGAGCTCCCTGTATACAGAGATACATAATAAAATCCTGTCTGCAGCCTCCACTAGGCGGAGCTCCCTGTATACAGAGATACATAATAAAATTCTGTCTGCAGCCACCACTAGGGGGAGCTCCCTGTATACAGAGATACATGATAAGATCCTGTCTGCAGTCAACCCTCTCAGACAGATTTCTGTCCAGCCTCTGTTTAAAGACTTTCATTGAAGGAGAACTCACCACCTCTCATGGCTGCCTGTTCCACTCATTGATCACTCTCACTGTCAAAATGTTTTTTCTAATATTTAATCTTTATCTTCTCCCTTTCAGTTTCATTCCATTGCTTCTCGTGTTTCCATGTGCAAATGAGAATAATGATGATCCCTCTACACTGTGACAGCCCTTCAGATATTTGTAGACAGCTATTAAGTCTCCTCATCCTTCTTTTTCACAAGCTAAACATTTCCAGATCCTTTAACCGTTCCTCGTAGGACAGATTTTGCAGTCCACTCATCATCCTGGTCATTCTTCTCTGAACTTACTCCACTATTCAATGTCTTTTTTAAAATGTGGTTTCCAGAACTGGACCCAGTATCCCCGATGTGGCCTGACTGAGGAGGAGTAGAGGGGGATAATTACTTCACGTGATCTAGACTCTATGCTTCTCTTAATACATCCTAGAAATCTTTGCTTTTTTGCTCCTGCATCACACTGTGGACTCGTGCAGTCTGTTATGTATTAGTAAACCCAAGTCTTTTTCACAGGTGCTGTTGCTTAGTTCTATTCCTCCCATTTTGTAGATGTAATTTTTGATTTTCTTGCCCAGATGTAGAATCTTACAGTTCTCCCTGTTAAATACCATTCTATTAGTCACTGCCCATTGTTCAAGCTTCTCCAGATCCTTCTGAATCCTTGCTCGGTCTTTGTAAGCTATCCTTCCTAGCTTTGTATCATCTGCAAATTTGATTAGTTTACCTTCAGTTCCCTTATCTAGATCATTTATAAAAATGTTGAACAACACTGGGGCCAAGACTGAGCCTTGTAGTCCCCATTTGAAACACTCTTTTAATTGGACATGCAACCATGTATTACCACTCTTTGAGTACGATCACTGAGCCAGTCATGAATCCACCTAACCGTAGCCTTGTCAATCCCATACTTGGTCATTTTTTCAATAAGGATGGTGTGAGATACTTTGTCAAATGCTTTGCTGAAGTCGAGATATACTATATCTACAGCATTTCCATGATCTACGCAGTCAGTGATTCCATCATAGAAGGACATTAGATTAGTCTGACATGACTTGTTTGCTACAAACCCATGCTGGCTCTGGTTAATTACTGTATTCTTATCCAAGTATTACATACATGGTGTTTAATAATGTGTTCACAGATTTTTTCTATTTTTTATATTTTTGGTAGTGCAATATCCTCTGTGCAGATAATTATTTTTATGTCCCAATGCTCCTGCTCTCTTTGTATGTTCCCTAGCTTGAATCATATATATATATTTTTGAATGTTTACAATAAAATTTAATTTTACTATACAATGCTTTATTGCAATTTATTGATGAGCCTCTGCACGAAGATTGAGGTTGTGTTTGTAGTCAACAGATTTGTTCTGGTATAGAAGTAAGGCTCACTGGCTTTGATTTTCCTGGCTCCATCCTCTTTCCTTTTTTCAAGTTGTGGACGTTTGCCCTTCCCCAATCTTTTGGGACTTCTCCTGATTAGATTCTGGCTGCAACCATCACTAGGGGGACCAGATATTTTTTGTGTGTTAGGGTTAGATGTCATGTTGTAGCTGTGGTTGCTGGTGTTGGAGGCTGGCGCTGGCACCACATGTGTAAGCTGCAAGTTCAGCTCCTGAGACTGTTATATACATTGACACTGGATATATCCACTCTACATGTGCAATGGATGTTAGGAAAGAGTTAGGGATTGTTCTGGATTTAGAAAACATGGCTGATTAAGTAGAGCGCCTCCCCTATGCCTGGGTCTGGCACTGCAGCTCAGCTCCCCATACTGCCCCTTTATGTGGCAGGTGCCATCGCCCCTTGTGTCCTCTGCACTCTCCCTATTAGTAACCTTTCTGTGCTCTGGACACAATATTGCACCGTGTGCACACAGAGGAAGCCATAGTCTGTAATAAGTCTCCTCTGGTTCTGCAGCGTCAGCTCGATGATGCAGTAATGGCCGTGTAATAGGCGGATGATCCAATATGTCATTATTTATGAGCCTCCACCACATCCCGCGGATCATTAGCGCGACGCGTCTCCTTGTAAACTGTAGAGGTGAATGAAGAAAGCGACAGAAGCACAAAGTCATCGGGGTCTGATCCTTCCCGGATTGTTTGTTTATTGATTAATATAATGGGAAAGAGCCCCCGAGGGCCCCCAATTACAGGAAGGTCCCAGCAATCAATGTCTTATCTTGTGCAATGAGGGGTTGTATCTGTACGGCGTCAGTTCCTCCTGGCTTTCTACATCTCTGCTGTCACTCTGTAGGAACCTTTGTTTCTTACCTCCAGTGACTATAAATCTGCGCTGACTCCGCTGTCACTGTAACGCACCTGCAGCTGTGCGCTATTGTGAATACTAGGGGCTGCGCACTCTGTGCCGACTCCCGGCCGCTCGGAGCTTCTGTACATCACACGTTCCATCATTACCACTGGAGATGAATCTTCTCTGTGGACCATGAGCCGCTGATCTGCACTAATTCTCCGAGAAATCAACGATCATTCATCAAGTAAAAGGAGGATCAGTCATGGACACCACAGAGGCTGGAGAAAAGTATGTGCCCCCTCCACACAGGAGCTGCTCGGCCATGAAGCTCGCAGCGGGGGCGCAGTGTTTGTGCTCAGTGGCGTAGCTAGAGTATGATGGGTCCCGGTGCAAAATATGGACCCGCCACCACCCAGACAAGTTACCCCTCACTATGTAGTAATATCCCCCATCCTGGGCTCCTTCCTGGTTTATACAGGTATGGCCAAAGTGTTGGCACCCTTGAAATTGTTCAATTATTGCAATTTCCCTTGTTTCATTATATTGTATTGGAACAACACAAAAAAACCTGAGAAAAAAATGGCAAATTGGACATAATTTCACACAAAACCCCCAAAATTGTCCATTCAAAATTGTTGGCGCCCTCCACTTAATATTTAGTTCCCCCTTTGGAATAAGTAACTGCGATCAGTCGCTTCCTGTAACCATCCACAAGCTTCTTACTCCTCTCCGCTGGAATGTCGGACGCCTCTTCTTCTCACAAGCTGCTCCGGTCTCTCCGTTCTGAGGTCGTCTTCTCCCAACAGCGATTGTAAGATCTCTCCACAGGGGATCAATGGGATTTAGATCCTGACTCATTGCTGCCACTTCAGACTCTCCAGAGCTTTGTTTCCATCTACAGATGCATCTCCAAAATTAGAATATCATCAAACAGTTAATTTATTTCAGTTCTTCAATACAAAAAGTGAATCTAATATATTATATAGAGTCATTACACACAGAGTGATCTATTTTAAGTGTTTTTTTTTCTGTTAAGGTTGATGATTATGGTTTACAGCCAATAGAAACCCAAAAGTTATTATCTCAGTAAATTAGAATACTTTATAACACCAGCTTGAAAAATAATTGTAAATCTGAAATGTTGTCCTACTGAAATGTATATTCAGTAAATGCACTCAATACTTGGTCAGGGCTCATTTTGCATCAATTACTGCATCAATGTGGCGTGGTATGGAGGCGATCAGCCTGTGGCACTGCTGAGGGGTTATGGAAGCCCAGGTTGCTTTGATAACAGCCTTCAGCTCGTCTGCATTGTTGGGTGTCATGAACCACAGTTGTTTGGTTGCCCCAGTTCTTTCTTTAGAGATTTATTTATATCCCACTTCCCAGTTCCGGTTTTGGAACTTGCAGCTCTCTGCCCCCCCCTCTTACTCTCAGGTCAGTCATGGAACTACACCTAGGATAATCAGTCACCAGAAAGGCTGATTTGCTATGTACTGGCTATTGGGCACACTGCAGTGAAGATGATATAACTACTCCTGCTCAGGCGGGAATTATAATTATCAAACGCCGCCAGTCACTGCCAGCTTCCCCAAAAGCACAGTACACTTCGCTGCCACCAGCTCCTATTACTATGATTAATAGCGGGTCAGGAGCCAACCCAATCAGTAGTGTAATTTACTTCAGAGGATGTTGGGCGTATGTTTTGGAGCAAGGAAAATGAGACTAGTAAATATTATTGCTTTACTCCAAAAAGATTAGGCAGGGTTTACAAAAGGCATAAAAAACAATATTACAAGATAAGACAACTATAGTATGTACAGAACAATTACAAAATAATAGGGATTAAAGATGAAAAACACTTACAGTTCTCTCAGATAACAGTAGGCCATGTGGCGGGGGAAGGGCAACACATCCCAATGCATCAGCGCACATTGCAGAGCTTCTGTTAGCTAACTTCCTGGACAAAAGACCACCTCTCAACTCAACTGGTCAATGTTATACCCTGTGCTTCATGACCTCACTGAGTGGGTGGAGTTATGACATGCATTCCCTTCTGGAAGTTATGAAAAATGTTACATCGGCCATAACTCGGGGTGGGAACCTGGCACAAGGACGCCAAAACTATCACTCTCCCGAGCATGAGATTGCCGTTCATTTAAGTCCAAACATGATTTGGCTATGTGACTCGGGTAAGCAATAATGCGTTTCTCAGGTTCTGCTAGGCGCTGAGCTTCGAAAATGCAGAGGAGGGTAGCTCTACCGATGCAGGTGCCAAAAATGTAAATTTCACACCTATATCAATAATCTGTGCCATTATATGTAAATTTGCAAGAACAAAGAAAACATTTGCTTTTAACGAACTACCATTAACCAGTTTTCTCAAGCTGCTCTGTGGCACATTGGGGTCTCAGATTACACAGCTGTATAGCATGAGACAAGGAGAAGTGGACTCTCACACCCATTCTTGAGGGAGGGGGGATGAGTGGTTTAGAATTACACAGGCAGACTGAGGGGCCATGCAGCTGTATGTTTGGACCAGCAAAACTAATGAGGGGAGGAACATGTGTGTGTGTGTGTGTGTGTGTGCTGAGCTGGCATGTCATTTATAAAACCATAGAGATGTAGCAGAGTGACCCTGCAGTCATACCCCACCCATCTGCAACTTATCACCTACACTATAGATACTAGAACAACCACTTTTACCACTTTATCTGAACTAGATCCCCAGAGATGCAGGCTGCTCCAGTAATGTTCTGTCTAAGGCTCCAGTAATCTTCCAACTAAGGCTCCAGTAATGTTCTGCCTAAGGCACCTGTAATGTCCCAACTAAGGCTCCAGTATTGTTCTGCCTAAGGCTCCAGTAATGTTCCAACTAAGGCTCCAGTGATGCTCTGTCTAAGGCTCCAGTAATGTTCTGCCTAATGCTCCAGTGATGCTCTGTCTAAGGCTCCAGTAGTGTCCCAATTAAGGCTCCAGTGATGTTCTGCCTAAAGCTCCAGTGATGTTCTGCCTAAGGCTCCAGTAATGTTCTGCCTAATGCTCCAGTGATGCTCTGTCTAAGGCTCCAGTAATGTCCCAATTAAGGCTCCAGTGATGTTCTGCCTAAAGCTCCAGTGATGTTCTGCCTAAGGCTCCAGTAATGTTCTGCCTAATGCTCCAGTGATGCTCTGTCTAAGGCTCCAGTAATGTTCTGCCTAAGACTCCAGTAATGTTCTGCCTAAGACTCCAGTAATGTTCTGCCTAAGGCTCCAGTAATGTTCTGCCTAATACTCCAGTGATGCTCTGTCTAAGGCTCCAGTAATGTCCCAATTAAGGCTCCAGTGATGTTCTGCCTAAAGCTCCAGTGATGTTCTGCCTAAGGCTCCAGTAATGTTCTGCCTAATGCTCCAGTGATCCTCTGTCTAAGGCTCCAGTAATGTTCTGCCTAATGCTCCAGTGATGCTCTGTCTAAGGCTCCAGTAATGTTCTGCCTAAGACTCCAGTAATGTTCTGCCTAAGACTCCAGTAATGTTCTGCCTAAGGCTCCAGTAATGTTCTGCCTAAGGCTCCAGTAATGGTCTGCCTAATGCTCCAGTAATGTTCTGCCTAAGGCTCCAGTAATGTTCTGCCTAAGGCTCCAGCAATGTTCTGCCTAATGCTCCAGTAATGTTCTGCCTAATGCTCCAGTAATGTTCTGCCTAAGGCTCCAGTAATGTTCTGCCTAAGACTCCAGTAATGTTCTGCCTAAGGCTCCAGTAATGTTCTGCCTAAGGCTCCAGTAATGTTCTGCCTAAGGCTCCAGTAATTTTCTGCCTAATGCTCCAGTAATGTTCTGCCTAAGACTCCAGTAATGTTCTGCCTAAGACTCCAGTAATGTTCTGCCTAAGACTCCAGTAATGTTCTGTCTAAGGCTCCAGTAATGTTCTGCCTAAGACTCCAGTAATGTTCTGCCTAAGACTCCAGTAATGTTCTGCCTAAGGCTCCAGTAATGTTCTGCCTAAGGCTCCAGTAATGTTCTGCCTAAGGCTCCAGCAATGTTCTGCCTAAGACTCCAGTAATCTTCTGCCTAATGCTCCAGTAATGTTCTGCCTAAAGCTCCAGTAATGTTCTGCCTAAGGCTCCAGTAATGTTCTGCCTAAGGCTCCAGTAATGTTCTGCCTAAGGCTCCAGCAATGTTCTGCCTAAGGCTCCAGCAATGTTCTGCCTAAGACTCCAGTAATGTTCTGCCTAAGGCTCCAGTAATGTTCTGCCTAAAGCTCCAGTAATGTTCTGCCTAAGGCTCCAGTAATGTTCTGCCTAAGACTCCAGTAATGTTCTGCCTAAGGCTCCAGTAATGTTCTGCCTAAGGCTCCAGTAATTTTCTGCCTAATGCTCCAGTAATGTTCTGCCTAAGGCTCCAGTAATGTTCTGCCTAAGGCTCCAGTAATGTTCTGCCTAAGGCACCTGTAATGTTCTGCCTAAGGCTCCAGTAGTGTTCTGCCTAAGGCTCCAGTAATGTTCTGCCTAAGGCTCCAGTAATTTTCTGCCTAAGACTCCAGTGATGTTCCCATAAACCTTTTCCATCTCTTTGTTTTTGTGGCAAAGTTTTTGGTTCTATAGATCTTTAGGAACAACCCCCGGACCGCTAACTCCCCTGCTCATTAGCCTCAATGGTTTAGATCAGCGGTCCCCAACCTTTTTGACCTTGAGAGCCAAATTCAGCTCTGAGAGGGGGTCACGAGCAACATTCTGCTTCAGTCCCCCTCAAAGTCGTGTCAACCAAAGCTACCATTACGGGTATAATGATAACTGAAGCTTTTCCACAGAAATCACTCCAAAGCAGTACACTGAGATCCAGGGGTTCCCACAGTGCCCCAATTCAGTATTCTCCCATCAAGGACTCCCAACACACTGTTACATCCAGCTTCAAGAACCTCCTCTAATAGGTAGTATCATCCTCCAGCGTACCATACCTCTAAACCCCTAAGACCAGGATATGTGCATCCAGATCCGATCTTCTGTGCAGGGCTACTCACAAAATTCACCATTTTTAAATGTGCTCTTCATACCTGTTTGCTAGACCTGGAGCTAATGCACCAAGCGAGCCACAATTCATGGGACCGCGAGCCACAAGTGGCTCCTGACCTACAGGTTGGGGATCCCTGGTTTAGATGAATCATTTCACAATGTTCCCCCCTCAGATGGAGATGAGCCATGTCACAGCCATATACCGTCACGTTGAGATGTGAGGACCGCGCTGAGGCCGAGATCCTGGATTAATGAGATATAATTGTGAGTCATATAAAGCTTTCTCTCCGTCTCACTTTTGTGATCATCACAGAGCTGTTTACAACCTTTTCTGCACTGGAAAATATTGAAACTATGTTGTGATTTTCTCTCTACTCTAAAGCAACAATGTATCAGCGCAGATCCCGGCTTCAGTCATATTGTGAGAGTCGTATCCCAATCCTGCTCCCTGATCTGTGCAGTTCTCACAGTCTCACAGTCAGCGCAGGTGGTGGAGACCCCAGCGAGTAATTAAGCGGAATCCCGCACCTCTCACCCTAGTTGTAAAATTGCAGAATCTGCTCTACGATGAGCAGTTATTTTGGAAACGTCTCGCCCCCCCCCCCCCCCCCGGCATCCGCAGAGGATTTCTGTCTCCTGGACGACATTGACTGTTGTGTCGGTCGTCGTGTGATTGTTTTTCAGTGTAATCAGTGATATGAGCATTTGGAGACTTATCTGCTCGCTGGCAGCCATTGTAATGGCCGTAAATGCTGTGGAATATCCAGTTATCATTGCCATCGTCAGTCATACACAGTTATCAGCCATAAAGCACTGGGAGAAAATGGCAGCAATGTACAGATTCATCAATGTGACAGCGGCTGCAGGAAATGGAAAGTTTCTTATCACGTAAATGGGAACCCTTCTCCCTGCAGCCTGGTACTGAAAATAGACGTCAGTGACAATAACCCTTCCTCAGGGGTAACTGCGGCCATCGGGGGGTAGAAAAGACAGATTTCTCTATTGTTACCAACCACACATTAATGCCCTATAACCAGGACAAGTTTTTCTGCAAAGTGCAAATAGCTGCACAATTTCCATCCTGAAAAGTCTCCAAACCAATCAGCAGCAGTCGGCAGAGCTCAGCGACAGTGTCCTCACCACGGGGAGAAGCCACGGAAAGCGTCACCTAGAAATGAGGAAAGAGATTCCATTCCAATTAAGTTCATGATTAAATTGGGGAATTCTTTGGACCTGGGAAATTCGAACAATTTGTTGTTGCTTCTTCCCACCATCATTTGGCTTATTTCGGAAGATTTTATCAGTCACGGGAGGCTGATGTGATCTTGAAGATGCCGGGCGGGCTCTGCATTATGCCGTGCAGCTGTCGCACCATGTGGTATAGTGCAGCCAATCAGGGCAAAGTATTGGAGCCTGTAAAAAAGCCAGGACAGGGAATGCAGAAGCCATTTTTTGGGTGATACTGATCAGTGAACAGACTTCACAGCTCAGCAACAGAAATAGGGAACGAAAGACGTAAAACAAAGGAGAAACATTACATATAGTGTGTGACAGCAGTTACCATCTGTTTTCCCGTAGCTGTACTGTATATGTGCGGTCACTGTGACATTACTAAGGCTGTCTTGTGTTACAGACCTTTAATGAGTTAGATGCAATCCTAGGAGACCTCAGGGTCTTGCCTCTTTTCAGGGCTCTTGGACTCTTTGTGGTATATCACAAATTGAATTGCTGAAGCCGACAAATTACAAAACATTTGCTCCTCTATGGTGCAATTGGAGCGCCGCCTCGCAAGGGCAATGGGGTACTCGGTACCGGGTCCTTCAGTTCGGGGGATGTCACGGTGGCCTGACCCGGTCCGTGGCCCTTTGAGGGGAGTCCAATAAAAGGAAATAGTTTCTATGGTAATAGTGTTCGTGACGCCACCTGTGGTGTTCGGTCAGGGTGACCGATGCTGCTTAGGGGTCCGCTGGGGATGATGTGTTGGCAGCTAGATGGTATACCTTCCCACAGGTGAATTGTGTCCCCAGGGCTTCCCAGAGGTGTAGGTGGTGATGGTGGATGATATAAGGTGCAGGGAATAACGAGGACACAAAGTTGCAGTCTCTTTACCTTTACTGAAGACTTCAGCATCCACAGTCCAGGGTGCGGACCACAGGGCAGGCAGAGTCCGGCCGGTCTGAAGGCAGATCCAGAGTCCCCTTATCCAGGTGGAGATCAGTAGCCTTCCTCTAGCGCCTGTGTGTTGTAGTCACTCCCTGCTGAGCTTCACGGTAAGGTCCTCACAACTGTTGTAGATGTAATGTCTCTTTCTCTCTCTGTCCCCCTGATGGATAGGATAGGACAAAACCCATATGATTAGTGGCCTGAGGCTTTTAACAGGGACCCTACGACGCCCCGGCCCCGACAAGTTGCCACCATGCCTCCTGGGTATAAGGTCGGTCAGCCAACGTGGAATTAACTGTCCTGCCAGTCTCTGAAATAAGGCGTAGCGATCCTTACTCCCTCGGTGTTCTGGCTACCGGGTTACTGCGCCTCAGAAGGAGGCAGTCTTTTACAGGGCAGAACTCCTTCTGGTTGCTTCTCCTTTTGCTATGACTTCGTTTCTCACTCACTGCAACGCAAATCCCTTCAATGTCTCTTTCTTTGGATGCTGCCGCACTTGGGGCAGGCGCAGCTCCGTGGACGCTCGTCCTACGCAGACCGCAGTCTGCATCTGACTCCTTCTCCCTCCAGTCAGCTTCTGCCTCACTTCCTGTCCAGATTACCAGTTTTACCTAACTGTGAGGAGTGCCCTAATAGATAGAAGCGTAGCTCCCCCTGGCGGCCTGGAGTGTGAAGTGTGTTGTGTGGTTAGTGAAACCTGGAAAGAAGATCTCCTTTATTGCCCTCAGATGTAATATCACTCCCCCTGGTGGAAGAACAACATTACTGCAACGACCAGGACTCTGGGGCGCTGTACAGTGCTATATGCGGACCCTGTCCCATGTTAGATACGGAGACCCCCAAGTCTGCCCCCTCTCACTGCATGCATGCTCCTACTCTCCATGGTGACATATTTAATGTCTGCTCGTTCTTCCTCGGCTGAGATACATTGTTACAAGCTGTCCGACTCTCTGTGCATCCTACTGTAAGGCTACTTTCACATTTGCGTTGTTTGGCATCCGTCGCAAGGCGTCGTTTTGGGGAAAAAACAGATCCTGCAAATGTGCCCGCAGGATGCGTTTTTTTGCCCATAGACTTGTATTGCCGACGGATCGCGACGCATGGCCATACGTCGCGTCCGTCGTGCACTGGATGCGTCGTGTTTTGGCGGACCCTTGGCACGAAAAAACGTTCAAGGGAAGGTTTTTTTCTACGTCCGGTCCGCCATTTCCTACTGCGCATGCGCGGCCGGAACTTCGCCCCCTCCTCCCCGGGACTTTAGAATGGGCAGCGGATGCGTTGAAAAACTGCCCATGTTGTGCTGAATTTGCACAACGTACGTCGCTACGTCGGTCCGACACATACGACGTCTTACTCCGCTGTTTCCTGGCGCACAGACATTGTATCTCTACGACTTCTGTATCCGATACAGTGGATGAGTGATTAATAAATACATATATATATATATACTTATATCTGAGGGTGAAAGACACAGAGAGTCATACGGAGAATGCTGGAGATCCACGCGTCACAACAAAGCGAATGATCGGAGAAGTATAAGGAGTAGATATAAAATAGTTACATTGTCCCACGATATGTAACAATGTAACATTCACCCACAAAGCCCCCGACACAAGGACATAAATGGACGGACCCCGTACAGATGGATACGGCGTCGTCCCTCCTGAGCCGGACGATTTACATCCTCGTTAGAGAGTAGAAGACGCAGAATAGACTTAAAATAGTGAGAAAATGGAATTGTTACAGGACAGTGATCGTCCCGGGATCAGTCCCTCATCTTCTAGCCATGAAATCGCTCTATGGACATTCTGGGTAATAATAAATGACATATTCCTCTTCTCCAGCTCTAATTGCTGTGGACCAAATCCCACAAAAATTCCTTCTGCAACAATTTCCACATTTTTTTCTTTAATTTTTGCATATTAACATATTAAAATATATAAACATAATTTCCGCAAAAAAAACGAAACCCACCAATCACCACCCAGCCCTCCGCCATCACTCATCCCCCACACCGACCCCCCATTAAAGGAAATGTGATTAAGTGGCATCAGTTTTGTATTTATCACCTAATGAAGGAATGGCGGCTCCCAGGATGAGCAGAGCGAGGAGACGTTCTCCATCTGGTTACAGCAGGCTAATCTGGACATCACAACATCCTCCACTGAGATTTCCATTCTCTCCAGGTGTTCTCTCCACAGCGGGGGGTTAGCCCCCAGGGACAGAGGGGCACTTTATGGGACGCACCAGAGATGAGCAAATCTTTCAAAATTTGAATTCTGCAAATTCTTTGTAAAAATGTAATTTGTGAATTGGAAATATGTCAGTTGTCCTGAATGGAGGCGTCTAATAATTATGTGTAATAAAACTAAGGACTGAAAGTGAACCCAACTAATTCCAGCTACGGAAGACTCAGTAATAACCATAAAAATATCCAAAACACATATAAGCATGGTTATAGGGGTTATAAACATATCAATGCTAGTCTCTCCAATGGGGCCACAAAGGGGGACATTATTCTGCATGGGGGACACTGTACTAAATTATAACCAAAGATGGTGCATTATACTAAGTGATGGCCACGGGGGGGGGGGATAATATACTGTATGGGGATCCCTGTGGGAGACATTATACCGTATGGTAGCTGTCACGATTCACACCGTGACCGTCACCCCTACGTCACGGATTGGGGTGACTTTAGGCCAACAGACAGCTATCACATGTGCAGGGGGGCTTATCTTAGTTATCCCTCCACTGCTACAATGTGATGAAAAAAACAAACACAAGGCTATTGACCTCTTAGTTTACAGCAGGGGCTTATTTTAGGTATCCCACTGCTCTTCTATATACCACGAACGGCAGGGATTTATGTATATCCCGCTTACAGTTCCACTTGAAGCCTGCAGCTCTCTGGCGCCCCCTTACCCTCAGGTCAGATTAGGTACTGCACCTAGGGTAATTAGTCGCCAGAAAGGCTGCCTGCTATGTACTGGCTATTGGGCACGCTGCAGCGACGCGATAACTACTCCCGCTCAGGCAGGAACAATAATTATCAACACCGCCGTCGCTACAACGACTCCCAAAGGCACAGAGCAAAGGTATGCTGCCACCAGCTTCGATTAACCCAACACAGTAGCGTAATTCCCTTCAGAAGACTTAGGGTACATTTTAGAGCAGGAAGAAATTTAGTAATTTATATATTTACTCCGAAAGAAGGCAGTGTTTATAGAAAATATTACAAGGATGTTACAATAAGAGACAATTGAAAATATGTACAAGGTAATTATAAAAATAACAGGGGTTAAATGAGAAATTAACACTTACATGTGTTCAGGACATTGCAGGCAACCAGGCTAATGGGCGGAGTTCCCATATGTCCCACTTCATCAGGGCTAGCAGTCAGGGCTCCTCAGGTAAGACTCAGACTAAAACTGAAGGCTGGGTTAGGTGGAGTCCCTTAAAAACCTGGAGCCTCGTGACATCACTAAAGGGGTTGAGTTAACATCGCCCTCCCCTCTCATCAGAGTTACCAAATTTAACACAAAGTCTTATAATGCTAGTATCTCCACTCCAGAACATGTCAGAATCCCAGCACACCCCTCATTCATCTTCTTTTACCATTGGCTTTCTATGGGTAGTAAATTCGGGCTCGTTGGGTCTCCCGGTTCCAGAGAAATCCATACTCTGTCCCTGTTGGACTTGGAGGCTCCTGTTTACAGTGTTTGACAGATCCGCCGATGGATGTTAGCAATATGTATTTATTATTTTCCTAGCCCAAGTCGGTGGCCCAGAATCTTATCATATTAGAACAAAGACCCTCATGGATTTTGGAAAACTTCTATACCAGTTCTAGCTGATTCTAGATGGGAGGAGGGATGAGTAAGTTGCCCAAAGCCTGGAATTTACAACTAGAGCAATAAAACCTTTTCTACACATCCACATCTCAGCAAACACAAACACAGAGAGAAGGGGGGTTTTTAGCCCGCAGCATGGGTCTGACAGGCAACGCTACAAAATCATATTACATTTCATACAATATTGTGACAGTAGCCATGGAGGGGAACATTATACTGTATGTGGACCACAATGGAGGTCATTATGCTGCATGCTGTATAGTGACCAGAGAGGAAGGCAATATAGTGTATGGAGGCCAGAATGGGGGACATTTTACTGTATGGAGGCCAGAATGGGGGACGTTATTACATAATTTGAGACACCATACTGAATGGGGGACAAAATGGGGGTCATTATTACTTTTTGGGGACATAATGGGGGACATTATTACTGTTTGGGGGACACACTGGTGTATATCATTACTGTATGGGACCAGAAAGGGAGACATTATAGTGCGCAGGAGGGAAGCTACAACTGGTGCAGGGGTTGAATCGCACACGGGCCCTGGAACCTATGGGGCCCAAAAAAGTTTCTTTGGCCTATCTGAAAAGACCATTACTATTAAAGGCTTGCAATAATTGGAGGCCTCATTGAAGCTTTTGAATTGGAGCCCATGAGCTTCAAGTTAGGCCCCTGCCTGCAGATACTGTATATATTCATGTGTATGGATTATTTATTCCTGAGTGCTGGTATATACATATGTATCCCGTTACTTCACTGCTGATATATATTTGTGTGTATGGTTCATTCATTGCTGGATGCTTTATTGTACAGGGTATGGAGGGGTGGAGGGCACCATTAGAATTTTCACCTTAGGCAGCAGAAAATCTAAAATTGTCCCCAGCTGGCACACACGATCTGAAATGTTTATTCAGTGTTTATGGTTTTCCCTCCGTTCCTTAATTAGCAGTGAGCTTTCATGTCCTCTCACTATAATATATCACCCTATAATGGCAGCTGCATTCCCTGCCTCTGCTTTTATACTGGCTATGATAGTCCCTCCTGTGATATACAATGTGATGTGATTTGATAGATGCCAGGCATTATGGGGAAGCTCGCCCGGTCGGAGAGGAGAAAGGAGGAGACGAGATTGGCTGTGAGCTCACAGATCACATGGGGAGACCCTGCCCACACAGCAAGCATGGAACAAGCAGACAGCAGCTAGAGCCTGCAGGCTTCGTGAGAGCAAATACAGAGGGGTCACAACAAGATGCAAACCATTGATCAGTCTGAAAATACAAAGTCCAGATTAGACTTTACCAAAAACATCTAAAGAAGCTGCCAGTTCTGGAAAAGCAAAACTAAGATCAACCTGTACCAAAATGAAGGGAGGAAGAAAGTCTGGAGAAGGCTTGGAGTGGCTCTGGATCCACGTCACATCCTGTGTAAGACATGTCAAGGCGGTGTGATGGCGGGTGACTAGTGATTATTAATGATGTGACTGAAGACTGAAGCAGCCGAATGAATCCTGTGTGTTCAGGGTGATACTTTCAGACCATCATTGCTGCAAAGCCTCACACCGGAGGACACCAGCGATGGTGACGTACATGACCTCCAGACTTCAGGCCGTCACTGCTGCAAAGTCTCACACCGGAGGACACCAGCGATGGTGACGTACATGACCTCCAGACTTCAGGCCGTCACTGCTGCAAAGCCTCACACCGGAGGACACCAGCGATGGTGACGTACATGATCTCCAGACTTCAGGCCGTCACTGCTGCAAAGCCTCACACCGGAGGACACCAGCGATGGTGACGCCCATGGCCGCCAGACTTCAGACCGTCACTGCTGCAAAGCCTCACACCGGAGGACACCAGCGATGGTGACTTACATGACCTCCAGACTTCAAGCCATCACTGCTGCAAAGCCTCACACCGGAGGACACCAGCGATGGTGACGTACATGACCTCCAGACTTCAGGCCGTCACTGCTGCAAAGCCTCACACCGGAGGACACCAGCGATGGTGACGTACATGGCCGCCAGACTTCAGACCGTCACTGCTGCAAAGCCTCACACCGGAGGACACCAGCGATGGTGACGTACATGACTTCCAGACTTCAGGCCGTCACTGCTGCAAAGCCTCACACCGGAGGACACCAGCGATGGTGACGTCCATGACTTCCAGACTTCAGGCCTGAATTGCTGCAAAGCCTCACACCGGAGGACACCAGCGATGGTGACATGCATGGCCTCCAGACTTCAGGCCTGAATTGCTGCAAAGCCTCACATCGGAGGACACCAGCGATGGTGACGTCCATGACTTCCAGACTTCAGGCCTTCACTGCTGCAAAGACTCACACCAGAGGACACTAGCGATGGTGACGTGCATGACCTCCAGACTTCAGACTGTCATTGCTGCAAAGCTTCACACTGGAGAAAAACCTGCGATGGTGACGGCCATGGCCTCCAGACTTTAGGGTGACATTGCTGCAAAGCATTCTCTACAAAGGGTTAAACGTGAACATTTTATTTACGGGAAAGTGAATTTGTCCAATTACTTCTGAGCCCTGAAATGAGGAGGATTTATAGAATAACAGCTGCAATTCCTAAACGTTTCACAGGATATTTTTGTTCAACAACTTTAATTACACCTGAAAGTCTCCACTTCAATCACATCTCAGTTGTGTAATTTCACATCCAAAATAGCAAAATATCGTCCTGCAGAGCTGAAATCACGAGGATTCGTCACTGGCCGAAGATTTCTGATCCTGGCTGTAAAGTCTGTGGCTCATGCAGGAGCTCAGAGCTTCTACCCAGAGGTCTGTGTGACGTGATGGTCGGGGGTCTCTGAAAGCCTGCCCAATAATTACTAGTGCACTAGACAAGGTATGTGATAAAACCTCACACGTCAGTCACTCCTCTACAATTAGTGGTCCTTACAATTGCATAAAAACTTTCATTAATAGAAAACGATTTTTCATTAAAGTATTTTAGAATTTTTTTTATCATCGACAACAAGAAATAAATATAAAAACATTTTTAAGTGATTTATTTGGGATTTTTTTTGGTAAATTATTATTCAATGTTACTAAAAGTATCAATGATTGAAAACATAAGAAGTTACAGGATTATTTCCTTTGGCATCCGTCATATCTGCAGATTATTCTCCAAATCTAATCTTTTATGTTTTGCACAAAACTCCCCAACTCTTGTAGACACAATAATCTGTTCACAGCGAGAACCAGAGATATTAATAATTTCATTTCCCCTCATTTTCCCGACCATGAATCTTCCACTTCTGATACATTTTGTTTTTTGCATTGTCACATAAGACCCTGCAGAGACCAAAACCCAAATGGCTTTTTCGGCAGTTTTGTTGACAGAACAGGATAATTGGAGGTTTTTTATTTCTTCTTTGTTGATGTTTCTTTATTTTTAATTATCTTTTGTTGTTTTGTGTAGAAATGATTATCCCCTCCCCCCACAAACAAGGCTCCTCCATTGAACTGCTGTAGCGTTAAATAATATCCTGCCGAGGAGTAAATGTAACAATTGTTTTGATGCGTTACATTTCTTTGGCAGTGATTGATCACAGTAATTAATTCCTGACTGATACAAAAGAATTCATTAAACTTGTCCTAAAGTGAACTGCCAACCCTGGGACAAGTCAAGAGTCGGGGACAAGCCTTGGGTTTTGTAGGCAGTGATCTCCCCTGACTCCCCCCATACATATCACGACAGAGGAGAACAACGTTCCAAGACTTCTCGGACCGCCGCTGATCTCCCCTCAAAGCAGAATGGTCGCCATTTATATCCCAATCATTCCCTCCCTCAACAGATAATGTCCCGAGACCCCCAAACACATCAGGTGGTCATACAGACCTGGTTTGGGGACTGTTCTTCCAACAGCAGCCACGTCAGACATCTATGGTGATCCTGTGGATCTGATATAAGAGGGTCACAGGTTTAGGTTCCAGGAGTCGGACACTCGATTATCCGCCATTTACAGCGTAGTCCTAGGTTGCAAATATCTAATAAGTCAATCCCCTAACTCTCCCTGAGACACGGGTCCAGAAATGGGACTTTGTGTAATAAATAAACCCATAACTAAATTGTGAAGATTCAATAAAGTTCTGAAAACTTCTTTTTTTTATGGAAGTGAAGATGTCTCCATGGAGGAAGGAAGCAGAAAGCAGATTTTACCTCTCAGGCGGAAGAAGCAGAGCGGAGCCCATACTGCATCTGCTGTGAAACCAAGGAGCGAAGGAGACACTGAACCCCATAGTGGCCACAATCCTGGCCAGAGGCAGCCATTGCAGGGACTCCTGGCCTAGAAAACCCATCTCTATAGTTACAGTAAATGATGTGTGCGATAATAGAGGAGCGGGGGAACGGTTCAGGATCTGCAGCTGATGAGCAGTCAACACCACCTTGAGAAGACCAGATACAGCATCTACTGCAGTGGTCCTCAAGAGCCACCAACAGGTCATGTTTTCAGGATTTCTTTAATTGCATCACCTGCACGGGCAATAATTCAATCACCTGTGCAATACTAAGGAAATCCTGAAAACATGACCTGTTGGTGGCTCTTGAGGACCGGAGTTGGGGAACACTGCTGGTCTACTGCATGGACAGTCCATAAGGATCATGCAATGCTTTATTCCTCCACCGGGGGCGCTGCAGAAGACTTCCCCCCACATTACAGCTGATCTCGGTGTGGGACAAAATGTTACTAGATGTATGCTCTAAGAACTAGTGAGTGCTATAAAGAAATAATAATAATAATAATAATAGTGCTACATTTTATAAAGAGGAGCAGTCAGTCAGTGCTCCGTACTGTGCATTCTGGGTTCTGGGTAAAGCTGCTGCGATTCATTCTGAGAACTCATTTATTCTCCAAGATACAGAATTTTACTACTAGGTAATGTCTTATGCTCTACAGCCTGAGTGCTAGCAATTACAACATAATGGACATTCTGAGCACTACGTTATATTGTATCTTATACATTCTGAGCACTAGATAATGTAATATAACGGACATTCTGATTTCTATATAACATTTTTTACATTCCGCGTACTAAGAGCCTATAAAATGATAAATTGCAGCTCAACAGTAAATATCAAATATAATTCTATTGAATAGTGAAGTATAATAAAACAAAATCATAAACGTAGTTCGCAGTGGCACAAAAAACAAAACAAAACGTGAGCCTAACATCAGATAAAGGGCCAGCAAAAAAGGCGGGTACAAACCATGTATATTGTAATAAATGTTATACATAAAAACACCAAAAATATGGAAAATGAGGTAATCTGAGCATAGGGACTGGCTGGAGAACATTATTATTATTTATATAGTTCCACTGATTTACCAATGCTGTACATGAGAAGTGGTTACATACAAAAACAAATATAGATTATAGAGAACAAACTAACACTGACAGACTGGTACAGAGAGGAGAGGAACCGGCCCCTCAGGCTTAGAATCTACAGGCTGATGGGGAAGAAAACAGTAGGCTGAGGTATGCGCAGCTACAGTAGTTGTGAGAAGGCAGCTCTGGTGGTGGTGAGGAGGCATCTCCGGTGGTGGTGAGGAGGCAGCTCTGGTGGTGGTGAGGCAACAACTCAAGTGGTGGTGAGGAGGCATCTCCAGTGGTGGTGAGGCGGCAGCTCCGGTGGTGGTGAGGCGGCAGCTCCGGTGGTGGTGAGGAGGCAGCTCCGGTGGTGGCGAGGAGGCAGCTCCAGTGGCGGTGAGGAGTCAGCTAGAGTGGTGGTGAGGAGGCAGCTCCAGTGGTGGTGAGGCAATAGCTCTGATGATGGTGAGGCAGCAGCTCCGGTGGTGGTGAGGAGGCAGCACTGGTGGATGTAAGACAGAAGCTCTGGTGGTGGTGAGGAGGCACCTCCAGTGGTGGTGAGGTGATAGCTCCGGTGGTGCAATGCTGGCAGCTCCGGTGGTGGTGAGGCGGCAGCTCCGGTGGTGGTGAGGAGGCAGCTCCGGTGGTGGCGAGGAGGCAGCTCCAGTGGCGGTGAGGAGTCAGCTAGAGTGGTGGTGAGAAGGCAGCTCCAGTGGTGGTGAGGCGATAGCTCCGGTGGTTCAATGCTGGCAGCTCCGGTGGTGGTGAGGCGGCAGCTCCGGTGGTGGTGAGGAGGCAGCTCCGGTGGTGGCGAGGAGGCAGCTCCAGTGGCGGTGAGGAGTCAGCTAGAGTGGTGGTGAGGAGGCAGCTCCAGTGGTGGTGAGGCGATAGCTCTGATGATGGTGAGGCAGCAGCTCCGGTGGTGGTGAGGAGGCAGCACTGGTGGATGTAAGACAGAAGCTCTGGTGGTGGTGAGGAGGCACCTCCAGTGGTGGTGAGGTGATAGCTCCGGTGGTGCAATGCTGGCAGCTCCGGTGGTGGTGAGGCGGCAGCTCCGGTGGTGGTGAGGAGGCAGCTCCGGTGGTGGCGAGGAGGCAGCTCCAGTGGCGGTGAGGAGTCAGCTAGAGTGGTGGTGAGGAGGCAGCTCCAGTGGTGGTGAGGCGATAGCTCTGATGATGGTGAGGCAGCAGCTCCGGTGGTGGTGAGGAGGCAGCGCTGGTGGATGTAAGACAGAAGCTCTGGTGGTGGTGAGGAGGCACCTCCAGTGGTGGTGAGGTGATAGCTCCGGTGGTGCAATGCTGGCAGCTCTGGTGGTGGTGAGGAGGCAGTTGCTGTGGTGGGGAGGAGGCAATTCCAGTGGTGGTGAGGAGGCAGGTCCGGTGGTGGGGAGGAGGCATCTCCCGTGGTGGTGAGGCAGCAGCTCTGGTGATGGTGAGGCAACAGCTCAAGTGGTGGTGAGGAGGCATCTCCAGTGGTGGTGAGGCAGCAGCTCTGGTGGTGGTGAGACGACAGCTCTCGTGGTGGTGAGGCGGCAGCTCCGGTGGTGATGAGGAGGCAGCTCCAGTGGTGGTGTGGAGGCAGCTAGAGTGGTGTTGAGGAGGCAGCTCCAGTGGTGGTGAGGCGGTAGCTCTGATGATGGTGAGGCAGCAGCTCCGGTGGTGGTGAGGAGGCAGCACTGGTGGTTGTAAGACAGAACCTCTGGTGGTGGTGAGGAGGCAGCTCCAGTGGTGGTGAGGTGATAGCTCCGGTGGTGCAATGCTGGCAGCTCCGGTGGTGGTGAGGAGGCATCTCCAGTGGTGGTGAGGCAGCAGCTCTGGTGGTGGTGAGGCGACAGCTCTGGTGGTGGTAAGGCGGCAGCTCCGGTGGTGGTGAGGCGGCAGCTCCGGTGGTGGTGAGGAGGCAGCTTCAGTGGTGGTGAGGAGGCAGCTAGAGTGGTGGCGAGGAGGCAGCTCCAGTGGTGGTGAGGCGGTATCTCTGATGATGGTGAGGCAGCAGCTCCGGTGGTGGTGAGGAGGCAGCACTGGTGGTTGTAAGACAGAAGCTCTGGTGGTGGTGAGGAGGCAGCTCCAGTGGTGGTGAGGCGATAGCTCTGATGATGGTGAGGCAGCAGCTCCGGTGGTGGTGAGGAGGCAGCACTGGTGGATGTAAGACAGAAGCTCTGGTGGTGGTGAGGAGGCACCTCCAGTGGTGGTGAGGTGATAGCTCCGGTGGTGCAATTCTGGCAGCTCCGGTGGTGGTGAGGCGGCAGCTCCGGTGGTGGTGAGGAGGCAGCTCCGGTGGTGGCGAGGAGGCAGCTCCAGTGGCGGTGAGGAGTCAGCTAGAGTGGTGGTGAGGAGGCAGCTCCAGTGGTGGTGAGGCGATAGCTCCGGTGGTTCAATGCTGGCAGCTCCGGTGGTGGTGAGGCGGCAGCTCCGGTGGTGGTGAGGAGGCAGCTCCGGTGGTGGCGAGGAGGCAGCTCCAGTGGCGGTGAGGAGTCAGCTAGAGTGGTGGTGAGGAGGCAGCTCCAGTGGTGGTGAGGCGATAGCTCTGATGATGGTGAGGCAGCAGCTCCGGTGGTGGTGAGGAGGCAGCACTGGTGGATGTAAGACAGAAGCTCTGGTGGTGGTGAGGAGGCACCTCCAGTGGTGGTGAGGTGATAGCTCCGGTGGTGCAATGCTGGCAGCTCCGGTGGTGGTGAGGCGGCAGCTCCGGTGGTGGTGAGGAGGCAGCTCCGGTGGTGGCGAGGAGGCAGCTCCAGTGGCGGTGAGGAGTCAGCTAGAGTGGTGGTGAGGAGGCAGCTCCAGTGGTGGTGAGGCGATAGCTCTGATGATGGTGAGGCAGCAGCTCCGGTGGTGGTGAGGAGGCAGCACTGGTGGATGTAAGACAGAAGCTCTGGTGGTGGTGAGGAGGCACCTACAGTGGTGGTGAGGTGATAGCTCCGGTGGTGCAATGCTGGCAGCTCTGGTTGTGGTGAGGAGGCAGTTGCTGTGGTGGGGAGGAGGCAATTCCAGTGGTGGTGAGGAGGCAGGTCCAGTGGTGGGGAGGAGGCATCTCCCATGGTGGTGAGGCAGCAGCTCTGGTGGTGGTGAGGCAACAGCTCAAGTGGTGGTGAGGAGGCATCTCCAGTGGTGGTGAGGCAGCAGCTCTGGTGGTGGTGAGACGACAGCTCTCGTGGTGGTGAGGCGGCAGCTCCGGTGGTGATGAGGAGGCAGCTCCAGTGGTGGTGTGGAGGCAGCTAGAGTGGTGTTGAGGAGGCAGCTCCAGTGGTGGTGAGGCGGTAGCTCTGATGATGGTGAGGCAGCAGCTCCGGTGGTGGTGAGGAGGCAGCACTGGTGGTTGTAAGACAGAACCTCTGGTGGTGGTGAGGAGGCAGCTCCAGTGGTGGTGAGGTGATAGCTCCGGTGGTGCAATGCTGGCAGCTCCGGTGGTGGTGAGGAGGCATCTCCAGTGGTGGTGAGGCAGCAGCTCTGGTGGTGGTGAGGCGACAGCTCTGGTGGTGGTAAGGCGGCAGCTCCGGTGGTGGTGAGGAGGCAGCTCCGGTGGTGGCGAGGAGGCAGCTCCAGTGGCGGTGAGGAGTCAGCTAGAGTGGTGGTGAGGAGGCAGCTCCAGTGGTGGTGAGGCAATAGCTCTGATGATGGTGAGGCAGCAGCTCCGGTGGTGGTGAGGAGGCAGCACTGGTGGATGTAAGACAGAAGCTCTGGTGGTGGTGAGGAGGCACCTCCAGTGGTGGTGAGGTGATAGCTCCGGTGGTGCAATGCTGGCAGCTCCGGTGGTGGTGAGGCGGCAGCTCCGGTGGTGGTGAGGAGGCAGCTCCGGTGGTGGCGAGGAGGCAGCTCCAGTGGCGGTGAGGAGTCAGCTAGAGTGGTGGTGAGAAGGCAGCTCCAGTGGTGGTGAGGCGATAGCTCCGGTGGTTCAATGCTGGCAGCTCCGGTGGTGGTGAGGCGGCAGCTCCGGTGGTGGTGAGGAGGCAGCTCCGGTGGTGGCGAGGAGGCAGCTCCAGTGGCGGTGAGGAGTCAGCTAGAGTGGTGGTGAGGAGGCAGCTCCAGTGGTGGTGAGGCGATAGCTCTGATGATGGTGAGGCAGCAGCTCCGGTGGTGGTGAGGAGGCAGCACTGGTGGATGTAAGACAGAAGCTCTGGTGGTGGTGAGGAGGCACCTCCAGTGGTGGTGAGGTGATAGCTCCGGTGGTGCAATGCTGGCAGCTCCGGTGGTGGTGAGGCGGCAGCTCCGGTGGTGGTGAGGAGGCAGCTCCGGTGGTGGCGAGGAGGCAGCTCCAGTGGCGGTGAGGAGTCAGCTAGAGTGGTGGTGAGGAGGCAGCTCCAGTGGTGGTGAGGCGATAGCTCTGATGATGGTGAGGCAGCAGCTCCGGTGGTGGTGAGGAGGCAGCGCTGGTGGATGTAAGACAGAAGCTCTGGTGGTGGTGAGGAGGCACCTCCAGTGGTGGTGAGGTGATAGCTCCGGTGGTGCAATGCTGGCAGCTCTGGTGGTGGTGAGGAGGCAGTTGCTGTGGTGGGGAGGAGGCAATTCCAGTGGTGGTGAGGAGGCAGGTCCGGTGGTGGGGAGGAGGCATCTCCCGTGGTGGTGAGGCAGCAGCTCTGGTGATGGTGAGGCAACAGCTCAAGTGGTGGTGAGGAGGCATCTCCAGTGGTGGTGAGGCAGCAGCTCTGGTGGTGGTGAGACGACAGCTCTCGTGGTGGTGAGGCGGCAGCTCCGGTGGTGATGAGGAGGCAGCTCCAGTGGTGGTGTGGAGGCAGCTAGAGTGGTGTTGAGGAGGCAGCTCCAGTGGTGGTGAGGCGGTAGCTCTGATGATGGTGAGGCAGCAGCTCCGGTGGTGGTGAGGAGGCAGCACTGGTGGTTGTAAGACAGAACCTCTGGTGGTGGTGAGGAGGCAGCTCCAGTGGTGGTGAGGTGATAGCTCCGGTGGTGCAATGCTGGCAGCTCCGGTGGTGGTGAGGAGGCATCTCCAGTGGTGGTGAGGCAGCAGCTCTGGTGGTGGTGAGGCGACAGCTCTGGTGGTGGTAAGGCGGCAGCTCCGGTGGTGGTGAGGCGGCAGCTCCGGTGGTGGTGAGGAGGCAGCTTCAGTGGTGGTGAGGAGGCAGCTAGAGTGGTGGCGAGGAGGCAGCTCCAGTGGTGGTGAGGCGGTATCTCTGATGATGGTGAGGCAGCAGCTCCGGTGGTGGTGAGGAGGCAGCACTGGTGGTTGTAAGACAGAAGCTCTGGTGGTGGTGAGGAGGCAGCTCCAGTGGTGGTGAGGCGATAGCTCTGATGATGGTGAGGCAGCAGCTCCGGTGGTGGTGAGGAGGCAGCACTGGTGGATGTAAGACAGAAGCTCTGGTGGTGGTGAGGAGGCACCTCCAGTGGTGGTGAGGTGATAGCTCCGGTGGTGCAATTCTGGCAGCTCCGGTGGTGGTGAGGCAGCAGCTCCGGTGGTGGTGAGGAGGCAGCTCCGGTGGTGGCGAGGAGGCAGCTCCAGTGGCGGTGAGGAGTCAGCTAGAGTGGTGGTGAGGAGGCAGCTCCAGTGGTGGTGAGGCGATAGCTCCGGTGGTTCAATGCTGGCAGCTCCGGTGGTGGTGAGGCGGCAGCTCCGGTGGTGGTGAGGAGGCAGCTCCGGTGGTGGCGAGGAGGCAGCTCCAGTGGCGGTGAGGAGTCAGCTAGAGTGGTGGTGAGGAGGCAGCTCCAGTGGTGGTGAGGCGATAGCTCTGATGATGGTGAGGCAGCAGCTCCGGTGGTGGTGAGGAGGCAGCACTGGTGGATGTAAGACAGAAGCTCTGGTGGTGGTGAGGAGGCACCTCCAGTGGTGGTGAGGTGATAGCTCCGGTGGTGCAATGCTGGCAGCTCCAGTGGTGGTGAGGCGGCAGCTCCGGTGGTGGTGAGGAGGCAGCTCCGGTGGTGGCGAGGAGGCAGCTCCAGTGGCGGTGAGGAGTCAGCTAGAGTGGTGGTGAGGAGGCAGCTCCAGTGGTGGTGAGGCGATAGCTCTGATGATGGTGAGGCAGCAGCTCCGGTGGTGGTGAGGAGGCAGCACTGGTGGATGTAAGACAGAAGCTCTGGTGGTGGTGAGGAGGCACCTACAGTGGTGGTGAGGTGATAGCTCCGGTGGTGCAATGCTGGCAGCTCTGGTGGTGGTGAGGAGGCAGTTGCTGTGGTGGGGAGGAGGCAATTCCAGTGGTGGTGAGGAGGCAGGTCCAGTGGTGGGGAGGAGGCATCTCCCATGGTGGTGAGGCAGCAGCTCTGGTGGTGGTGAGGCAACAGCTCAAGTGGTGGTGAGGAGGCATCTCCAGTGGTGGTGAGGCAGCAGCTCTGGTGGTGGTGAGACGACAGCTCTCGTGGTGGTGAGGCGGCAGCTCCGGTGGTGATGAGGAGGCAGCTCCAGTGGTGGTGTGGAGGCAGCTAGAGTGGTGTTGAGGAGGCAGCTCCAGTGGTGGTGAGGCGGTAGCTCTGATGATGGTGAGGCAGCAGCTCCGGTGGTGGTGAGGAGGCAGCACTGGTGGTTGTAAGACAGAACCTCTGGTGGTGGTGAGGAGGCAGCTCCAGTGGTGGTGAGGTGATAGCTCCGGTGGTGCAATGCTGGCAGCTCCGGTGGTGGTGAGGAGGCATCTCCAGTGGTGGTGAGGCAGCAGCTCTGGTGGTGGTGAGGCGACAGCTCTGGTGGTGGTAAGGCGGCAGCTCCGGTGGTGGTGAGGCGGCAGCTCCGGTGGTGGTGAGGAGGCAGCTTCAGTGGTGGTGAGGAGGCAGCTAGAGCGGTGGTGAGGAGGCAGCTCCAGTGGTGGTGAGGCGGTATCTCTGATGATGGTGAGGCAGCAGCTCCGGTGGTGGTGAGGAGGCAGCACTGGTGGTTGTAAGACAGAAGCTCTGGTGGTGGTGAGGAGGCAGCTCCAGTGGTGGTGAGGTGATAGCTCCGGTGGTGCAATGCTGGCAGCTCCGGTGGTGGTGAGGAGGCAGTTGCTGTGGTGGGGAGGAGGCAATTCCAGTGGTGGTGAGGAGGCAGTTCCGGTGGTGGTGAGGTGGCAGCTCCAGTGATGATGAGGAGGCAGCTCTGGTGGTGGTGAGGTGGCAGCTGCAGTAGCAGCGAAGAGGTAGATCAGGTGGTGGTGAGGAGGCATCTCCAGTGGTGGTGAGGCAGCAGCTCTGGTGGTGGTGAGGCGACAGCACTGTTGGTGGTTAGGCCGCAGCTCCGGTGGTGGTGAGGAGGCAGCTCCGGTGGTGTGAGGAGGCAGCTCCGGTGGTGGCGAGGAGGCAGCTCCGGTGGTGGCGAGGAGGCAGCTCCAGTGGTGGTGAGGAGGCAGGTAGAGTAGTGGTGAGGAAGCAGCTAGAGTAGTGATGAGGAGGTAGCACTGGTGGTTGTAAGACAGAAGCTCTGGTGGTGGTGAGGTGATAGCTCCGGTGGTGCAATGCTGGCAGCTCCGGTGGTGGTGAGGTGGCAGTTGCTGTGGTCAGGAGGAGGCAGTTCCAGTGGTGTGGAGGAGGTAGCTCCGGTGGTGGTGAGGAGGCAGTTCCAGTGGTGGTGAGGAGGTAGCTCCAGTGGTGGTGATGAGGCAGCTCCAGTGATGGTGATGAGGCAGCTCCAGTGATGGTGAGGAGGCAGCTCTGATGGTGGTGAGAAGGCAGCTACAGTGGTGGTGAGGATGCAGCTCGAGTGGTGGTAAGAAGGCAACTCTGGTGGTAGTGAGGCTGCAGCTCTGGTGATGGTGAGGAGACAGCTCCGGTGGGAAAGTGGCAGCTCTAGTGGCAACGAGGAGGCAGCTCCAGTGGTGGTGATGAGGCAGATCTGGTGGTGGTGAGGAGGAATCTCCAGTGGTGGTGAGGCGGCAGCTCTGGTTGTGGTGAGGCGGCAGCTCTCGTGGTGGGGATGTGGCAGCTGCAGTGAGGGAGGCAGCTCTGGTGGTGGTGAGGAGGCAGCTCTGGTGGTTGTGAGGAGGCAGTTCCAATGGTGGTGAGGAGGCAGCTCCAGTGATGGTGAGGAGGCAGCTCCAGTGGTGATGAGATGGCAGCTCCTTTGGTGGAATCTCCAGTGGTGGTGAGGAGGCAGCTCCAGTGGGGGTGAGGAGACAGCTATGGTGGTGGGGAAGCGGCATCTCTAGTGGCGGCAAGGAGGCTGTTCCGGTTTTGGTGAGGAGGCAGTTCCAGTGGGATTAAGGAGGCAGCTCCGGTGGTGGTGAGGAGGCATCTCTGGGGGTGGTGAGGTGACGGTTCTGGTGGTGGTGAGGAGGCAGCTCCGGTGTTGGTGAGGAGGCAGCTCAAGTGGTAGTGAGGAGGCAGCTAGAGTGGTGATGAGATGGCAGCTCCGGTGGTGGTGAGGAGGCAGCTCCGGGTGTGGTGAGGTGACAGCTCCAGTAGTGGTGAGGAGTCAGCTCCAGTGGTGGTGAGGGGGCACCTCTGGTGGTGGTGAGGAGACAGCTCCACTGGTGTTGAGAAGGCAGCTACAGTGGAGGTGAGAATGCAGCTCGAGAGGTGGTAAGAAGGCAGCTCTGGTGGTGGTGAGGCTGCAGCTCTGGTGATGGCAAGGAGGAATCTCCAGTGGTAGTGAGGCAGCAGCTCTGGTGGTGGTGAGGCAGCTCTGGTGATGGTGAGGAGGCAGCTCTGGTGGTGGGGATGTGGCAGCTGCAGTGAAAGTGAGGAGGCAGATCTGGTTTTGGTGAGGCAGCAGCTCTGGTGGTGGTGAAGATGCAGTTCCAGTGATGGTGAGGAGGCAGCTCTGGTGGTGATGAGATGGCAGCTCCTTTGGTGCGATGCCCGAATCTCCAGTGATGGTGAAGAGGCAGCTCCTGTTGTGGTGAGGAGGCAGATCCAGTGGGGGTGAGGAGACAGTATGGTGGTGGGGAAGCGGCATCTCCAGTGGGGGTGAGGAGACAGCTATGGTGGTGGGGAAGCAGCTTCTCGAGTGGCGGCAAGGAGGCAGCTCCGGTGGTCGTGAGGAGGCAGATCTGGTGGTGGTGAGGAGGAATCTCCAGTGGTGGTGAGGCGGCAGCTCTGGTTGTGGTGAGGCGGCAGCTCTCGTGGTGGCGATGTGGCAGCTGCAGTGAGGAGGCAGCTCTGGTGGTGGTGAGGAGGCAGCTCTGGTGGTTGTGAGGAGGCAGTTCCAATGGTGGTGAGGAGGCAGCTCCAGTGATGGTGAGGAGGCAGCTCCGGTGGTGATGAGATGGCAGCTCCTTTGGTGGAATCTCCAGTGGTGGTGAGGAGGCAGCTCCAGTGGGGGTGAGGAGACAGCTATGGTGGTGGGGAAGTGGCATCTCTAGTGGCAGCAAGGAGGCTGTTCCGGTTTTGGTGAGGAGGCAGTTGCAGTGGGATTAAGGAGGCAGCTCCGGTGGTGGTGAGGAGGCATCTCTGGGGGTGGTGAGGTGACGGTTCTGGTGGTGGTGAGGAGGCAGCTCCTGTGGTGGTGAGGTGACAGTTCCAGTGGTGGTGAGGAGGCAGCTCCGGTGTTGGTGAGGAGGCAGCTCAAGTGGTAGTGAGGAGGCAGCTAGAGTGGTGATGAGATGGCAGCTCCGGTGGTGGTGAGGAGGCAGCTCCGGTGGTGGTGAGGTGACAGCTCCAGTAGTGGTGAGGAGTCAGCTCCAGTGGTGGTGAGGGGGCACCTCTGATGGTGGTGAGGAGACAGCTCCACTGGTGTTGAGAAGGCAGCTACAGTGGAGGTGAGAATGCAGCTCGAGAGGTGGTAAGAAGGCAGCTCTGGTGGTGGTGAGGCTGCAGCTCTGGTGATGGCAAGGAGGAATCTCCAGTGGTAGTGAGGCAGCAGCTCTGGTGGTGGTGAGGAGGCAGCTCTGGTGATGGTGAGGAGTCAGCTCTGGTGGTGGGGATGTGGCAGCTGCAGTGGAAGTGAGGAGGCAGATCTGGTTTTGGTGAGGCAGCAGCTCTGGTGGTGGTGAAGATGCAGTTCCAGTGATGGTGAGGAGGCAGCTCTGGTGGTGATGAGATGGCAGCTCCTTTGGTGCGATGCCCAAATCTCCAGTGATGGTGAAGAGGCAGCTCCTGTTGTGGTGAGGAGGCAGATCCAGTGGGGGTGAGGAGACAGCTATGGTGGTGGGGAAGCGGCATCTCCAGTGGGGGTGAGGAGACAGCTATGGTGGTGAGGAAGCAGCTTCTCCAGTGGCGGCAAGGAGGCAGCTCCGGTGGTCGTGAGGAGGCAGCTCCAGTGATGGCGAGGAGGCAGCTCTGGTGGTGATGAGATGGCAGCTCCTTTGGTGCGATGCCCGAATCTCCAGTGATAGTGAAGAGGCAGCTCCTGTGGTGATGAGAAGGCAGCTCCAGTGGGGGTGAGGAGACAGCTATGGTGGTGGGGAAGCAGCATCTCCAGTGGTAGCAAGAAGGCAGCTTCAGTGGTGGTGAGGAAGCAGCTCTGGGGGTGGTGAGGTGATGTTCTGGTGGTGGTGAAGAGGCAGCTCTGGTGGTGTTGAGGAGGCAGCTCCAGTGGTGGTGAGGAGGCAGCTCCTGTGGTGGTGAGGTGACAGCTGCGGTGGTGGTGAGGAGACAGCTCTGGTGGTGGTGAGACAACAACTCAATTGGTGGTGAGGCAACAGCTCTGGTTGTGGTGTGGTGGCATCTCTGGTGGTGGTGAGGTGGCAGCTCTGGTGGTGGTGAGGAGGCAGCTGCAGTGTTGGTGAGTAGGTAGCTCTGGTGGTGGCGAGGTGGCAGCTCTGGTGGTGGTGAGGTGACAGCTCCAGTGTTGGTGAGGCAGCAGCTTCGGTGGTGGTGAGGAGACAGCTCTGGTGGTGCTGAGTCAGCAGCTCTTTTGGTGGTGAGGTGACAGCTCTGGTGGTGGTGTGGTGGCATCTCTGGTGGTGGTGAGGCAGCAGCTTCGGTGGTGGTGAGAAGGCTGCTCCGGTAGTGGTAAAGTGATAGATCCAGTGGTAGTGAGGCAGCAGTTCTGGTGGTGGTGAGGTGACAGCTCCGATATAGTGGTAAGGCTGCAGCCCTGATGTTGGTGAGGCGACAGATCCAGTAGTGGTAAGGAAGCAGCGCTGGTGGTGGTGAGGCGTCAGCTCTGGTGGTAGGGAGGTGACAGATCTGGTGGTGGTGAGATGGTAGCTCTGGTAGTGGTTAGGCGGCAGCTGCTTTGGTGGTGATGCGACATATCCGGAGTTGGTGAGACGGCAGATCCTGTGGGGGTGAGGTGGCAGTGGGGTTATTGCAGGGTGTAAACCTTCTTGAAGAGATGAGTTTTCAGGTTCTGTCTGAAAGTTCGGAATGTGTCAGATAATCGGACGTGTTGGGCAACAGAATTCCAGAGGATGGGGGATACTCGAGAAAAATCTTCGAGGCGATTAGATGTGGATTGGATGATATTTAAAGTGATATAATAAATTCAATGTGAGATCAGGAAAGAAACCCAGATTATCTCACACTAAATAACAAGACGTTATATTCTCACCACACCAACGAGATGGGAATAGTGGGTACAGTAAGTGTATTATATCACATCTGTATCTGGACTTACCAAGAAGGGAAGGCCCAACATTCTGAGCACTAGTTATTGTTACATTTTATATGTTCCAAGCACCAGTTATTGTTACATTTTATATATTCTGAGGCTGAGCACTAGTTATTGTTACATTTTATACTGTATATTCTGAGGCTGAGCACTAGTTATTGTTACATTGTATATATTCCGAGCACCAGTTATTGTTACATTTTATATGTTCTGAGCACTAGTTATTGTTACATTTTATATGTTCCAAGCACTAGTTATTGTTACATTTTATATATTCTGAGCACTAGTTATTGTTACATTTTATATATTACGAGCACTAGTAATTGTTACATTGTATATATACCGAGCACCAGTTATTGTTACATTGTATATATTCTGAGCACTAGTTATTGTTACATTTTATATATTCCGAGCACCAGTTATTGTTACATTATATATATTCTGAGCACTAGTTATTGTTACATTGTATATATTCTGAGCACCAGTTATTGTTACATTTTATATGTTCTGAGTGCTAGTTATTGTTACATTTTATATGTTCCAAGCACTAGTTATTGTTACATTTTATATATTCTGAGCACCAGTTATTGTTACATTTTATATGTTCTGAGCACCAGTTATTGTTACATTGTATATATTCCGAGCACCAGTTATTGTTACATTGTATGTATTCTGAGCACTAATTATTGTTACATTGTATATATTACGAGCACTAGTTATTGTTACATTGTATATTCTGAGCACTAGTTATTGTTACATTGTATATATTCTGAGCACTAGTTATTGTTACATTGTATATATTACGAGCACTAGTTATTGTTACATTGTATATTCTGAGCACTAGTTATTGTTACATTGTATATATTCTGAGCACTAGTTATTGTTACATTATATATTACGAGCACTAGTTATTGTTACATTGTATATTCTGAGCACTAGTTATTGTTACATCTATAATATAACGCTGGGAGCGTCACTCTGTCCGAAGCCTTTATAGACTGCGCAGGCGCGACGCTCCTAGCGTTACATTATAGTGTCAGGAAAAAAAAAATGGCGCCGGAAGGCGCGGACTGCCGGGAGCAGGGGGTCGGGAGCAGGGGGACACCGTCCAATATTTCCGCCCTGATTATGCTGTGGCACTTCATGCCACAGCAATTTGTTACGCCCGCCATTCCTTTCCGGCGCCATTGTCTTGCTCCTCCTGGTGCCGGAATCAGCGCCTGCGCAGTCCGCGCTTTCCGGCGCCATTTTCTTGAAGACACATTGCAGTGTGTCTTCAAGAAAATGGCGCCGGACAGCGCAGACTGCGCAGGTAGTTGCCGATTCCGGCACCAGGGTGACACAGAAAATGGCGCCGGAAAGGAATCAGGTAGCGCAAGTAACAAATTGCTGTGCCATGAGGCTGTGGCACTTCATGCCACAGCTATTTGTTACTTACGCCACCTGATTCATTTCCGCTGCCATTTTCTTGGTCCTGCTCCCGGAATCGGCGCCTGCGCAGTCCGCGCTTTCCAGCGCCATTTTCTTGAAGACACATTGCAGTGTGTCTAAAAGAAAATGGCGCCGGAAAGCGCGGACTGCGCAGGCGCCGATTCCGGGAGCAGGACCAAGAAAATGGCGGCGGAAATGAATCAGGTGGCGACAGCCGCCGCACCCAGCACAGCCACCGCACCCAGCACAGCCGCCGCCCTGAGCACAGCCACGCACAGCCGCCGCACCCAGCACAGCCGCCGCACCCAGCACAGCCGCCGCCCTGAGCACAGCCACGCACAGCCGCCGCACCCTGCACAGCCGCCGCACCCAGCACAGCCGCCTACAGCCACGCACAGCTGCATACAGCCACGCACAGCCGCCGCACCCAGCACAGCCACGCACAGCCGCCCGCACCCAGCACAGCCACGCACAGCCGCCCGCACTCAGCACAGCCGCCCGCACTCAGCACAGCCGCCCGCACTCAGCACAGCCGCCCGCACTCAGCACAGCCGCCCGCACTCAGCACAGCCGCCCGCACTCAGCACAGCCGCCCGCACTCAGCACAGCCGCCCGCACTCAGCACAGCCGCCCGCACTGATGGGGGCGCAGGATGGAGCAGCACGTGATAGGATGGGGGCGCAGGATGGGAGCCCATGACAGGATGGGGATGCAGGATGGAGCAGCACATGACACGGTGGAGCAGCACATGACAGGATGGGGGCGCAGGATGGAGCAGCACATGACACGGTGGAGCAGCACATGACAGGATGGGGCGCAGGATGGAGCAGCACATGACACGGTGGAGCAGCACATGACAGGATGGGGCGCAGGATGGAGCAGCACATGACACGGTGGAGCAGCACATGACAGGATGGGGCGCAGGATGGAGCAGCACATGACACGGTGGAGCAGCACATGACAGGATGGGGATGCAGGATGGAGCAGCACATGACACGGTGGAGCAGCACATGACAGGATGGGGGCGCAGGATGGAGCAGCACATGACAGGATGAGAGAGCAAGATGGGAGCAGCACATACCAGGATGGAGACCATATACCAATATAAATGCTCGCCACCCGGGCGTAGAACGGGTTCAATAGCTAGTTGTATATATTCTGAGCACTAGTTATTGTTACATTGTATATATTCTGAGCACTAGTTATTGTTACATTGTATATATTACGAGCACTAGTTATTGTTACATTGTATATTCTGAGCACTAGTTATTGTTACATTGTATATATTCTGAGCACTAGTTATTGTTACATTGTATATATTACGAGCACTAGTTATTGTTACATTGTATGTATTCTGATCAGTAGTTATTGTTACATTTTATATGTTCTGAGCACTAGTTAATGTAACATATTGGACCTTCTGATTAATAGTTAATGTTACCCTTCATATTAGTTTTACAGGCTATAATTTGGGGGCTCTCTCGTTAGCAGATGCTGTCATTTGCATTTCTTTCCACTTAATGAATATTCTGGATTTCTTGTGGTGATTTCACCTTTTCAGCTCATTTGTGAATGTAAATCCCAGCAGTCTTTCTTCACACATCATTTTCTTTAGAAAACTTTTAAGCGATTAAAACATAAAGAACAAAAGGGCAAAGATCTCCAGAATCAATAAAACTGGGAAGAATGAAAAACAAATAGAGAAGATGGGGAAAGCGCTGCTGATGTTAGTGGCCGGTGAGGAGCGTCCGCCGCGGTGTCCCACAGAGCCCCGGTGTAATCTACTGGGCGGAGGGGAAACACTTCATTACTGTGTGAGCAAAAGAATGAATCTAAATTATGGATGATGTAGAGTTGGTGTAAATGGCAGGACGCCGTCCATTGGACACCTCGGTAACCTGTGGCCGCTGCACGGCAGCCTGAGAACCAAGTCTCACCTGACGGCGTCCACAGCTCATCTGATTAGGCGCCTGGTGTGACGTCATGGCTGCGGCGTAATGCGCCAACTGCAGATCATACAACCATTAATGCCGCTGACCTCACACTGCAAGATCTGCAAAGATTTTTATGCTAAAAATTATAATATTAATATCAGCTTCAATCACATCTGCAAATACAGAGAAACCTCCAGAGAAAAGCAGAAGCCCCGCAGCGCCCCGTCTGCTGCAGACATACACATCCTCACCATATACTACATGTATTCCTCATCTTCTCGGAGAAGATCACCGCCGGAGAAAAACACTTTTCTGGGCAAATTTGAGTGTCCACCAGAAAGGTTTCCCTCCACTATTACTACTACAAATAACAGGAGTAATTTATCAATAATATCAGGTGTCACCATTCTAATTTAATACTGCTACTTACCGCAATGTCACACTGTTACTGCACGTGAGATAGGGAAATGGGCCTTCACTGTGCCTTAGGCCGGAGCCCTAACTATCACTGTTCCCAAAGTTACCTCTGATGGTGAGGAGGTTTGTGCCGCATGCCTCATTGTTCTCCTGTTATACCATAAGCTGTCCCCTCTGCTTCCCCCAGGGGGCCTGGGACAGAAACACTAGTGTATCAACACATAACACACACAGGGATAACAGAAAAGCCACTAACATACAAAAACACTCACTAATGGCAGAGAGCTATATAGGGAAGGGGAGGAATGTAACAACAAAATAGGAATAGGACAATACGGAAAGCATTTATCCCAAAACAGCATACAACAATCTCCAGCAGCAACATAAGCTCTCCAACTCAGCACAGCAGCTCCAGGGAACTAGGAAGTAAACTTTCACTAGTGAGGAAGAGAAGGTCTGGCCAGATTTTATAGAGATAGGAAATGACCAGATCAGGAGCAGCTGAGAGATGGAGCTGCATGTTTCCAGCAAGAATTGAAAGGGTCGTTAACCTCTTCAGCATGAAAGGAAATGAAATCCATTTAATATGGGACACAAAACACACAGGGTAAATGGAAGGTCTGCGATTCACAACACGTAATGACTTTATAACCCCTGATCTCCCAGGTGGACATGACACACTCGTGACACACAACACCTAATTTTACTACTACTAATAATATTGTCAGTATTACTAACCGTAATAACAAAAATAATAATAACAAATATTATTCCACCACTACTGATAATAAGAACAATACCACTACTACTTTTACTGCTGCTACTAATTTCGCTACTGCTAATCTAACTATAATGTCTCCACTACTAATAGTGATAATTAGGAATGAGTGACCGTGCTCGGAGATGCTCGGCTATCATGTGTTCATTACTCGGCGAGTAATGAGTGGTGCTCGATGTAAATCTCCAATCCCCGCCCCGCATGTTTGGAGCTAACAAGCATGTGAGGTTTGCCTGCGCGTCACTGCAATGCCGTAGCCATCTTGGTTGTGGCATTACTGTGATTGGCTGGCTGAATGACATCATCAGGCCCAGGGTACATTTTTGTGCCATATAATACTCCAAAAAAAGCGTTGACATTTTTTATGCATTAAATTATACATAGAGTATTCCGTGCTCTGGGGTACATTTCTGTGATCTATAACACTCCAAAAAAAATGTAAAAACAATTGCCAGGATTACATTTCTCACCATACAGTGTAACTGTCACGGGTGGGTCAGAGGCTTCAGATCGTTGCGCTGCAGCTGACTGAAGAAGGTCTCAGCAGTTTGTGTTACAGACTTTTTCCTGGGTCTTCTGATTTTAGGATCCAGTGATTGCCTTAAAAGGTTGTGCAACAAATTATTAAGTTAACGGTACATTATTTCTGTCCAGGTCTATTTCAGGAGTTTCATTTGTTTTTAAATTCTGTGGAAGCATGGTTGAAAAGTATCAGGAAATATGAAGAATTTCTTATTGTTTCAATTACACATACAGAGCTCTCAGCTGCAGTTTCCTCTGCCTGCATGTGCCTGTGTGCGATTTCACTCCCCCCCTCTTCCCTGCTATAAAGATGTAATGTGAGACCAGCGTACCAACAACCCTCCCAGAGTAGTTTATGGCCCTAAACTGAAAGTACAAAGTAGAAGCACATGGAAAAAAGCAAGGTTTATTTGTCCTTACAAACATAAATATCTTAGCACCGAGTAATGATAGAAGTGGGACAAATACACCTTTGGCATGTGCCTTGGTAGAACTACCAGCCAATGAGTTTTCTAGGGTCCAGAACAGCACAATCACAGAAATGGATTTCTGCTTTACCGGGTCATACTTCCACACCATGTTTAGACTTAATAGAAAACGAATTTCAAAACCAGAATGATGATGGTCCCGCCGTCGCTCGACGAGACTTCCACCCCGAGTTATGGAATTAATAAGGTTTCAGTCCTTGTGAAATGGGCATTCTATAGTTCTGCCCACCCCATGAGGTCATTCATGGGGGGAGACCTGTTGTGAAATTGGATTTTGGGCTCCCCCGGTGGCCACTGGTGGAATTGAACTGGTGTGCATCATCCCCTCTGTTCACCTGTTTCCATCAGGATGTGGGAGTCGCTATTTAACCTTGCTCCTCTGTCACTTCCATGCCGGTCAACATTGTAATCAGAAGCCTTTCTGTGCATGTTCCTGCTGCTAGACAACTCCCAGCTAAGTTGGACTTTAGTCCTCGTTTGTTTTTGCATTTTGTTCCAGTTCACAGCTGTAGTTTCGTTTCTGTGTCTGGAAAGCTCTTGTGATCTGAAATTGCCACTCTGATGTTATGAGTTAATACTAGAGTCTTAAAGTAATTTCAGGATGGTATTTTGATAGGGTTTTCAGCTGACCATGAAAGTGCCCTTTCTGTCTTCCTGCTATCTAGTAAGCGGACCTCAATTTTGCTAAACCTATTTTCATACTACGTTTGTCATTTCATCTAAAATCACCGCCAATATATGTGGGGGCCTCTGTCTGCCTATCGGGGAAATTTCTCTAGAGGTGAGCCAGGACTATATTTTCCTCTGCCAGGATTAGTTAGTCCTCCGGCCGGCGCTGGGCGTCTAGGGATAAAAACGTAGGCAACGCTACCCGGCTACTGTTAGTTGTGCGGCAGGTTTAGTTCATGGTCAGTTTAGTTTCCATCCTTCCAAGAGCTAGTACTTATGTTTGCTGGGCTATGTTCTCTTGCCATTGAGAACCATAACAGTTTGACCGGCCACAAAGGGTTAAATTAATTGACAGAGAAAGGAGAGAAAAGAGAAGTCTGCTGAAGATTTTTTTTTTTTTTTTTTTTCCCTTCCCTTTAGTTCTGAGTGTGCTTGTAATTGAATCTCTTGCAAGTCTGCCTATATTGCAGCCTTTCTCTCTCTCTCTCTCCTTCTAATCCTGGAATAAATCTGTGTTCACCTGTTTAAAATGGATATTCAGAGTTTAGCTGCAGGTTTGAATAATCTCACCACGAAAGTTCAAAATTTACAAGATTTTGTTGTTCATGTTCCTATATCTGAACCTAGAATTCCTTTGCCTGAATTTTTCTCGGGGAATAGATCTTGCTTTCAAAATTTCAAAAATAATTGCAAGTTGTTTTTGTCCCTGAAATCTCGCTCTGCTGGAGATCCTGCTCAGCAGGTCAGGATTGTGATTTCCTTGCTCCGGGGCGACCCTCAGGATTGGGCTTTTGCATTGGCTCCAGGGGATCCTGCGTTGCTCAATGTGGATGCGTTTTTTCTGGCCTTGGGGTTGCTTTATGAGGAACCTCAGTTAGAGCTTCAGGCGGAAAAGGCCTTGATGTCCCTATCTCAGGGGCAAGACGAAGCTGAAATATACTGCCAGAAATTCCGTAAATGGGCTGTGCTTACTCAGTGGAATGAGTGCGCCCTGGCGGCGAATTTCAGAGAGGGTCTATCTGATGCCATTAAGGATGTTATGGTGGGGTTCCCTGTGCCTGCGGGTCTGAATGAGTCCATGACAATGGCTATCCAGATCGATAGGCGTCTGCGGGAGCGCAAACCTGTGCACCATTTGGCGGTGTCTACTGAGAAGACGCCAGAGAATATGCAATGTGATAGAATTCTGTCCAGAAGTGAACGGCAGAATTTAAGACGAAAAAATGGGTTGTGCTTCTATTGCGGTGATTCAACTCATGTTATATCAGCATGCTCTAAGCGTACTAAGAAGCTTGATAAGTCTGTTTCAATTGGCACTTTACAGTCTAAGTTTATTCTATCTGTGACCCTGATTTGTTCTTTATCATCTATTACCGCGGATGCCTATGTCGACTCTGGCGCCGCTTTGAGTCTTATGGATTGGTCCTTTGCCAAACGCTGTGGGTATGATTTGGAGCCTCTTGAAACTCCTATACCCCTGAAGGGGATTGACTCCACCCCATTGGCTAGTAATAAACCACAATACTGGACACAAGTAACTATGCGGATTAATCCGGATCATCAGGAGATTATTCGCTTTCTTGTGCTGTATAACCTACATGATGTGTTGGTGCTTGGATTGCCATGGCTGCAATCTCATAACCCAGTCCTTGACTGGAAAGCTATGTCTGTGTTAAGCTGGGGATGTAAGGGGACGCATGGGGACGTACCTGTGGTTTCCATTTCATCATCTATTCCCTCTGAGATTCCTGAATTCTTGACTGAATATCGTGACGTTTTTGAAGAACCTAAGCTTGGTTCATTACCTCCGCACCGGGAGTGCGATTGTGCCATAGATTTGATTCCGGGTAGTAAATACCCTAAGGGTCGTTTATTTAATCTGTCTGTGCCTGAACATGCTGCTATGCGAGAATATATAAAGGAGTCCTTGGAAAAGGGACATATTCGTCCCTCGTCATCTCCCTTAGGAGCCGGTTTTTTCTTTGTGGCTAAGAAAGATGGCTCTTTGAGACCGTGTATTGATTATCGGCTTTTGAATAAAATCACGGTTAAATATCAATATCCGTTGCCACTGCTGACTGATTTGTTTGCTCGCATAAAGGGGGCCAAGTGGTTCTCTAAGGCTACGTTCACACGATCCGTTTTTTGCTGCGGATCCGTAGCGGAATTGCAGCTACGGATCCGCAGCCGTTTTCCATGCAGGGTACAGTACAATGTTACCCTATGGAAAACAAAACCCGCTGTGCCGACGATCCTTTTTTTCGCTGGAAAATCCGCGCGGATTTGCCAACGGAAAAAAGAAGTACCATGTCAATTCTTTCAGCGGATTCCGCTGCGGGTTTCCAACAGCACCAATAGGAAACTGCAGTTGGAAACCCGCAGTGGAATCCGCAGAAGAAAAAGGACACAAATCCGCCGAGAGAAGCACCGCCGTTTTCCACTGCGGATTTCCCCGAAAAAGGACCGGAAAAATCCGCAGTGAAAAACGGATCGTGTGAACGTAGCCTAAGATAGATCTCCGTGGGGCGTATAATTTGGTGCGAATTAAGCAGGGGGATGAGTGGAAGACCGCATTTAATACGCCCGAGGGCCACTTTGAGTATTTGGTGATGCCTTTTGGTCTTTCAAATGCCCCTTCAGTCTTTCAGTCCTTTATGCATGACATTCTCCGTGATTATTTGGATAAATTTATGATTGTGTATCTGGATGATATTTTGATTTTTTCGGATGACTGGGACTCTCATGTCCAGCAGGTCAGGAGGGTTTTTCAGGTTTTGCGGTCTAATTCCTTGTGTGTGAAGGGTTCTAAGTGCGTTTTTGGGGTTCAAAAGATTTCCTTTTTGGGATATATTTTTTCCCCCTCTTCCATCGAGATGGATCCTGTCAAGGTTCAGGCTATTTGTGATTGGACGCAACCCTCTTCTCTTAAGAGTCTTCAGAAATTTTTGGGCTTTGCTAACTTTTATCGTCGATTTATTGCTGGTTTTTCTGATGTTGTTAAACCATTGACTGATTTGACTAAGAAGGGTGCTGATGTTGCTGATTGGTCCCCTGCTGCTGTGGAGGCCTTTCGGGAGCTTAAGCGCCGCTTTTCTTCCGCCCCTGTGTTGCGTCAGCCTGATGTTGCTCTTCCTTTTCAGGTTGAGGTCGACGCTTCTGAAATCGGAGCTGGGGCAGTTTTGTCGCAGAGAAGTTCCGATTGTTCCGTGATGAGACCTTGTGCCTTTTTCTCGCGTAAATTTTCGCCCGCCGAGCGGAATTATGATGTTGGGAATCGGGAGCTTTTGGCCATGAAGTGGGCTTTTGAGGAGTGGCGTCATTGGCTTGAGGGAGCTAGACATCAGGTGGTGGTATTGACTGACCACAAAAATCTAATTTATCTTGAGTCCGCCAGACGCCTGAATCCTAGACAGGCGCGCTGGTCGTTGTTTTTCTCTCGGTTTAATTTTGTGGTGTCCTACCTGCCGGGTTCTAAGAATGTTAAGGCGGATGCCCTTTCTAGGAGTTTTGAGCCTGACTCCCCTGGTAATTCTGAACCTACAGGTATCCTTAAGGATGGAGTGATATTGTCTGCCGTTTCTCCAGACCTGCGGCGGGCCTTGCAGGAGTTTCAGGCGGATAGACCTGATCGTTGCCCACCTGGTAGACTGTTTGTTCCTGATGATTGGACCAGTAAAGTCATTTCTGAGGTTCATTCTTCTGCGTTGGCAGGTCATCCTGGAATCTTTGGTACCAGGGATTTGGTGGCAAGGTCCTTCTGGTGGCCTTCCCTGTCACGAGATGTACGAGGCTTTGTGCAGTCTTGTGACGTTTGTGCTCGGGCCAAGCCTTGTTGTTCTCGGGCTAGTGGATTGTTGTTGCCCTTGCCTATCCCGAAGAGGCCCTGGACGCACATCTCGATGGATTTTATTTCGGATCTTCCTGTTTCTCAGAAGATGTCTGTCATCTGGGTGGTGTGTGACCGTTTCTCTAAGATGGTCCATTTGGTTCCCCTGCCTAAGTTGCCTTCTTCTTCCGAGTTGGTTCCTCTGTTTTTTCAAAATGTGGTCCGTTTGCATGGTATTCCGGAGAATATCGTTTCTGACAGAGGAACCCAATTCGTGTCTAGATTTTGGCGAGCATTCTGTGCTAGGATGGGCATAGATTTGTCTTTCTCGTCTGCTTTCCATCCTCAGACAAATGGCCAGACCGAGCGGACGAATCAGACCTTGGAGACATATTTGAGGTGTTTTGTGTCTGCAGATCAGGATGATTGGGTTGCTTTTTTGCCTTTAGCGGAGTTTGCCCTCAATAATCGGGCCAGCTCTGCCACCTTGGTGTCTCCTTTTTTCTGTAATTCGGGGTTTCATCCTCGATTTTCTTCTGGTCAGGTGGAATCTTCGGATTGTCCTGGAGTGGATGCTGTGGTGGAGAGGTTGCATCAGATTTGGGGGCAGGTAGTGGACAATTTGAAGTTGTCCCAGGAGAAGACTCAGCTTTTTGCCAACCGCCGGCGTCGGGTTGGTCCTCGGCTTTGTGTTGGGGACTTGGTGTGGTTGTCTTCTCGTTTTGTCCCTATGAGGGTTTCTTCTCCTAAGTTTAAGCCTCGGTTCATCGGCCCGTACAAGATATTGGAGATTCTTAACCCTGTGTCCTTCCGTTTGGACCTCCCTGCATCTTTTTCTATTCATAATGTTTTTCATCGGTCATTGTTGCGCAGGTATGAGGTACCGGTTGTGCCTTCCGTTGAGCCTCCTGCTCCGGTGTTGGTTGAGGGCGAGTTGGAGTACGTTGTGGAAAAAATCTTGGACTCCCGTGTTTCCAGACGGAAACTCCAGTATCTGGTCAAATGGAAGGGATACGGTCAGGAGGATAATTCTTGGGTGACTGCCTCTGATGTTCATGCCTCCGATCTGGTCCGTGCCTTTCATAGGGCTCATCCTGATCGCCCTGGTGGTTCTGGTGAGGGTTCGGTGCCCCCTCCTTGAGGGGGGGGTACTGTTGTGAAATTGGATTTTGGGCTCCCCCGGTGGCCACTGGTGGAATTGAACTGGTGTGCATCATCCCCTCTGTTCACCTGTTTCCATCAGGATGTGGGAGTCGCTATTTAACCTTGCTCCTCTGTCACTTCCATGCCGGTCAACATTGTAATCAGAAGCCTTTCTGTGCATGTTCCTGCTGCTAGACAACTCCCAGCTAAGTTGGACTTTAGTCCTCGTTTGTTTTTGCATTTTGTTCCAGTTCACAGCTGTAGTTTCGTTTCTGTGTCTGGAAAGCTCTTGTGATCTGAAATTGCCACTCTGATGTTATGAGTTAATACTAGAGTCTTAAAGTAATTTCAGGATGGTATTTTGATAGGGTTTTCAGCTGACCATGAAAGTGCCCTTTCTGTCTTCCTGCTATCTAGTAAGCGGACCTCAATTTTGCTAAACCTATTTTCATACTACGTTTGTCATTTCATCTAAAATCACCGCCAATATATGTGGGGGCCTCTGTCTGCCTATCGGGGAAATTTCTCTAGAGGTGAGCCAGGACTATATTTTTCTCTGCCAGGATTAGTTAGTCCTCCGGCCGGCGCTGGGCGTCTAGGGATAAAAACGTAGGCAACGCTACCCGGCTACTGTTAGTTGTGCGGCAGGTTTAGTTCATGGTCAGTTTAGTTTCCATCCTTCCAAGAGCTAGTACTTATGTTTGCTGGGCTATGTTCTCTTGCCATTGAGAACCATAACAGAGACCCTTAGTTTTGGGCAAAGGTATAAAACTCAGAGGCCCAGACAAGGGGGGTCTTTTGCCAGGGGATTCAGCTACGACAGGCTGTGCAATCTGACCTGATGATTTTGGGAAGGTCCCCCGCCACCACACGGCGACCAATGAATGATATGAAAGAACTGTAAGTTGATTTTCACCTTTAATCCCTGTTATTTTGTCATTGTCTGTACATATGATAATTGTCTCACTTTTTTAAAATCTTTTTATACTTTTGTAAACACTGCCTACCTTTTGGAGTAAAATATATAAAATTGCTAGCTTCATTTCTCCTTGCTCTATAACGTACCATCACGTCCTCTGAAGTAAATTACACTACTAATTGGGTCCTGACCCATTACCAATGCAGGCACTGGTGGCAGCGGAAAGTCTCCTGAGCCATTGGGAAAACTGGTAGCAATGGACGGCATTCATAATTATTGTTCCCACCTGAGTGGGAGTAGTTATTATATCGCCCTCGCTGCAGTGTGCCCATTAGCCAGGACATAATAAGGCAGCCTTTCTGGTGACTAATTATCCTAGGTGCAGTACCCTGTCTGACCTGAGGGTAAGGGGGCGCCAGAGAGCTGCAAGTTCCAAACCGGACTGGGAAGTGGGATATAGATAAATCCCCTTCAGAAAGAATCGGGGCAACCAAACAACCCCGGTTCATGACATATTGGTGTCAGCTGTGGGGATGATAAAGATATCCCCCTGTGTTTCATGACAAAAAGCAATGTCTGACTTTCATTTGTTCATTTTCATAGATCTTTTATTTATTATTACTTTTGTCAGATTCAAGTTATTTCTGTGACCATTGTGGGTTTTTTTGTCATTAAACGAGGGGGACCAACAATTTTGACCACGTGTGTATGTGACTTCTGCAGCCAATCAATGGCCTTGAGCACTTGAACATTGAGTCCTGTGATTGGCTGCAGCAGTCGGGTGACTGTAAATGTTATTGCGCCCGCTTCCAGTGGGGACCATCAGCGTGGAAACTCTGTACCTGAGGAGGATTAAGTGGGTGAGTAACACATATAACTATGCCTACCGTGGAGCAATTTTCTTAAAACAAGTTGTAAAAACCCCTTGAATGTATCACTTGTACCATTTTGTTACCAACATTCTAAAGTATTCTTTCTGATGTAATATTAAATCTTGATGATAAAAAGTCTGATACTGTATTTTGGGAACATTCACAGATTGACTATTTCTGTTTTTGGCGGTGAAGTAAATGTCCGTAAATATTCTGATTCCACTGAACAGAAGTGACCAGGGATCCGCTCGTCTGTTGATCTCCTGATTATTTCTTCTCCTAGAGCCGTCATTTCCATCGAGGCGTGTGGTCTCATTAATGACTATTGTGAGTGCCATTAATGGGCACGGAGGGGCCACGTGCGGCTCAATAAGTCATTATTAAGGCTGTCACCTCCCGTAATCACAGCTCTTCTAAACACAGAGCAGAAATTACCTCTGATTAAGAGGATTGTGTTTCCCCAGCCTTCAGCATAGAGCTGTCCATCATGTCCTCCTTAGGTGCTGGACACATTGTTACTTAAAGGGGAAGTGTCATGCACGCCCAATTATTAGGGCATAGATACGTCAGAACAGATAGCCCATTTATGAGGGCAGCTCCTCTTCTGCTTTTATTACCAGGATAGCCATAGCAGCTTCATTCTGACAGTGTTCACCTCTCAGGAGACATCCCCTTTAATTAAGATATTTGTCAATGAGGGGTTTTTGACATCCCATCATGCACTGGGGAAATCCATGTTCAAAATCAATAAAAAATATACATATCGCTCTTCTTTAGCAAATACTGAGCCTAATGAGAAAAAATAGTAAAAATCAATTATTACAAATTTGCAACAAATAAATATTTACAAATCAAAATTAACTAAAGTTAATAAAATAAATTAGAATGTGAGAAATAATTTGAAATACTTTCTTAAAAGGACAGTATAGGACTAGAATAACATAAATGTGTTATTCCTCCAGAAACAGCGCCACTTCTGTCCGCAGGTTGTGTCTGGTACTACAGACTAGCGCTATTAGTGCCATGACTGTCCTGATGGGGTGTTGTGGGGGGCAAAGCTACTATTGGAAGAATAGGGGTCAATATTCAGATGCTTGTGGACTATGTGAGTGGTTAGAGAAAAAGTGAGGAAGATGCTCACAGCGCTGCTAATGCTGCAATCCTCTAGTATAATCTGCAACCATCAGGTGCCATATTCAGCTCGCAGACTCAGCACAAGCAGGTAAAGAGGCAGAATATTGGCACATCATCCATCGATGAAAATGATTTTACTTTAATAGTGATCCATTAAAAAAATGAAAGAACGGTGAAGCAGAAAACATGAACATCTGACGCGTGTCTGGCGATTAATCATAGTATAGCGGAAATGACATCAGCAGCGATTTCTATAGACAAGCAGCGAACCAATCACAGACAAAGGTTTGTACAACCAATCAGGAACACTTTTGTATCAATCTGGAAAACTTTTGTATCAATCGGGAACACTTTTGTAACAATCGGGAACACTTTTGTGTCAATCGGGAAAACTTTTGTATCAATCGGGAACACTTTTGTAACAATCGGGAACACTTTTGTATCAGTCAGGAACACTTTTGTATCAGTCGGGAACACTTTTGTATCAGTCGGGAACACTTTTGTATCAGTCGGGAACACTTTTGTATCAGTCGGGAATACTATTGTATCAGTCGGGAACACTTGCATAAGTCGGGAACACTTTTGTACCAATCGGGAACACTTTTGCATCAATCATTTAACAATCAACAAAAACTCAAGAGAGAAGATTAAAAAAGAAAGAGTGATAAACAGAGAAGAAAATCCCAAAATACAGAACATGATTAATAAATATAAAACAAATCATGTTTCAAGTTCATGGAATTGGGGAATTTAGTGTCGACAGTGAGTGTCCAGAAAGCTTCTCGTCTGGTTAGATGTTTCTGCCGATTCTACCGGTATTTTGGATTTTCTTCTTCTTTGTGTGCAATGATGTTGTAGCGCCCCCACCGCCGCAGGGCCGAGGGGTACCCGGTACCGGGCCCCTGAGTCTCTGCTCCGGGGTTGTCACGGTGGCTAGGCCCAGTCCGTGACCCCGCTGGTGGGGAGGCGACGTACAGTAAATGATGGATGTGGATGGTGTGGTGGTGCGGTGCAGTAAATAACGAGGACACCAGGTTGCAGTCTCTTTACCTCTTTACTGAAGATCTCTGGGTCCTCAGTCCGGATCCCGGATAACCAGGCTGCGCAAGTCCGGCCGGTCCAATGGCACCTCCAGAGTTCTCCTTGCAGGTGGAAATCTGTGCCTTCCTTCTAGCGCTTTGTGTTGCGGTCCTTCCCTGCTGTGCTTACGGAAAGTCCCCACAACTGTTGTGTCTGTTTCTTAAGTTCCCTCACAACACGATTAGATGATGTTCTGCTAATCCTCCGTCCCTCCCCGATGTTACGGTTAGGACGGCACCCGTTTGACGGGTAGGCTCGGAGCTCTTCCGGGACCCTAGAGTCGCCCCTCTCCACAAGTTGCCCCCCCAAGACTGCATAGGTGATTTAGGTGAGACAGCCCGCCTGTGACTGACTGTCCTGCCGTTGGTTTGAAGTATTGCCTGAAGCTGTATATAGAAATACTCCCTCGGCGTTCCGGCCACCGGTTGTTTGCGCCTCAGTAGGATGTTGCCTCGGTCTTACAGCACGACCCCTACTGGTATTCTCCTTCTTGCTTTGATCTCGTTTCTCACTCAGCACAATCTATCTCGCTTCTAATCCTTCCTTGGGCACCGCCGCTATACTGAGCAGGCACGGTCCCGTGACGTTCTTTCCTGTAGCCAGGCCTCTGTCAGGATCCCACCCCTGACAGGGACCCTACCGAATCTTCCCCTACAACACCCCCTGCCACAAGGTGTTGCCTGGTTCCAACCCAGTCAGCTTTCTCTCTAACTTCCTGCCTGACCCCCAGTTTTACCAGTATGTGAGGAGTGGCCTAATGAATAGAACCCTTAGCTCCCCCCGGAGGCCCGGCTGTGAAATGTATTGGTGTCTGTGATACCTGATCAGATGAACTCCTTCAGTGCCATCAGACGTACCATAGCTCCCCTTAGCGGCGGAGCCACAGTACTGCAACGACCAGGACTCTGGGGCGCTGCACTGTCACCACCACAGTGACCTCATCACTGAAGCCGGCAGACTGGGCATTTCATCAGAGTGGGGCGACAGCGGATACGATTCATTAGGAACAACATTTTGTACTCTAGGCTGTATGAAGGGGACGTCGAAGGAGATTGTCTGGCTCTTACTGATTTGGTAACTTTTGTCTTCCACTTCTACCAGAAGTTATTGGCGGGAGGACACTGGTGTAAATTACGCCCCTCTTTTGATGAATTTGTTGGGTGGGCTTCACCACACCTTGTTCGGTCCCAGTTGGACCCACCATGTGATGATCAGCACTGGCGAAAAACGCCAAAAGTTGCAACATTTTTGTACAAACATTTTGTTTCATTTCAAGTAGATTTTGTGCTCGAATTCTGGCGAAAACGTCCGGATGAATTGGGGCGATGTGTCCCCAGCTGAAGCCGGCAGTGACCGTGACAGCGGAGCGTCTCCACCACTGGTTGTTGTGCAGCTTCTCTCCCCTCGTTTCCTCTTGCAGATATTTTCGCCTCTTTTGGTTGTTGTCGGTTTTGTATCTTTTGTGTCTTTGTTACTTTGTGGCTGGAGGAGATAATCTGATGAGAGGACAGAGATGGGGAAGTGGCCGCGGATCAGACACGTCCTGCGAGCTTGTGGTTCTGGGATCTCTGAACCTTCTGTTCTCAGATGAAGCTATGGATCTTTCATCCTGATGATTCCCAGCAGGAGAGGAAACCTTCCCGGTCTGAAGGAAGCGAAGCTCCGATAGTGTCATGTAATGATAGCGATACAAGAGGAGCTGCAGCAGCTGATACACGGGAGGAGAGGAAGCGGATCAGTGGAGAAAAACACTGCGTTATCTGCGGAGATTGCACTGATGCTCCACAGGCCCGGCAGACACACAAAGGAGGCACATACTTCTGCAGTATGGATTGAGAAGTGGCGCCATCATGTGAGTGACTGATGAACGTGTATCCTCACTGCCATGGAAGTCACCTCCACCTGTGGCTTTGGGGTATTATTGGAGAAACTACTGGCCATGATGTCTGGTACTGGATGCCAGTATTATTTGGAGACTGTATTGGGGTATTATTTATAACTGTCTGATGGGATTGTCTAAGCACTGAGTAGCTGTATTATCTAGGCACTGGATGGTAGCACTCTTTGGATACTGCATAGTGGTAATATATTTGCACTGAATGTCAGTACAATCATGGTAGTAGATTGCAGTATTATTTTGATACTGTGTGGCGGTATAATATAAGCACTGATTACAGTGATTAGCACTATAATCTGGGTAGCAAAAAATTATTATCATGTAAATACTAAATAGCGGTATTATTTGAGCAATAAATGTACATGGTAGTATTATTTGGATAGTATATGACTATATGATGTGACTGAGTGGCAGATTAATCTTGGCACTAGATTGAAGCATTACTTGATGGTGGTATTATTCGTGTCACGCTGTGACGGTCTTTTGGTAAGAGAGGAGGCCTCAAGCTGTCCCTGTAACTGGGACCCTAACGATCTCTGTCCCAGGGGTGCTCTTGATGGTAGAGAGGCCTGGGTCTCCGACCTTACTGATCTCCTATTATTCACCAGGCTGTACACACCCTCCCCCCAAGAAGCCTGGGACAGGAAAGCTAGTGTATCAACACGTAGGACAGACACTGGTAAAAGAAAGCAACAAACATACAAATACTTACCAAAAGTAGAGAGGTGTATAAGGAGGGATAGGACTGTACCAACCAAATGGGAATGGGGTCATGTGGAAAGAATTCACCCAATAACAGCAATCTCCAGTAGTAACACGTTCTCCAATCCTGCACAGCGTCTCCAAGGAGCAAAGGAAGCAAAGGTATCACTGGCAGGGCAGAGAAGGTCCGGCCAGGTTTTATAGGGAGAGATCTGCGATTCACAAGTAATCTTCTGCCCCAGGTGCCCCAGGCTGATGTGACAATATGTGCACCAAATGGAAAGTATTATCTGATCACTAGACAGTGGTAGCAATAATTCGGCATTAGTGAGAGTATTGTTTGAGCACTCAATGAGCATCATCAGGCCAGCAGATTGCAGCATTGTCTGGCATTCTCGGACAATATTATTTGAGCAGTGAATAACCTAGGATCAGTATTACCTGTGAGATAGGGGAGATACTGTATAAAAATACTATCTGACATTGTTATTATTGGATCATTAAATGGCAGAATTATATGGATATTGGATGGTAGTATGGCAGTCTAGTGTACAGATGGCAGTATGGTCTGGGGATCACCTGGACACTGTAGGAATGGTGTTACCTGAAGACTGAATTGCAGTTTTTTCTTACTGGTGTAAGGTTGCAGCTGGACAAGTCCTGGATGGAAGCTAAGTATCACTGAGGTGGCAGCCTCGGTGATGTAGGACCTGGAGAAGCAGGTTCCAGTACAAAGAGGTTTTCTAATAGTCCTGGATTTTGGGTCCGGGTTTTAGGAACGGCCAGAAGAGCTGAGTGGGACTGGCCGCTCTCATACCACCGGTTCCAGGCATTGGAATTAACTATTTAAGGCAGTCTAGCTGCCTCATCCAGTGTCTATGTGTGGAGGAGGAAATGTATATGTTGCTCTGCCTCCGCCAGTGGCTGTGAGAGCAGGACAGGTATTCAGACAATCCCATGTCATTATAGGGACTGTCTGTTTCATGTTTTGTTTGCCTTTACGATGAAGAAAAATACATTTTTTCACTTGTCCTGAAAGTTTATGTACAATAATAAACTTTTGTCTTTGCACCGAGAAGCTTCATACCTGTGGGGACCTGGTGGTTACGTGAGAGCGCACATCCCCCTTACACTGAGTACAAACATTTAGGCAATAGTGCATATATCATGTGTCTTTTAAAGAACATAGGACCTATCTACGATACTTTAGTGCTGCTACCCCTCCATAGTGCTCCCACTCTCAGGCAACAACCTTGCTGCCCAATGGACGGACATGTAACCCCCAACTCCAATCACTGGACTTGTACCAGTGCTCTACACAGCGGGTGACCATCAGCAGCGCTGCACAGAAAACCATCAGAGGGCGCTGTGGAGATGACAGCGGAACATAGAAGAAGATCCTAAAATAATCCGGAATACAAACCAATGGGGCAAAGTGGAGGCTCCAGGACCAAAGCCAAGACCGGAGGTCCCTGTAAGGAGAGGACATGGGAATAACCAAGAGAAAAAGACTGAGCGGCTGTAATACAGGAAAGTTACAGGCGGAGCGATGACATCAGCAAGGAAAAGAAGCTGCAGAAGTACTGATACAAGAAGGGCCACAAAATCTGCACCCCCAATGGCTAGTTCTGTGAGGCGCAGTCCTATGTAACACCACAGATAACACAGCGATATCTCTTTGAGTACAGATAATGTAGTAGAGGTCACCTGCAGTCCCATGTAACACCACAGATAACACAATGATAACTCTCTGAGTACAGATAATGTAGTAGATGTCACCTGCAGTCCTATGTAACACCACAGATAACACAGTGATACCTCTCTGAGTACAGACAATGTAGTAGATGTCACCTGCAGTCCTATGTAACACCACAGATAACACAGTGATATCTCTCTGAGTACAGATAATGTAGTAGATGTCACCTGCAGTCCTATGTAACACCACAGATAACACAGTGATAACTCTGAGTACAGATAATGTAGTAGATGTCACTTGCAGTCCTATGTAACACCACAGATAACACAGTGATCACTCTCTGAGTACAGATAATGTAGTAGATGTCACCTGCAGTCCTATGTAACACCACAGATAACAGTGATAACTCTCTGAGTACAGATAATGTAGTAGATGTCACCTGCAGTCCTATGTAACACCACAGATAACACAGTGATATCTCTCTGAGTACAGATAATGTAGTAGATTTCACCTGCAGTCCTATGTAACACCACAGATAACACAGTGATATCTCTCTGAGTACAGATAATGTAGTAGATGTCACCTGCAGTCCTATGTAACACCACAGATAACACAGTGATAACTCTCTGAGTACAGATAATGTAGTAGATGTCATTTGCAGTCCTATGTAACACCACAGATAACACAGTGATATCTCTCTGAGTACAGACAATGTAGTAGATGTCACCTGCAGTCCTATGTAACACCACAGATAACACAGTGATAACTCTCTGAGTACAGATAATGTAGTAGATGTCATTTGCAGTCCTATGTAACACCACAGATAACACAGTGATAACTCTCTGAGTACAGATAATGTAGTAGATGTCGCCTGCAGTCCTATGTAACACCACAGATAACACAGTGATAACTCTCTGAGTACAGATAATGTAGTAGATGTCATTTGCAGTCCTATGTAACACCACAGATAACACAGTGATAACTCTCTGAGTACAGATAATGTAGTAGATGTCGCCTGCAGTCCTATGTAACACCACAGATAACACAGTGATAACTCTCTGAGTACAGATAATGTAGTAGATGTCGCCTGCAGTCCTATGTAACACCACAGATAACACAGTGATAACTCTCTGAGTACAGATAATGTAGTAGATGTCATTTGCAGTCCTATGTAACACCACTGATAACACAGTGATAACTCTCTGAGTACAGATAATGTAGTAGATGTCGCCTGCAGTCCTATGTAACACCACAGATAACACAGTGATAACTCTCTGAGTACAGATAATGTAGTAGATGTCATTTGCAGTCCTATGTAACACCACAGATAACAGTGATAACTCTCTGAGTACAGATAATGTAGTAGATGTCGCCTGCAGTCCTATGTAACACCACAGATAACACAGTGATAACTCTGAGTACAGATAATGTAGTAGGTGTCACCTGCAGTCCTATGTAACACCACAGATAGCAGTGATAACTCTCTGAGTACAGATAATGTAGTAGATGTCACCTGCAGTCCTATGTAACACCACAGATAACACAGTGATACCTCTCTGAGTACAGACAATGTAGTAGATGTCACCTGCAGTCCTATGTAACACCACAGATAACACAGTGATAACTCTCTGAGTACATATAATGTAGTAGATGTCACCTGCAGTCCTATGTAACACCACAGATAACACAGTGATATCTCTCTGAGTACAGATAATGTAGTAGAGGTCACCTGCAGTCCTATGTAACACCACAGATAACAGTGAGAATTGAGCAGATCTTTACGTCCTGTACTGTTCTTTTTGTTTCTGTTGATTTGTTGCTATATACTGACTAGTAGAATGTTAGCGCCAGTTCGTCTGATGTGTATAACGGTTCCCTCCCCGCGCAGTTTCCCGCCGCTCTACGCTGACAGCAGAGAATGAGGCTGCAGTTTCGTTTTTTTCACTGCAGTTTAATTGCTCTTTTTATAACATGATAGAAATGTTTCCAACGATTACATCAAATCAATCAACAAGAAAAACTCATCATTATTCTGCAGGTTGCGATTTGTTCTGCTGTTCCTCACATTAGTTATGGAAGGAAAGTGCTGATTATCCGACTTTCAGAAGAACGGAGAAGAGTTTATGTGAACAGACTTTTCTAATAATAAACATTTAGTAAAGATCTTCCGATATTTCATGGACTGTTCTACTAACGAGTCTGTAAGAAATGACTGAGTAATCTCTGCAGCCTGAGGACTGAACCTTCCCACAATCTGCAGCTTTCACTGTTCTTCCACTCTGATTCAATAGTGAAAGTTGATCGGCTGCAGCGGTCACATGAGGAGGGTGACACAGTGCTGAGATCATGGGAACGAGTACGGTCCGGGTGGTCAGTAATTCAGCACCCTGGGACTATAAAAAGCCAATATGAAAAATTCCAGTGATACAATGCTGAAAATGTTGTGATGGATGGAAGACCCCAACAGATACATTTATAGGGGAGTCACGGATTCTCGGTGCAGCATCATTAGACGCTGATGGCTTATGTTCCTGAGCACATTTCTGCTGTGCCCCGGTTATCGCCATCTGTTTGTTTCATGGCTTTCCTGTATATCTTGATGCCGGCGTCTTCTGCTTTTACTACTGTGCAAAATTGCAGAACATAAAAGCCCGATTTGATGTCAGTGGATGACACAGCAGATCCGAGCATGCGCCTCCTGCTCTGAGCCATTACTGAGAACCTCCTGCTCTCCCAATGGATAGAAATGAGTAAATAGGTTCAAGGCAGGATATACACGGGTCAGACATTACAGAAAATCTGGGATTTGATGAATTATAGAGGGCAGGGAAGGGGTTAAAAAATATACTCACTTGATCCCCACCTGTCCCTCTCTCTTCTCATCATCTTCTTCGGTTCAGTTATAATCTCATATGGTACAGTCAGCGTACAAGGAGCTAAAGATGCTAGATCAGACCCAAGAAGAAGCAACAACAGTACCAATAAGAGGAAACAACAGATGCAAGAAGAATAAATACCTGAACAGAGAAGAGGAAACACCAGAACCAAGAAGAGGAAACACCTAAATCAACAAGAGGAAACGCCTAACTCAAGAAGAGGTAACACTAGAACCAAGAAGAAGAAACACCAGAAACATTTAGAGGTAACACCAGACCCAAGAAAAGGAAGCACCAGAACCGAGAAGAGAAAACACCAGAACCAAGAAGAGGAAACACCAGAAACAAGAAGAGGAAACAAAAAAATCAAGAAGAGGAAATGCCTGACAAAAGAAGAGGTAACACCAGAACCAAGAAGAGGAAACACCAGAATCATGAAGAGGAAACGTCTGACCCAAGAAGAGGTAACACCAGAACCAAGAAGAGGAAACACCAGAAACAATTAGAGAAAACACCAGAAACAATTAGAGGTAACACCAGACCCAAGAAAAGGAAGCACCAGAACCGAGAAGAGAAAACGCCAGAACCAAGAAGAGGAAACACCAGAAACAAGAAGAGGAAACGCAAGAGACATTTATAGGTAGCACCAGAGCCGAGAAGAGAAAACACCAGAACCAAGAAGAGGAAACACCAAAATCAAGAAGAGGAAACGCCTGACTCAAGAAGAGGTAACATCAGAACCAAGAAGAGGAAACAACAAAATCAAGAAGAGGAAACGCCTGACCCAAGAAGAGGTAACACCAGAACCAAGAAGAGGAAACACCAGAAACAATTAGAGGAAACACCAGAACCAAGAATAGAAAACGCCAGAAACAATTAGAGGTAACACCAGACCCAAGAAAAGGAAGCACCAGAACCGAGAAGAGAAAACACCAGAACCAAGAAGAGGAAACACCAGAATCAAGAAGAGAAAAGACCAGAACCGAGAAGAGGAAACACCAGAATCAAGAAGAGAAAACACCAGAAACAAGAAGAGAAAAGACCAGAACCGAGAAGAGGAAACACCAGAATCAAGAAGAGAAAACACCAGAAACAAGAAGAGAAAATACCAGAACAGAGAAGAGGAAACATCAGAACCAAGAAGAGGAAACACCAAAATCAAAAAGAGGAAACACCAGAACCAAGAAGAGGAAACACCTGAACCAAGAAGAGAAAACACCTGAAACGAGAAGAGAAAACAACAGAATCAAGAAGAGGAAACATCAGAACCAAGAAAAGGAAACATCAGAACCGAGAAAACACCAGAACCAAGAAGAGAAAACACCAGAAACAATTAGAGGAAACATCAGACCCAAGAAGAATAAATACCAGAACAGAGAAGATGAAACACCAGAACCAAGAAGAGGAAACACCAGAAACAATTAGAGGAAACACCAGACCCAAGAAAAGGAAACACCTAAACTGAGGAAACGCCAGAACTGAGAAGAGGAAACACCAGAACTGAGAAGAGGCCTCACAGGACTGAGAAAAAAGCCATAAAGGAAAAAGAAGCCACAACAGAATCAAGATGTTACAATAAAACCAAGAAGCGGCCTCACCAGAACGAAGAAGAGGCCACATACAATTCACAGGACCAAAGGAGAATCCACACATGACCAAATAAGAGGCTACACCAGACTGAAGAAGAGGCTACAACAGGACCAAAGAAAAAGTCATAATGGACCAAAGATGAGTGAATGACCAGAATGAATAAGAAGTCTCACCGGTTAGAAGAAGAGGCGACACCGGACTGCAGAAGAAAGATTTGAGGAGTACTGCTCAGCAGAAGAATTTCCCTTCCTAAATTGTGAGAATCTGCTGAATTCAAATTTTGCCACAATCGCTCTTCCAGACCAGTAAACATTTTCCGCTGTAACAGAACCTCCCAACAGAACAGAAGGAGGGAAATCTCCGCCCTCGGTGCATCTAAAGATGCTGCTGCGGTTTTGGGGCTTCTTTTGCTTCTAACTGGAGCCTGAAAAAAATGCATGCAAAAAGAAACACTGTTGTATTTTTAATTGCAGAATCAAACCATAAAAAACACGACTTCACTTCACATCTTCACCAAAAACTCATCAAATAAGGGGAAATGGCATGAAAAATGCAGCAAAAGTTCAATAATCAGAAAAGATTGTTAATGCGTCATGTGATGCAATCATCTGCAGAAAACGTGCACAAAAAAAGCAGCAGAAAAAAAACACAGCATTTTCGCTACGTGTGAACATGGCCTCAGTATTACATTTTTATTACATTTTTTGTGGGTTTAATGGAAAAAAAAGAATCATAATATGTTCTACACCATCTTCCGATCACTGTAAATCATCCGATCGCTGTGTTTTGTGGGTCGTTACGATTTACAGGGACATAAAATATGTTGGTTATTAGCTGATTTGTGATGGTTTTTTAATCGGTCATATCCGGTAAGACCCTGTATTTATTCCTCGTGTGCTTCAATCAGAAGCTTATTGTCTGCTCTTTGTATTCTGATTAATTAATAGCGACGTTGCATAACGGTGCGCCACATAAGTGATCACGCCTGACATTGGCAGTCAAGTTGCATGTTTGACTTGCAGATAGAAGCAACCGACTGAGCAGAGAAAGTGTCTTCTGAGATGAGCTCTCCGCCCGTCCTCGATAGTCCCGCATCATTTATACAAGGACTGAATAGAAAGTTCATCAGGTTGTGGAAGGTCGGCTCACTTAGCTGCTCCTCGAGGTAGACACATGCACACGTAGGGTTAAAGTCTCTGGGTGGTTTATTGCATACCTCCCAACCGTCCCGATTTCAGCGTGACAGTCCCGCTTTGGCACCGGGGTCCCGCTGTCCCGCTTCGGGCATTTAAAATCCCGAATTTGCGGCCGCCGGTGAAGCCCCGCCCACTTCCGGGACGTAGAGAGAGCCCGATTAGGTTTGTGGCTGTTTTTTTTTTCTTATACATGCTGGGTCTCCTCCCGACCGATCCCTCCCCCGCCCCCGCCCCCGCCCCCGCCCCCGCCCCCTGTGTGTGCGGCGCTGCCACGCTGAGGAAGAGAGCCAGCAGCGATCAAGATGAGAGGTCAGCGACTCACTACCTGAGGTGTGTGCACAGAGCTCCGGCGTCTCCTGCTCTTATCTGCTATCCCGGCAGAGAAGGAGAGACGGGGGAGGTGCCGGGACAGTGCAGAGCTGTGAGCAGCCGGAGAAACTGAAGAGCTGCACATGGACAGATCAGCCGCCCCTGCACCACAGAGGAGATTGTGTGTGTGTGTGATGTGTGTGTGTGTGAGATGTGTGATGCTGCATTTGTGTGTGTGTCATGTGTGTATGAGGTATCTGGTGTGTGTGATGGCTGGGTGTGTGTGATGGCTGGGTGTGTGTGTGTGATGGCTGGGTGTGTGTGTGTGATGGCTGGGTGTGTGTGTGTGATGGCTGAGTGTGTGTGTGTGATGGCTGGGTGTGTGTGTGTGTGTGATGGCTGGGTGTGTGTGTGTGTGTGTGATGGCTGGGTGTGTGTGATGGCTGGGTGTGTGTGATGGCTGCATGTGTGTGATGGCTGCGTGTGTGTGTGTGTGATGGCTGCGTGTGTGTGTGTGTGTGATGGCTGCGTGTGTGTGTGATGGCTGCGTGTGTGTGTGTGATGGCTGCGTGTGTGTGATGGCTGCGTGTGTGTGATGACTGCGTGTGTGTGTGATGACTGCGTGTGTGTGTGATGGCTGCGTGTGTGTGTGTGATGGCTGCGTGTGTGTGATGACTGCGTGTGTGTGTGATGGCTGTGTGTGTGTGTGATGGCTGCATGTGTGATGCATTTGTGTCAAAGCTGCATGTGTTTGTGAGCTGCGTTTGTGATGCTGCGTGTGTATGTGTGATACTGTGTGTGTGTGATGCTGCATGTGTGTGAGCTGCGTGCCTGTATGTCATTATACAGTATGGAGAACTGTGGCCATAATACAGTATGGAGCATCATGTGGGGTCATTATACAGTATGGAGCATCATGTGCAGTCATTATACAGTATGGAGCATCATGTGTGGTCATTATACAATATGGAGCATCATGTGCAGTCATTATACAGTAAGGAGCATCATGTGCAGCCAGTATACAGTATGGAGCATCATGTGCGGTCATTATACAATATGGAGCATCATGTGTGGTCATTATACAGTATGGAGCATCATGTGCGGTCATTATACAGTATGGAGCATCATGTGCGGCCATTATACAGTATGGAGCATCATGTGCAGTCATTATACAGTATGGAGCATCATGTGCGGTCATTATACAGTATGGAGCATCATGTGCAGCCAGTATACAGTATGGAGCATCATGTGCGGTCATTATACAATATGGAGCATCATGTGTGGCCATTATACAGTATGGAGCATCATGTGTGTTCATTATACAGTATGGAGCATCATGTGCAGCCAGTATACAGTATGGAGCATCATGTGCGGTCATTATACAATATGGAGCATCATGTGCAGTCATTATACAGTATGGAGCATCATGTGCAGCCAGTATACAGTATGGAGCATCATGTGCGGTCATTATACAGTATGGAGCATCATGTGCGGTCATTATACAGTATGGAGCATCATGTGCGGCCAGTATACAGTATGGAGCATCATGTGCGGTCATTATACAGTATGGAGCATCATGTGCGGTCATTATACAATATGGAGCATCATGTGTGGCCATTATACAGTATGGAGCATCATGTGTGTTCATTATACAGTATGGAGCATCATATGCAGCCAGTATACAGTATGGAGCATCATGTGCGGTCATTATACAATATGGAGCATCATGTGCAGCCAGTATACAGTATGGAGCATCATGTGCGGTCATTATACAATATGGGGCATCATGTGCGGTCATTATACAGTATGGAGCATCATGTGCGGTCATTATACAGTATGGAGCATCATGTGCGTTCATTATACAGTATGGAGCATCATGTGCGGCCATTATACAGTATGCATGCGGTCATTATACAGTATGGAGCATCATGTGCGGCCATTATACAGTATGGAGCATCATGTGCGGTCATTATACAGTATGGAGCATCATGTGCGGTCATTATACAGTATGGAGCATCATGTGCGGCCATTATACAGTATGCATGCGGTCATTATACAGTATGGAGCGTCATGTGTGTTCATTATACAGTATGGAGCGTCATGTGTGTTCATTATACAGTATGGAGCGTCATGTGTGGCCATTATACAGTATGGGGCATCATGTGTGGTCATTATACAGTATGGAGCACTGTGTGGCCATATTTTTTTGTTTATAACTATTGTATATGAAACAGTGTGATCAGCAGTGCTAAATGGGTGTGCTTGGGACGTGGATATGGGTGTGACTAATTATGAATGGGTGTGGTCAGAGGCGTGGCCTAAAATTTGCCGCAGCGCGCTTTGCGCGCCGCAAACTTTGTCCCTCTTTCCCATCTTCAAAAGTTGGGAGGTATGTTATTGTATCATAAACCCAAAATGGTAACAGAAAAAACAGCATTTCTGGCTCAAAAGGAAATAAAAAGTTCCTACAACAGTCCTGCCCAGCACTTCTGGGCCAACGCAACCCCAGGAGCATCAGCCTAGAGGCTTCCTTGCCTCTACACAACACAGACAGAGGAAAACAAAACTGGCTGGACATTGATTTCCCCAGCCACACCCTTGAGGTGGAGATATGGTGAGTAGGCATCTCCATCTCTTACCTCCTCTCCCAAAAACCTGCCCATAACATGGCCGCTTAACTCCTTCAGCACATATCATGCTGAATAGAATCTTATGGGTTTCTAGGCCATGGAGGAAAGCAATCTCCATGACACATATCTCCCCTCACATACAGTGCCAGTGACCCTGTCACTAGGTGCAAAGATGAGCGAACTTGTTTGGAGAGTGTTCACCAATTTCAAATTCGGCAGGAGCGTAGCACACTCGGATTCATGTTCTCTTCCTCCAGCATCTTTATTCTTTACTCACAGTCGTCAAAATTCGGTAACGGATCGGTAAATCATCGCGTTTCCACTAATGCTTTTGTATGACTTTGGCTACGATAGTGGTGCTTAAGTGGTCTCCTGTGTCCTGGTGGTGACCTCATACATACTGTAGTGGTCTCCAGTCTCCTGATGTATCCTGGTGGTGGTCTCCTATATCCTAGTGGTGGCCTCATATGCTCTACAAGGGTTGTGGTTTCCTATATCTGGGTATTGGACTCCTAGAGCTCAGTGATTGACTCCTATACCTCGGTACCGTGTGCCCCTATATCCTGAAGGTGACCTCCTATATCATAGTGGTGACCTCATGTAACCTGTTGTTGGTCCCTTATATCATGGTGATTTACTCATATTCTGATGATGGGCTACAAGGTTCGTGACCTCCTATATTCTGTGGGGCTCACATATATCCTGCTTATGGGCTCCTATATCCTGCGGTTGTCTCCAATATCCTAATGGTTGCTCCTCTGTCTCAGTGATGGCCTCCTGTATCCTGGTGGTGGGTTTCTATGTGCAAGTGGTAACCCCATATATCCTGGTATATTCTTCTGTAGTCTCCTATATCCTGTGGTAAACTCCCATATGCTGATGATAGGCTCCTACATCCTGGTGGTGACCTCATATATGGTGATTATAGGCTCCTACATCCTGGTGGTGACCTCATATATGGTGATTATAGGCTCCTACATCCTGGTGGTGAGCTCATATATGGTGATTATAGGCTCCTACATCCTGGTGGTGAGCTCATATATGGTGATTATAGGCTTCTACATCCTGGTGGTGAGCTCATATATGGTGATTATAGGCTTCTACATCCTGGTGGTGAGCTCATATATGGTGATTATAGGCTTCTACATCCTGGTGGTGAGCTCATATATGGTGATTATAGGCTTCTACATCCTGGTGGTGAGCTCATATATGGTGTTTATAGGCTCCTATCCTGGTGGTGAGCTCATATATGGTGATTATAGGCTTCTACATCCTGGTGGTGAGCTCATATATGGTGGTTATAGGCTCCTACATCCAGGTGGTGAGCTCATATATGGTGATTATAGGCTTCTACATCCTGGTGGTGACCTCATATATGGTGGTTATAGGCTCCTACATCCTGGTGGTGAGCTCATATATGGTGATTATAGGCTCCTACATCCTGGTGGTGAGCTCATATATGGTGATTATAGGCTCCTATCCTGGTGGTGAGCTCATATATGGTGATTATAGGCTCCTACATCCTGGTGGTGAGCTCATATATGGTGATTATAGGCTTCTACATCCTGGTGGTGAGCTCATATATGGTGATTATAGGCTCCTACATCCTGGTGGTGAGCTCATATATGGTGATTATAGGCTCCTATCCTGGTGGTGAGCTCATATATGGTGATTATAGGCTCCTACATCCTGGTGGTGAGCTCATATATGGTGATTATAGGCTCCTATCCTGGTGGTGAGCTCATATATGGTGGTTATTGGCTCCTACATCCTGGTGGTGAGCTCATATATGGTGATTATAGGCTCCTATCCTGGTGGTGAGCTCATATATGGTGGTTATAGGCTCCTACGTCCAGGTGGTGAGCTCATATATGGTGATTATAGGCTTCTACATCCTGGTGGTGAGCTCATATATGGTGATTATAGGCTCCTATCCTGGTGGTGAGCTCATATATGGTGATTATAGGCTCAAACATCCTGGTGGTGAGCTCATATATGGTGATTATAGGCTTCTACATCCTGGTGGTGAGCTCATATATGGTGATTATAGGCTCCTACATCCTGGTGGTGAGCTCATATATGGTGATTATAGGCTCCTATATCCTGGTGGTGAGCTCATATATGGTGATTATAGGCTCCTACATCCTGGTGGTGAGCTCATATATGGTGATTATAGGCTCCTACATCCTTGTGGTGAGCTCATATATGGTGATTATAGGCTCCTACATCCTGGTGGTGAGCTCATATATGGTGGTTATAGGCTCCTACATCCAGGTGGTGAGCTCATATATGGTGATTATAGGCTTCTACATCCTGATGGTGAGCTCATATATGGTGGTTATAGGCTCCTACATCCTGGTGGTGAGCTCATATATGGTGATTATAGGCTCCTACATCCTGGTGGTGAGCTCATATATGGTGATTATAGGCTTCTACATCCTGGTGGTGAGCTCATATATGGTGATTATAGGCTCCTATATCCTGGTGGTGAGCTCATATATGGTGATTATAGGCTCCTATCCTGGTGATGAGCTCATATATGGTGATTATAGGCTCCTACATCCTGGTGGTGAGCTCATATATGGTGATTATAGGCTTCTACATCCAGGTGGTGAGCTCATATATGGTGATTATAGGCTCCTACATCCTGGTGGTGAGCTCATATATGGTGATTATAGGCTCCTATCCTGGTGGTGAGCTCATATATGGTGGTTATAGGCTCCTACATCCTGGTGGTGAGCTCATATATGGTGATTATAGGCTCCTATCCTGGTGGTGAGCTCATATATGGTGATTATAGGCTTCTACATCCTGGTGGTGAGCTCATATATGGTGATTATAGGCTCCTATATCCTGGTGGTGAGCTCATATATGGTGATTATAGGCTCCTATATCCTGGTGGTGAGCTCATATATGGTGATTATAGGCTCCTATATCCTGGTGGTGAGCTCATATATGGTGATTATAGGCTCCTATCCTGGTGATGAGCTCATATATGGTGATTATAGGCTCCTACATCCTGGTGGTGAGCTCATATATGGTAATTATAGGCTCCTACATCCTGGTGGTGAGCTCATATATGCTGATTATAGGCTTCTACATCCTGGTGGTGAGCTCATATATGGTGATTATAGGCTCCTATATCCTGGTGGTGAGCTCATATATGGTGATTATAGGCTCCTATATCCTGGTGGTGAGCTCATATATGGTGATTATAGGCTCCTATCCTGGTGGTGAGCTCATATATGGTGATTATAGGCTCCTACATCCTGGTGGTGAGCTCATATATGGTGATTATAGGCTTCTACATCCAGGTGGTGAGCTCATATATGGTGATTATAGGCTCCTACATCCTGGTGGTGAGCTCATATATGGTGATTATAGGCTCATATCCTGGTGGTGAGCTCATATATGGTGGTTATAGGCTCCTACATCCTGGTGGTGAGCTCATATATGGTGATTATAGGCTCCTATCCTGGTGGTGAGCTCATATATGGTGATTATAGGCTTCTACATCCTGGTGGTGAGCTCATATATGGTGATTATAGGCTCCTACATCCTGGTGGTGATCTCATATATGGTGATTATAGGCTCCTATTCTGTGGTGAGCTCATATATGGTGATTATAGGCTCCTATATCCTGGTGGTGAGCTCATATATGGTGATTATAGGCTTCTACATCCAGGTGGTGAGCTCATATATGGTGATTATAGGCTCCTACATCCTGGTGGTGAGCTCATATATGGTGATTATAGGCTCCTATCCTGGTGGTGAGCTCATATATGGTGGTTATTGGCTCCTACATCCTGGTGGTGAGCTCATATATGGTGATTATAGGCTCCTATCCTGGTGGTGAGCTCATATATGGTGGTTATAGGCTCCTACGTCCAGGTGGTGAGCTCATATATGGTGATTATAGGCTTCTACATCCTGGTGGTGAGCTCATATATGGTGATTATAGGCTCCTATCCTGGTGGTGAGCTCATATATGGTGATTATAGGCTCAAACATCCTGGTGGTGAGCTCATATATGGTGATTATAGGCTTCTACATCCTGGTGGTGAGCTCATATATGGTGATTATAGGCTCCTACATCCTGGTGGTGAGCTCATATATGGTGATTATAGGCTCCTATATCCTGGTGGTGAGCTCATATATGGTGATTATAGGCTCCTATATCCTGGTGGTGAGCTCATATATGGTGATTATAGGCTCCTACATCCTGGTGGTGAGCTCATATATGGTGATTATAGGCTTCTACATCCTGGTGGTGAGCTCATATATGGTGATTATAGGCTCCTACATCCTGGTGGTGAGCTCTTATATGGTGATTATAGGCTTCTACATCCTGGTGGTGAGCTCATATATGGTGATTATAGGCTCCTATATCCTGGTGGTAAGCTCATATATGGTGATTATAGGCTTCTACATCCTGGTGGTGAGCTCATATATGGTGATTATAGGCTCCTGAATCCTGGTGGTGAGCTCATATATGGTGATTATAGGCTCCTATATCCTGGTGGTAAGCTCATATATGGTGATTATAGGCTTCTACATCCTGGTGGTGAGCTCATATATGGTGATTATAGGCTCCTACATTCTGGTGGTGAGCTCAAATATGGTGATTATAGGCTCCTACATCCTGGTGGTGAGCTCATATATGGTGATTATAGGCTTCTACATCCTGGTGGTGAGCTCATATATGGTGATTATAGGCTCCTACATCCTGGTGGTAAGCTCATATATGGTGATTATAGGCTTCTACATCCTGGTGGTGAGCTCATATATGGTGATTATAGGCTCCTATATCCTGGTGGTAAGCTCATATATGGTGATTATAGGCTTCTACATCCTGGTGGTGAGCTCATATATGGTGATTATAGGCTCCTACATTCTGGTGGTGAGCTCAAATATGGTGATTATAGGCTCCTACATCCTGGTGGTAAGCTCATATATGGTGATTATAGGCTCCTATATCCTGGTGGTGAGCTCATATATGGTGATTATAGGCTCCTATATCCTGGTGGTGAGCTCATATATGGTGATTATAGGCTTCTACATCCTGGTGGTGAGCTCATATATGGTGATTATAGGCTCCTACATCCTGGTGGTGAGCTCATATATGGTGATTATAGGCTCCTACATCCAGGTGGTGAGCTCATATATGGTGATTATAGGCTTCTACATCCTGATGGTGAGCTCATATATGGTGGTTATAGGCTCCTACATCCTGGTGGTGAGCTCATATATGGTGATTATAGGCTCCTACATCCTGGTGGTGAGCTCATATATGGTGATTATAGGCTTCTACATCCTGGTGGTGAGCTCATATATGGTGATTATAGGCTCCTATATCCTGGTGGTGAGCTCATATATGGTGATTATAGGCTCCTATCCTGGTGATGAGCTCATATATGGTGATTATAGGCTCCTACATCCTGGTGGTGAGCTCATATATGGTGATTATAGGCTTCTACATCCAGGTGATGAGCTCATATATGGTGATTATAGGCTCCTACATCCTGGTGGTGAGCTCATATATGGTGATTATAGGCTCCTATCCTGGTGGTGAGCTCATATATGGTGGTTATAGGCTCCTACATCCTGGTGGTGAGCTCATATATGGTGATTATAGGCTCCTATCCTGGTGGTGAGCTCATATATGGTGATTATAGGCTCCTACATCCTGGTGGTGAGCTCATATATGGTGATTATAGGCTTCTACATCCAGGTGGTGAGCTCATATATGGTGATTATAGGCTCCTACATCCTGGTGGTGAGCTCATATATGGTGATTATAGGCTCCTATCCTGGTGGTGAGCTCATATATGGTGGTTATAGGCTCCTACATCCTGGTGGTGAGCTCATATATGGTGATTATAGGCTCCTATCCTGGTGGTGAGCTCATATATGGTGATTATAGGCTTCTACATCCTGGTGGTGAGCTCATATATGGTGATTATAGGCTCCTACATCCTGGTGGTGAGCTCATATATGGTGATTATAGGCTCCTATTCTGTGGTGAGCTCATATATGGTGATTATAGGCTCCTATATCCTGGTGGTGAGCTCATATATGGTGATTATAGGCTTCTACATCCAGGTGGTGAGCTCATATATGGTGATTATAGGCTCCTACATCCTGGTGGTGAGCTCATATATGGTGATTATAGGCTCCTATCCTGGTGGTGAGCTCATATATGGTGGTTATTGGCTCCTACATCCTGGTGGTGAGCTCATATATGGTGATTATAGGCTCCTATCCTGGTGGTGAGCTCATATATGGTGGTTATAGGCTCCTACGTCCAGGTGGTGAGCTCATATATGGTGATTATAGGCTTCTACATCCTGGTGGTGAGCTCATATATGGTGATTATAGGCTCCTATCCTGGTGGTGAGCTCATATATGGTGATTATAGGCTCAAACATCCTGGTGGTGAGCTCATATATGGTGATTATAGGCTTCTACATCCTGGTGGTGAGCTCATATATGGTGATTATAGGCTCCTACATCCAGGTGGTGAGCTCATATATGGTGATTATAGGCTTCTACATCCTGGTGGTGAGCTCATATATGGTGATTATAGGCTCCTACATCCTGGTGGTGAGCTCATATATGGTGATTATAGGCTTCTACATCCTGGTGGTGAGCTCATATATGGTGATTATAGGCTCCTACATCCTGGTGGTGAGCTCTTATATGGTGATTATAGGCTTCTACATCCTGGTGGTGAGCTCATATATGGTGATTATAGGCTTCTACATCCTGGTGGTGAGCTCATATATGGTGTTTATAGGCTCCTATCCTGGTGGTGAGCTCATATATGGTGATTATAGGCTTCTACATCCTGGTGGTGAGCTCATATATGGTGGTTATAGGCTCCTACATCCAGGTGGTGAGCTCATATATGGTGATTATAGGCTTCTACATCCTGGTGGTGACCTCATATATGGTGGTTATAGGCTCCTACATCCTGGTGGTGAGCTCATATATGGTGATTATAGGCTCCTACATCCTGGTGGTGAGCTCATATATGGTGATTATAGGCTCCTATCCTGGTGGTGAGCTCATATATGGTGATTATAGGCTCCTACATCCTGGTGGTGAGCTCATATATGGTGATTATAGGCTTCTACATCCTGGTGGTGAGCTCATATATGGTGATTATAGGCTCCTACATCCTGGTGGTGAGCTCATATATGGTGATTATAGGCTCCTATCCTGGTGGTGAGCTCATATATGGTGATTATAGGCTCCTACATCCTGGTGGTGAGCTCATATATGGTGATTATAGGCTCCTATCCTGGTGGTGAGCTCATATATGGTGGTTATTGGCTCCTACATCCTGGTGGTGAGCTCATATATGGTGATTATAGGCTCCTATCCTGGTGGTGAGCTCATATATGGTGGTTATAGGCTCCTACGTCCAGGTGGTGAGCTCATATATGGTGATTATAGGCTTCTACATCCTGGTGGTGAGCTCATATATGGTGATTATAGGCTCCTATCCTGGTGGTGAGCTCATATATGGTGATTATAGGCTCAAACATCCTGGTGGTGAGCTCATATATGGTGATTATAGGCTTCTACATCCTGGTGGTGAGCTCATATATGGTGATTATAGGCTCCTACATCCTGGTGGTGAGCTCATATATGGTGATTATAGGCTCCTATATCCTGGTGGTGAGCTCATATATGGTGATTATAGGCTCCTACATCCTGGTGGTGAGCTCATATATGGTGATTATAGGCTCCTACATCCTTGTGGTGAGCTCATATATGGTGATTATAGGCTCCTACATCCTGGTGGTGAGCTCATATATGGTGGTTATAGGCTCCTACATCCAGGTGGTGAGCTCATATATGGTGATTATAGGCTTCTACATCCTGATGGTGAGCTCATATATGGTGGTTATAGGCTCCTACATCCTGGTGGTGAGCTCATATATGGTGATTATAGGCTCCTACATCCTGGTGGTGAGCTCATATATGGTGATTATAGGCTTCTACATCCTGGTGGTGAGCTCATATATGGTGATTATAGGCTCCTATATCCTGGTGGTGAGCTCATATATGGTGATTATAGGCTCCTATCCTGGTGATGAGCTCATATATGGTGATTATAGGCTCCTACATCCTGGTGGTGAGCTCATATATGGTGATTATAGGCTTCTACATCCAGGTGGTGAGCTCATATATGGTGATTATAGGCTCCTACATCCTGGTGGTGAGCTCATATATGGTGATTATAGGCTCCTATCCTGGTGGTGAGCTCATATATGGTGGTTATAGGCTCCTACATCCTGGTGGTGAGCTCATATATGGTGATTATAGGCTCCTATCCTGGTGGTGAGCTCATATATGGTGATTATAGGCTCCTACATCCTGGTGGTGAGCTCATATATGGTGATTATAGGCTTCTACATCCAGGTGGTGAGCTCATATATGGTGATTATAGGCTCCTACATCCTGGTGGTGAGCTCATATATGGTGATTATAGGCTCATATCCTGGTGGTGAGCTCATATATGGTGGTTATAGGCTCCTACATCCTGGTGGTGAGCTCATATATGGTGATTATAGGCTCCTATCCTGGTGGTGAGCTCATATATGGTGATTATAGGCTTCTACATCCTGGTGGTGAGCTCATATATGGTGATTATAGGCTCCTACATCCTGGTGGTGATCTCATATATGGTGATTATAGGCTCCTATTCTGTGGTGAGCTCATATATGGTGATTATAGGCTCCTATATCCTGGTGGTGAGCTCATATATGGTGATTATAGGCTTCTACATCCAGGTGGTGAGCTCATATATGGTGATTATAGGCTCCTACATCCTGGTGGTGAGCTCATATATGGTGATTATAGGCTTCTACATCCTGGTGGTGAGCTCATATATGGTGGTTATAGGCTCCTACGTCCAGGTGGTGAGCTCATATATGGTGATTATAGGCTTCTACATCCTGGTGGTGAGCTCATATATGGTGATTATAGGCTCCTATCCTGGTGGTGAGCTCATATATGGTGATTATAGGCTCAAACATCCTGGTGGTGAGCTCATATATGGTGATTATAGGCTTCTACATCCTGGTGGTGAGCTCATATATGGTGATTATAGGCTCCTACATCCTGGTGGTGAGCTCATATATGGTGATTATAGGCTCCTATATCCTGGTGGTGAGCTCATATATGGTGATTATAGGCTCCTATATCCTGGTGGTGAGCTCATATATGGTGATTATAGGCTCCTACATCCTGGTGGTGAGCTCATATATGGTGATTATAGGCTTCTACATCCTGGTGGTGAGCTCATATATGGTGATTATAGGCTCCTACATCCTGGTGGTGAGCTCTTATATGGTGATTATAGGCTTCTACATCCTGGTGGTGAGCTCATATATGGTGATTATAGGCTCCTATATCCTGGTGGTAAGCTCATATATGGTGATTATAGGCTTCTACATCCTGGTGGTGAGCTCATATATGGTGATTATAGGCTCCTGAATCCTGGTGGTGAGCTCATATATGGTGATTATAGGCTCCTATATCCTGGTGGTAAGCTCATATATGGTGATTATAGGCTTCTACATCCTGGTGGTGAGCTCATATATGGTGATTATAGGCTCCTACATTCTGGTGGTGAGCTCAAATATGGTGATTATAGGCTCCTACATCCTGGTGGTGAGCTCATATATGGTGATTATAGGCTTCTACATCCTGGTGGTGAGCTCATATATGGTGATTATAGGCTCCTACATCCTTGTGGTAAGCTCATATATGGTGATTATAGGCTTCTACATCCTGGTGGTGAGCTCATATATGGTGATTATAGGCTCCTATATCCTGGTGGTAAGCTCATATATGGTGATTATAGGCTTCTACATCCTGGTGGTGAGCTCATATATGGTGATTATAGGCTCCTACATTCTGGTGGTGAGCTCAAATATGGTGATTATAGGCTCCTACATCCTGGTGGTAAGCTCATATATGGTGATTATAGGCTCCTATATCCTGGTGGTGAGCTCATATATGGTGATTATAGGCTCCTATATCCTGGTGGTGAGCTCATATATGGTGATTATAGGCTTCTACATCCTGGTGGTGAGCTCATATATGGTGATTATAGGCTCCTACATCCTGGTGGTGAGCTCATATATGGTGATTATAGGCTCCTACATCCAGGTGGTGAGCTCATATATGGTGATTATAGGCTTCTACATCCTGATGGTGAGCTCATATATGGTGGTTATAGGCTCCTACATCCTGGTGGTGAGCTCATATATGGTGATTATAGGCTCCTACATCCTGGTGGTGAGCTCATATATGGTGATTATAGGCTTCTACATCCTGGTGGTGAGCTCATATATGGTGATTATAGGCTCCTATATCCTGGTGGTGAGCTCATATATGGTGATTATAGGCTCCTATCCTGGTGATGAGCTCATATATGGTGATTATAGGCTCCTACATCCTGGTGGTGAGCTCATATATGGTGATTATAGGCTTCTACATCCAGGTGATGAGCTCATATATGGTGATTATAGGCTCCTACATCCTGGTGGTGAGCTCATATATGGTGATTATAGGCTCCTATCCTGGTGGTGAGCTCATATATGGTGGTTATAGGCTCCTACATCCTGGTGGTGAGCTCATATATGGTGATTATAGGCTCCTATCCTGGTGGTGAGCTCATATATGGTGATTATAGGCTCCTACATCCTGGTGGTGAGCTCATATATGGTGATTATAGGCTTCTACATCCAGGTGGTGAGCTCATATATGGTGATTATAGGCTCCTACATCCTGGTGGTGAGCTCATATATGGTGATTATAGGCTCCTATCCTGGTGGTGAGCTCATATATGGTGGTTATAGGCTCCTACATCCTGGTGGTGAGCTCATATATGGTGATTATAGGCTCCTATCCTGGTGGTGAGCTCATATATGGTGATTATAGGCTTCTACATCCTGGTGGTGAGCTCATATATGGTGATTATAGGCTCCTACATCCTGGTGGTGAGCTCATATATGGTGATTATAGGCTCCTATTCTGTGGTGAGCTCATATATGGTGATTATAGGCTCCTATATCCTGGTGGTGAGCTCATATATGGTGATTATAGGCTTCTACATCCAGGTGGTGAGCTCATATATGGTGATTATAGGCTCCTACATCCTGGTGGTGAGCTCATATATGGTGATTATAGGCTCCTATCCTGGTGGTGAGCTCATATATGGTGGTTATTGGCTCCTACATCCTGGTGGTGAGCTCATATATGGTGATTATAGGCTCCTATCCTGGTGGTGAGCTCATATATGGTGGTTATAGGCTCCTACGTCCAGGTGGTGAGCTCATATATGGTGATTATAGGCTTCTACATCCTGGTGGTGAGCTCATATATGGTGATTATAGGCTCCTATCCTGGTGGTGAGCTCATATATGGTGATTATAGGCTCAAACATCCTGGTGGTGAGCTCATATATGGTGATTATAGGCTTCTACATCCTGGTGGTGAGCTCATATATGGTGATTATAGGCTCCTACATCCTGGTGGTGAGCTCATATATGGTGATTATAGGCTTCTACATCCTGGTGGTGAGCTCATATATGGTGATTATAGGCTCCTACATCCTGGTGGTGAGCTCTTATATGGTGATTATAGGCTTCTACATCCTGGTGGTGAGCTCATATATGGTGATTATAGGCTCCTATATCCTGGTGGTAAGCTCATATATGGTGATTATAGGCTTCTACATCCTGGTGGTGAGCTCATATATGGTGATTATAGGCTCCTGAATCCTGGTGGTGAGCTCATATATGGTGATTATAGGCTCCTATATCCTGGTGGTAAGCTCATATATGGTGATTATAGGCTTCTACATCCTGGTGGTGAGCTCATATATGGTGATTATAGGCTCCTACATTCTGGTGGTGAGCTCAAATATGGTGATTATAGGCTCCTACATCCTGGTGGTGAGCTCATATATGGTGATTATAGGCTTCTACATCCTGGTGGTGAGCTCATATATGGTGATTATAGGCTCCTACATCCTGGTGGTAAGCTCATATATGGTGATTATAGGCTTCTACATCCTGGTGGTGAGCTCATATATGGTGATTATAGGCTCCTATATCCTGGTGGTGAGCTCATATATGGTGATTATAGGCTTCTACATCCTGGTGGTGAGCTCATATATGGTGATTATAGGCTCCTACATTCTGGTGGTGAGCTCAAATATGGTGATTATAGGCTCCTACATCCTGGTGGTAAGCTCATATATGGTGATTATAGGCTCCTATATCCTGGTGGTGAGCTCATATATGGTGATTATAGGCTCCTATATCCTGGTGGTGAGCTCATATATGGTGATTATAGGCTTCTACATCCTGGTGGTGAGCTCATATATGGTGATTATAGGCTCCTACATCCTGGTGGTGAGCTCATATATGGTGATTATAGGCTCCTACATCCTGGTGGTGAGCTCATATATGGTGATTATAAGCTTCTACATCCTGGTGGTGAGCTCATATATGGTGATTATAGGCTCCTATATCCTGGTGGTGAGCTCATATATGGTGATTATAGGCTTCTACATCCTGGTGGTGAGCTCATATATGGTGATTATAGGCTCCTATATCCTGGTGGTGAGCTCATATATGGTGGTTATAGGCTCCTGTATCCTGGTGGTGAGCTCATATATGGTGATTATGGGCTTCTACATCCTGGTGGTGAGCTCATATATGGTAATTATAGGCTCCTACATCCTGGTGGTGAGCTCATATATGGTGATTATAGGCTTCTACATCCTGGTGGTGAGCTCATATATGGTGGTTATAGCCTTCTACATCCTGGTGGTAAGCTCATATATGGTGATTATAGGCTCCTATATCCTGGTGGTGAGCTCATATATGGTGATTATAGGCTCCTACATCCAGGTGGTGAGCTCATATATGGTGATTATAGGCTTCTATATCCTGGTGGTGAGCTCATATATGGTGATTATAGGCTCCTGCATCCTGGTGGTGAGCTCATATATGGTGATTATAGGCTCCTATATCCTGGTGGTGAGCTCATATATGGTGATTATAGGCTCCTGCATCCTGGTGGTGAGCTCATATATGGTGATTATAGGCTCCTATATCCTGGTGGTGAGCTCATATATGGTGATTATAGGCTTCTACATCCTGGTGGTGAGCTCATATATGGTGATTATAGGCTCCTATATCCTGGTGGTGAGCTCATATATGGTGATTATAGGCTTCTACATCCTGGTGGTGAGCTCATATATGGTGATTATAGGCTCCTGCATCCTGGTGGTGAGCTCATATATGGTGATTATAGGCTTCTACATCCTGGTGGTGAGCTCATTTATGGTGATTATAGGCTCCTATATCCTGGTGGTGAGCTCATATATGGTGGTTATAGGCTCCTACATCCTGGTGGTGAGCTCATATATGGTGAATGGTGATTATAGGCTTCTACATCCTGGTGGTGAGCTCATATATGGTGATTATAGGCTCCTATATCCTGCTGGTGAGCTCATATATGGTGATTATAAGCTCCTATATCCTGGTGGTGAGCTCATATATGGTGATTATAGGCTTCTACATCCTGGTGGTGAGCTCATATATGGTGATTATAGGCTTCTACATCCTGGTGGTGAGCTCATATATGGTGATTATAGGCTTCTACATCCTGGTGGTGAGCTCATATATGGTGATTATAGGCTTCTACATCCTGGTGGTAAGCTCATATATGGTGATTATAGGCTCCTGCATCCTGGTGGTGAGCTCATATATGGTGATTATAGGCTCCTATCCTGGTGGTGAGCTCATATATGGTGATTATAGGCTTCTACATCCTGGTGGTGAGCTCATATATGGTGATTATAGGCTCCTATATCCTGCTGGTAAGCTCATATATGGTGATTATAGGCTCCTATATCCTGGTGGTGAGCTCATATATGGTGATTATAGGCTTCTACATCCTGGTGGTGAGCTCATATATGGTGATTATAGGCTTCTACATCCTGGTGGTGAGCTCATATATGGTGATTATAGGCTCCTACATCCTGGTGGTGAGCTCATATATGGTGATTATAGGCTCCTATATCCTGGTGGTGAGCTCATATATGGTGATTTTAGGCTCCTACATCCTGGTGGTGAGCTCATATATGGTGTTTATAGGCTCCTATATCCTGGTGGCGAGCTCATATATGGAGATTATAGGCTCCTATATCCTGGTGGTGAGCTCATATATGGTGATTATAGGCTCCTATATCCTGGTGGTGAGCTCATATATGGTGTTTATAGGCTCCTATATCCTGGTGGCGAGCTCATATATGGAGATTATAGGCTTCTACATCCTGGTGGTGAGCTCATATATGGTGATTATAGGCTCCTATATCCTGGTGGTGAGCTCATATATGGTGATTATAGGCTTCTACATCCTGGTGGTGAGCTCATATATGGTGATTATAGGCTTCTACATCCTGGTGGTGAGCTCATATATGGTGATTATAGGCTCCTATATCCTGGTGGTGAGCTCATATATGGTGATTATAGGCTCCTATATCCTGGTGGTGATCTCATATATGGTGATTATAGGCTCCTACATTCTGGTGGTGAGCTCAAATATGGTGATTATAGGCTCCTATATCCTGGTGGTGAGCTCATATATGGTGATTATAGGCTCCTACATCCTGGTGGTGAGCTCATATATGGTGATTATAGGCTCCTATATCCTGGTGGTGAGCTCATATATGGTGATTATAGGCTTCTACATCCTGGTGGTGAGCTCATATATGGTAATTATAGGCTCCTACATCCTGGTGGTGAGCTCATATATGGTGATTATAGGCTTCTACATCCTGGTGGTGAGCTCATATATGGTGATTATAGGCTCCTGCATCCTGGTGGTGAGCTCATATATGGTGATTATAGGCTCCTATATCCTGGTGGTGAGCTCATATATGGTGATTATAGGCTTCTACATCCTGGTGGTGAGCTCATATATGGTGATTATAGGCTCCTATATCCTGGTGGTGAGCTCATATATGGTGATTATAGGCTTCTACATCCTGGTGGTGAGCTCATATATGGTGATTATAGGCTCCTATATCCTGGTGGTGAGCTCATATATGGTGATTATAGGCTCCTATATCCTGGTGGTGAGCTCATATATGGTGATTATAGGCTCCTACATCCTGGTGGTGAGCTCATATATGGTGATTATAGGCTCCTATATCCTGGTGGTGAGCTCATATATGGTGATTATAGGCTTCTACATCCTGGTGGTGAGCTCATATATGGTGATTATAGGCTTCTACATCCTGGTGGTGAGCTCATATATGGTGATTATAGGCTCCTATATCCTGGTGGTGAGCTCATATATGGTGGTTATAGGCTCCTGTATCCTGGTGGTGAGCTCATATATGGTGATTATAGGCTTCTACATCCTGGTGGTGAGCTCATATATGGTAATTATAGGCTCCTACATCCTGGTGGTGAGCTCATATATGCTGATTATAGGCTTCTACATCCTGGTGGTGAGCTCATATATGGTGATTATAGGCTCCTATATCCTGGTGGTGAGCTCATATATGGTGATTATAGGCTCCTATATCCTGGTGGTGAGCTCATATATGGTGATTATAGGCTTCTACATCCTGGTGGTGAGCTCATATATGGTGATTATAGGCTCCTATATCCTGGTGGTGAGCTCATATATGGTGATTATAGGCTTCTACATCCTGGTGGTGAGCTCATATATGGTGATTATAGGCTCCTATATCCTGCTGGTGAGCTCATATATGGTGATTATAGGCTCCTATATCCTGGTGGTGAGCTCATATATGGTGATTATAGGCTTCTACATCCTGGTGGTGAGCTCATATATGGTGATTATAGGCTTCTACATCCTGGTGGTGAGCTCATATATGGTGATTATAGGCTCCTATATCCTGGTGGTGAGCTCATATATGGTGATTATAGGCTTCTACATCCTGGTGGTGAGCTCATATATGGTGATTATAGGCTTCTACATCCTGGTGGTGAGCTCATATATGGTGATTATAGGCTCCTACATCCTGGTGGTGAGCTCATATATGGTGATTATAGGCTCCTATATCCTGGTGGTGAGCTCATATATGGTGATTTTAGGCTCCTACATCCTGGTGGTGAGCTCATATATGGTGGTTATAGGCTCCTATCCTGGTGGTGAGCTCATATATGGTGATTATAGGCTCCTACATCCTGATGGTGAGCTCATATATGGTGGTTATAGGCTCCTACATCCTGGTGGTGAGCTCATATATGGTGATTATAGGCTCCTATATCCTGGTGGCGAGCTCATATATGGAGATTATAGGCTTCTACATCCTGGTGGTGAGCTCATATATGGTGATTATAGGCTCCTATATCCTGGTGGTGAGCTCATATATGGTGATTATAGGCTCCTATATCCTGGTGGTGAGCTCATATTTGGTGATTATAGGCTTCTACATCCTGGTGGTGAGCTCATATATGGTGATTATAGGCTTCTACATCCTGGTGGTGAGCTCATATATGGTGATTATAGGCTTCTACATCCTGGTGGTGAGCTCATATATGGTGATTATAGGCTCCTATATCCTGGTGGTGAGCTCATATATGGTGATTATAGGCTCCTATATCCTGGTGGTGAGCTCATATATGGTGATTATAGGCTCCTATATCCTGGTGGCGAGCTCATATATGGTGATTATAGGCTTCTACATCCTGGTGGTGAGCTCATATATGGTGATTATAGGCTCCTATATCCTGGTGGCGAGCTCATATATGGTGATTATAGGCTTCTACATCCAGGTGGTGAGCTCATATATGGTGATTATAGGCTCCTATATCCTGGTGGTGAGCTCATATATGGTGATTATAGGCTCCTATATCCTGGTGGTGAGCTCATATATGGTGATTATAGGCTCCTATATCCTGGTGGTGAGCTCATATATGGTGATTATAGGCTCCTATATCCTGGTTGTGAGCTCTTATATTCAACAGTGGACTTGTATCTTTAGATGGGCTTTTATATCCTGATGATGGACTCCTATATCCTGTGGTGATCTACCAAATCCTGATGATGGGCTCCTACACCTTAGTGTTGGGCTCCTATACCCCTTGGTAGGCTTCTATATCTTGTGTGGAGTTTTTATATCCTATATTCTGATGGTAAGCTCCTATATCTAGTAGTGGAATTATATATTGTGATAGAGGTCTCCTATATCTTGGTGGTGGGCTTCAATTTCCTTTTCTCAGTCTATTATTCTCAGTTAGTGGGCTCCTATATTTTGGCTGTGGTCTCCGATATCTTGGTGGTGGGTTCCTTTATCCACTAGTGGACTTTTATATTTTGATGATGGTCTCCTACATCTTGGCGGTGGTCTCCTAAATCCTTGCCTGTCAATTATTCTCTGACTGTGGGCTCCTATATTTTGATGGAGGGCTCCTATATCCAGTAGTGGCCTCCTATATGTTGGTGGTGTGCTTCTATATCTTATGGTGAGTTTCTTTATCCAATAGTGGGCTCAACTTTATTTTCTGGTGGTGAGCTCCTACATTCAGTAGTGGGATCCTTTATTCTGACGGATGTCTCCTATATCCAGGAGTTGGCACACATCCTGGTGTCCTATATCTATATCCTATATATAGATCCTATATTCTGATGGAGGTCTTATTCTCAGGTAGTAGGCCTCTATATTCTGTCTCTTGTCTCTGATATCTGGCTTCTATATTCTGATGGTGGTCTCCTATAGTTTGGTGGAGAGCTACAATATCCTGGTCTCAGTCTATTATTCTCTGATAATGGGATCCTATATTCTGATGGTTGTCTCGTATATAATGGTGGTGGTCTCCTATATCCTTGGTTCAGTCTATTATTCTCTGGTAGTAGGCTCCTATATTCTGACTGTGGTCACTGATATCTTGGTGGGGGGTTCTTATATCCAGTAGTGGGCTCCTATATTCTGATGGTGGCCTCATATCTTTGGTTGTGGGCTACAATATCCTCGTTTCCCATATCTAGGTGGTGGTCTTCTATATCTTGGTTGTGGTCTCCTATATCCCGGTCTCAGTCTATTATTCTCTGTTAGTGGGTTCCTATATTCTGATGGTGGTCTCCTACTTTTTTGTAGTGGTCTCCTATATCCTGGTCTCCTTCTATTAGTCTCTGTTAGTGGGCTCCTATATTCTGATGGTGGTCTCCTACATCTTGGTGGTGAGTTCCAATATCCTGGTCTCAGTCTTTTATTCTCTGGTAGTGGGCTCCTATATTCTGATGGTGGTCTGCTATATCTTGGTGGTGGTCTCCTATGTCCTAGAATCAGTCTAAGTCTATTATTCTCTTTTAGTGGGCTCCTATATTCTGATGGTGGTCTCCTATATCTTGGTGGTGGTCTCCTATGTCCTGGTCTCAGTCTATTATTCTGTAGCAGTGGGCTCCTATATTCTGATGGTGGTCTCCTATATCTTGGTGGTGGTCTCCTATGTCCTGGTCTCAGTCTATTATTCTGTAGCAGTGGGCTCCTATATTCTGATGGTGGTCTCCTATATCTTGGTGGTGGTCTCCTATGTCCTGGTCTCAGTCTATTATTCTGTAGCAGTGGGCTCCTATATTCTGATGGTGGTCTCCTATATCTTGGTGGTGGTCTCCTATGTCCTGGAATCAGTCTAAGTCTATTATTCTCTTTTAGTAGGCTCCTATATTCTAATGGTGGTCTCCTATATCTTGGTAGTGGCCTCCTACATCCTGGTCTCAGTCTATTATTCTATAGCAGTGGGCTCCTATATTCTGATGGTGGTCTCCTATATCTTAGTGGTGGCCTCCTACATCATGGTCTCAGTCTATTATTCTGTAGCAGTGGGCTCCTATATTCTGATGGTGGTCTCCTATATCTTGGTAGTGGCCTCCTACATCATGGTCTCAGTCTATTATTCTGTAGCAGTGGGCTCCTATATTATGATGGTGGTCTCCTATATATTGGTAGTGGTCTCCTACGACCTGGTGTCAGTCTATTATTCTGTAGCAGTGGGCTCCTATATTATGATGGTGGTCTCCTATATCTTGGTGGTGGTCTCCTACGACCTGGTGTCAGTCTATTATTCTGTAGCAGTGGGCTCCTATATTCTGATGGTGGTCTCCTATATCTTGGTGGTGGTCTCCTATGTCCTGGTCTCAGTCTATTATTATGTAGCTGTGGGCTCCTATATTCTGATGGTGGTTTTCGTTTTCTTGGTGGTGGGCTGCGGTGGCCTTATATTAGTGGTGGTCTCTTGTGTCTTATTGAGGATCTGTGATATCATTTTTTCAGGTGAGGGATTCCACTTCACTTTCATGGACAATCAGGTTTCCTTTGAACGTTATAGATAATATTTTTGATTACTAGTGATTTTATTTTATTCTTGTCTGTTACGTTTATTGCTGTAATATTATAATTCTGCGCCTCTCATGTGATTCTGTCGCCTGGAGCCACATTACACTTTATTTCCTGATACTGCATATCCCCATAGTAATAATATGCCGGCACACCGTGCTCCGAAGCCGCTGCATCTCCATATTGTGATTGGATCGTAAATCCACTGGAAGGCTTCACGACATTGTCTCCCAGTGTCACCCGAGCTAACCTTGCTGAGAGAAAATTCTACAATCTTATCGTTTTCTGCCTGGAGGCTATATGGGGTAATGCAGGAAAGACGATGGTCCACATATTTACTTTAAGATCTGCTGTCTACCCCAGAATGTAGTGCTGCTCCTCATACTGACACATCAGTTGGGGAGGACCGAGACACAGAGGTCATAGCTGCAATATACAGTGGGTACGGAAAGTCTTCAGACCCATTTAAATTTTTCACTATTTGTTTCATTGCAGCCATTTGGTAAATTCAAAAAAGTTCATTTTTCCTCATTAATGTACACTCTGCACCCCATCTTGACTGAAAAAAAAAAAGTAGAATATTTTGCAAATTTATTAAAAAACAAAACCTGAAATATCCCATGGTCATAAGTCTTCAGCCCCTTTGCTCAGTATTGGGTAGAAGCACTTTTGAGCTAGTACAGCCAAGAGTCTTCTTGGAAATGATGCAACAAGTTTTTCCCCCCTGGATTTGGGGATCCTCGGCCATTCTTCCTTGCAGATCCTCTCCAGTTCCGTCAGGTTGGATGGTGAACGTTGGTGGACGCCATTTTCAGGTCTCTCCAGAGATGCTCCATTGGGTTTAGGTCAGGTCTCTGGCTGGGCCGGTCAGGAATGGTCACAGAGTTGTTCTGAAGTCACTCCTTTGTTATTTTAGCAGTGTGCTTAGGGTCAGTGTCTTGTTGGAAGGTGAACCTTCGGCCAAGTCTGAGGTCCAGAGCACTCTGGAAGAGGTTTTCATCCAGGATATCTGTACTTGGCCGCATTCATGTTTCCTTCAATGGCAACCAATCATCCTGTCCCTGCAGCTGAAAAACACCCCCATTGCATGATGCTGCCTCCACCATGTTTCACTGTTGGGATTGTATTGGGCAGGTGATGAGCAGTGCCTGGTTTTCTCCACACATACCACTTAGAATTATCACCACAAAGGTCTATCTTCATCTCATCAGACCAGAGAATCTTATTTCTCATAGTCTGGGAGTCCTTCATGTGTTTTTTAGCAAACTCTATGCAGCTTTCATATGTCTTGCACTGAGGAGAGGCTTCCATCGGGCCACTCTGCCATAAAGGCCTGACTGGTGGAGGGCTGCAGTGACAGTTGACTTTGTGGAACTTTCTCCCATCTCCCTTCTTCATCTCTGGAGCTCAGCCACAGTGATCTTGGGGTTCTTCTTTACCTCTCTCACCAAGGCTCTTCTCCCACGATTGCTCAGTTTGGCTGGACGGCCAGGTCTAGGAAGACTTCTGGTGGTCCCAAACTTCTTCCATGTAAGAATCATGGAGGCCACTGTGCTCTTAGGAACCTTGAGTGCTGCAGAAGTTCTGTTGTAACCTTGGCCAGATCTGTGCCTTGTCACAATTCTGTCTCTGAGCTCCTTGGCCAGTTCCTTTGACCTCATGATTCTCATTTGGTCTGACATGCACTGTGAGCTGTGAGGTCTTATATAGACAGGTGTGCGCCTTTCCAAATCAAGTCCTATCAGTTTAATTAAACACAGTTGGACTCCAATGAAGGCGTAGAACCATCTCAAGGAGGATCATAAGCAAATGGACATCATGGGACTTAAATAGGAGTGTCTGAGCAAAGGGGCTGAAGACTTACAGTATGACCATGGGATATTTCAGTTTTTCTTTTAATAAATTTGCAAAAAATTCTACATTTCTGTTTTTTAAGTCAAGATGGGGTGCAGAGTGTATATTAATGTGAAAAACATGAACATTTTTGAATTTACCAAATGGCTGCAATGAAACAAATAGTGAAAAATGTAAAGGGGTCTGAATAATTTCTATATGTGGCGCCCCAGGGTCCTGGTCGTCACAGTAGCACTGCTTTCCTCACGGGGAGAGTGATGTTACGCTTGAAGGCAAGAAGGGATAACTGTCACCAGGTAACACAAGCATGCAACACATTCACACTCCAGGCCACCAGGGGCAGCTTTTGATCCTACTTGCTAGGTAACTCCCCACATATATATATCTGGTAGTCTGTAGGGAAAGTTAGTCAGTTCTTGCCAGGAAACAGACTTGATCAGTCTGAGTCAGAAGAGGGTTTACGGGCTGTGTAGCCGCAGTGCAGCAGTTCCCGGAAAGAGACATTCAGAAAGCCAAATAAATTACAGTGAATGTGCAGGAGAGCAAAGCACAGGAGAGTGACACCAGGGGGACACCAGCCCCAAGCAGGCTGCCTTCTTCTGAGGCACAGAAACCGGTAGCCGGAACACTGAGGATCGTAAGGCCCTCCACGACTTACATCAGAGACCAGCAGGACAGCTGAACTCCACGTGAGGCCTCTTTCACACTAGCGTCGTGCACTGCACGTCGCTATGCGTCGTTTTGCAGTCTCCATAGACTAGCATTAGCGACGCAGTGCGACGCAATGCCACAAGTTGTGTTGCGTCGGACCGTCGGCACGAAAAACCGTTGCTTGTGCGTTGTGTGCAGCAATTCCGACTGCGCATGCGCGGCCGGAACTCCGCCCCCTCCTCCCCGGAGCTCACAATGGGACAGCGGATGCGTGGAAAAACAGCATCTGCTGCCCTCGTTGTGCGGCGCTTCCACAGCTAGCGTCGGTGCGCTGCAACGTGTGAAAGTAGCCTGACCTGTCCGCCTTAGTACCCAGGAGGCACGGTGACACCCTTAGAGGCTGAGGCATGATAGAGTCCCTGTAAACTGCCTCAAGTCACCAGTCATACGGGTCATGTCCTATCCTATATGGGGGACAGAGAGAACAATAGAACACCTGTGAGGACCTTATTTGAAGCCATAGGCAGTAAGGGACTACAACACCACGGCGCTAGAGGAAGGCTTTGATTTCCACCTGGGTAAGGGGACTCCTAACTTGCCTCCAAGCCGGCCGGACCCTGCCTATCCTGTGATCTGGTGCTCTGGACTGTGGATGCTGAAGTCTTCAGTAAACCAGGTAAAGAGACTGCAAACCTGTGTCCTCGTTAATGCACCGTTCACCTTCTGACCGAATCCCACAGGTGGCGTCACAAACACAAACTTTATTCCCTTTAACCCCTTCCCGACATGTGACGGAATAGTACGTCACATGTCGGGACCCCCGCTTTGATGTGCGCTCCGGCGGTGAGCGCACATCAAAGTCGCGACATGTCAGCTGTTTTTTACAGCTGACATGTGCGCGCAATAGCGGCGGGTGAAATCGCGATCACCCGCCGCTATTAACTAGTTAAATGCCGCTGTCAAACTCAGACAGCGGCATTTAACTACCGCATCCGGCCGTGCGGCCGGATATGAGCGCATCGCCGACCCCCGTCACATGATCGGAGGTCGGCGATGCTTGTATATTGTAACCATAGAGGTCCTGGAGACCTCTATGGTTACTGATCGCCGGTGGCTGTGAGCGCCCCCCTGTGGTCGGCGCTCACAGCACACCTGCATTTTAGCTACATAACAGCGATCTGATGATCGCTGTTATGTAGCAGAGCCGATCGGGCTGTGCCTGCTTCTAGCCTCCCATGGAGGCTATAGAAGCATGGTAAAAGTTAAAAAAAAAAGTTAAAAAAAATGTGAAAAAAATAAAAAAAATATAAAAGTTTAAATCACCCCCCTTTCGCCCCAATCAAAATAAATCAATAAAAAAAAAACCCAACCTACACATATTTGGTATCGCCGCGTTCAGAATCGCCCGATCTATCAATAAAAAAAAAGCATTAACCTGATCGCTAAACGGCGTAATGAAAAAAAAAATCGAAACGCCAGATTTACGTTTTTTTGGTCGCCACGACATTGCATTAAAATGCAATAACGGGCGATCAAAAGAACGTATCTGCACCAAAATGCTATCATTAAAAATGCCAGCTCGGCACGCAAAAAATAAGCCCTCACCCGACCCCAGATCACGAAAAATTGAGACGCTACGGGTATCGGAAAATGGCGCAATTTTATTTATTTATTTTTTTGCAAAGTTTGGAATTTTTTTTCACCACTTAGGTAAAAAAGAACCTAGTCATGTTAGGTGTCTATGAACTCGTACTGACCTGGAGAATCATAATGGCAGGTCAGTTTTAGCATTTAGTGAACCTAGCAAAATAGGCAAGCAAAAAACAAGTGTGGGATTGCACTTTTTTTGCAATTTCACTGCACTTGGAATTTTTTTCCCGTTTTCTAGTACACGACATGGTAAAACCAATGATGTCGTTCAAAAGTACAACTCGTCCCGCAAAAAATAAGCCCTCACATGGCCAAATTGACAGAAAAATAAAAAAGTTATGGCTCTGGGAAGGAGGGGAGCGAAAAACGAAAACGGAAAAAGCTCCGGGGGTGAAGGGGTTAAAGACCTTTTCCCTTTTAACGTTGATGCCCAGGGCCACGGACCGGGTCGCGCCACCGTGACATCCCCCTCTGAACACCGGACCCTATACTGCCCTGTGGACGCGTCATATACGCACTGTAAGTTTGGGGGCTTTCCAGGTTGTCCTAAAGATCGAGGTGTTGAGCATGAGAACAGTGGTGGAGGGGTAGTATTCTAGACCGCAGGTGCAGCGCGGGAGGAGTCTCTTCTCGTTCTGCCATTTCTCAGTCTGTCCTCGTCTAGTTAACAGCGCGCTCAGCATATTTCTGTCTTTGTGTTGCTGCAGTAAGAGCTCGATGGCTTCACCTGCTGAGTATTCCTGTAGATATAATCATTCACATCACTACCCGGTGTTTTTACTGAGCGACTCATGGGCTTTCTATGAATGGTCCCTGATTTATCTTCCAGGCAGCTGTTTCATATTTGTACCGTAGACACAAAAGATTTATTCCCTGCATGTGGCATCATTTCAGAGACAATCTTCTACTTTCTGTATCAATTCTGCTATTTTTATTTTTGTCTTTTCTAAAGAAACAACAACTTTTGTATTTCTAATAGCGGCAAATTTGTATTGCTGGCTTCCTAAGGACCACGACCATTATTCCCAAACAGCATGCTCATGGTCCTGGGGTTATATGTGACTCACATCTTTCCTTCACCCCCGAAATCCACTCATGTCACCTGCACCTAAAAAACATCTCCCGAATCCATCATTTTCCTACTTTTGTAAGAACTCTGGTAGGTCTCGCGCACAAGAGCGAATAAATCGGACGAGTGCAAACTGATAAAGCAGTGGGGTCATCATACTGTCTATAGGCATACCTCCCAACCGTCCCGATTTCAGCGGGACAGTCCCGCTTTGGCACCGGGGTCCCGCTGTCCCGCTTCGGGCATTTAAAATCCCGAATTTGCGGCCGCCGGTGAAGCCCCGCCCACTTCCGGGACGTAAAAAGAGCCTGTTTTTTTTTTTTTTTATATAAAAGCTGCCTCCTGACCGCCCGCGCAACACCCCCCCCCCTCCCGCCCCCTGTGCGGCGCTGCCACGCTGAAGGAGAGAGCCTGCAGCAATCAAGAAGAAAGGTCAGCGATTCACTACCTCTGGCTGTGTGTGCACGGAGCTCCGGCTTCTGCTCTTAGCTGCTATCCCGGCAGAGAAGGAGAGACGGGGGAGGTGCCGGGATAGTGCAGAGCTGTGAGCAGGAGACTGAAGACTTCAGCAGAGAGCTGCACATGGACATCAGCCGCCCCTGCATCACAGAGGAGATTGTGTGTGTGTGATGTGTGTGATGGCTGCGTGTGTGTGTGTGTGATGGCTGGGTGTGTGTGTGTGATGGCTGTGTGTGTGTGATGGCTGCGTGTGTGTGTGTGTGATGGCTGCGTGTGTGTGATGGCTGCGTGTGTGTGTGTGATGGCTGTGTGTGTGTGATGGCTGCGTGTGTGTGTGTGTGATGGCTGCGTGTGTGTGTGTGTGATGGCTGCGTGTGTGTGTGTGTGATGGCTGCGTGTGTGTGTGTGATGGCTGCGTGTGTGTGTGTGATGGCTGCGTGTGTGTGTGTGATGGCTGCGTGTGTGTGTGATGGCTGCATGTGTGATGGCTGCGCGTGTGTGTGTGTGTGTGATGGCTGCGTGTGTGTGTGTGATGGCTGTGTGTGTGATGGCTGCGTGTGTGTGTGATGGCTGCGTGTGTGTGTGTGATGGCTGCGTGTGTGTGATGGCTGCGTGTGTGTGATGGCTGCGTGTGTGTGATGGCTGCGTGTGTGTGATGGCTGCGTGTGTGTGTGATGGCTGTGTGTGTGTGATGGCTGCGTGTGTGTGATGGCTGCGTGTGTGTGATGGCTGCGTGTGTGTGATGGCTGTGTGTGTGTGATGGCTGTGTGTGTGTGATGGCTGTGTGTGTGTGATGGCTGTGTGTGTGTGATGGCTGTGTGTGTGTGTGATGGCTGCGTGTGTGTGATGGCTGCGTGTGTGTGTGATGGCTGCGTGTGTGTGTGTGTGTGATGGCTGCGTGTGTGATGTCTGCGTGTGTGTGTGATGGCTGCATGTGTGTGATGGCTGCGTGTGTGTGTGTGTGTGATGGCTGCGTGTGTGTGTGTGATGGCTGCGTGTGTGTGTGTGTGATGGCTGCGTGTGTGTGTGTGTGATGGCTGCGTGTGTGTGTGATGGCTGCGTGTGTGATGCATTTGTGTCAAAGCTGCATGTGTTTGTGAGCTGCGTGCGTGTGAGCTGCGTGCCTGTGTGTGAGCTGCGTGCCTGTATGTCATTATACAGTATGGAGCATCATGTGTGGTCATTATACAATATGGAGCATCATGTGCGGTCATTATACAGTATGGAGCATCATGTGCGGTCATTATACAGTATGGAGCATTATGTGTGGCCATTATACAGTATGGAGCATCATGTGCGGTCATTATACAGTATGGAGCATCATGTGCGGTCATTATACAATATGGAGCATCATGTGCGGTCATTGTACAGTATGGAGCATCATGTGCGGTCATTATACAGTATGGAGCATCATGTGCGGTCATTATACAGTATGGAGCATCATGTGTGGCCATTATACAGTATGGAGCATCATGTGCGGCCATTATACAGTATGGAGCATCATGTGTGGCCATTATACAGTATGGAGCATCATGTGCGGCCATTATACAGTATGGAGCATCATGTGCGGTCATTATACAGTCTGGAGCATCATGTGCGGTCATTATACAGTCTGGAGCATCATGTGCGGTCATTATACAGTCTGGAGCATCATGTGCGGTCATTATACAGTCTGGAGCATCATGTGCGGTCATTATACAGTATGGAGCATCATGTGGGGTCATTATACAGTATGGAGCATCATGTGCGGTCATTATACAGTATGGAGCATCATGTGCGGTCATACAGTATGGAGCATCATGTGTGTTCATTATACAGTATGGAGCATCATGTGTGGCCATTATACAGTATGGAGCGTCATGTGTGTTCATTATACAGTATGGAGCATCATGTGTGGCCATTATACAGTATGGGGCACTGTGTGGCCATATTTTTTTGTTTATAATTATTGTATATGAAACAGTGTGATCGGCAGTGCTAAATGGGTGTGGTTGGGATGTGGATATGGGTGTGACTAATTATGAATGGGTGTGGTCAGAGGCGTGGCCTAAAATTTGCCGCGGCGCGCAAAGCGCGCCGCAAACTTTGTCCCTCTTTCCCATCTTCAAAAGTTGGGAGGTATATCTATAGGGGCTATGGAGGAGATCATGCTGTATATAGTGGTGGTGGGGACTTTATACTGTATATAGTGGTGGTGGGGACTTTATACTGTATATAGTGGTGGTGGAGTCTTTATACTGTATATAGTGGTGGTGGGGACTTTACACTGTATATAGTGGCGGTGGGGACTTTATACTGTATATAGTGGTGGTGGAGTCTTTATACTGTATATAGTGGTGGTGGGGTCTTTATACTGTATATAGTGGCGGTGGGGTCTTTATACTGTATATAGTGGTGGTGGGGACTTTATACTGTATATAGTGGTGGTGGGGACTTTATACTGTATATAGTGGTGGTGGAGTCTTTATACTGTATATAGTGGTGGTGGGGACTTTACACTGTATATAGTGGCGGTGGGGACTTTATACTGTATATAGTGGTGGTGGAGTCTTTACACTGTATATAGTGGCGGTGGGGACTTTATACTGTATATAGTGGTGGTGGGGTCTTTATACTGTATATAGTGTGGCGGTGGGGTCTTTATACTGTATATAGGGAGTTGTGGTGCCATCATACTATATATATGTATACTGTATATATATACACATATATATATGGGCTGTGAGGACATCGTGCTCTATATACGGAGGTGTGGGGGCATCATACTGTATATAGTGGTGGTGGGGACCTTATACTATATATATATATATATATATATATATATATACACTGTATATATATAGGGGCTCTGAGGACATCGTGCTCTATATACGGAGGTGTGGGGGCATCATACTGTATATAGTGGGCGGTGGGGTCTTTATACTGTATATAGGGAGTTGTGGTGCCATCATACTATATATATGTATATATATATATATACTGTATATATATACACATATATATATGGGCTGTGAGGACATCGTGCTCTATATACGGAGGTGTGGGGGCATCATACTGTATATAGTGGTGGTGGGGACCTTATACTATATATATATATATATATATATATATATATATATACACTGTATATATATAGGGGCTCTGAGGACATCGTGCTCTATATACGGAGGTGTGGGGGCATCATACTGTATATAGTGGGCGGTGGGGTCTTTATACTGTATATAGGGAGTTGTGGTGCCATCATACTATATATATGTATATATATATATACTGTATATATATACACATATATATATGGGCTGTGAGGACATCGTGCTCTATATACGGAGGTGTGGGGGCATCATACTGTATATAGTGGTGGTGGGGACCTTATACTATATATATATATATATATATATATATATATATATATATATATATATATACACTGTATATGTATAGGGGCTCTGAGGACATCGTGCTCTATATACGGAGGTGTGGGGGCATCATACTGTATATAGTGGGCGGTGGGGTCTTTATACTGTATATAGGGAGTTGTGGTGCCATCATACTATATATATGTATATATATATATACTGTATATATATACACATATATATATGGGCTGTGAGGACATCGTGCTCTATATACGGAGGTGTGGGGGCATCATGCTGTATATGGTGATGGTGAGTAGTGATGAGCGACTTTGTCTGGAAAACGATTGGCATGCATAAATTCGGCAGGAATATGGCACATTCGGATTCGTGATTGGAAACACGAGCAAAATGTTATAAAATCGGAAAAAAATTGGTTACATTCGATAAAAGTGGGGTAAAATATTTGCATTGCCACAAGAGTATTTCCCGCCCTTTAGCACTGGTAATGGTGGTGTATCATGAGCTTGGGGCAGGTGTTTGATGAGGGGAGGGGGTTGCAGAGCTCAGAGGCGCCGCCTTCCTGTAACTTCTTGTAAACAGTTATTTTTTCCCCCCTAACTTTAGGTGTGCACATTGTGGCTAGCCAATCAGGGAGCAGAAAACACCCACAATGTCCGGACACAACAGCTTGTGCCATTGGCTGCTGAAATCACATGTCTCCATATAAAGAGCGGACATCTTGTTTTAGCGCCATTTTGACACGGTAACAGCGCATAGAGGCTGCACCTGACGCTGGCACTGTTAACAGCAAGATTTCAGCTACTTAGGCGGTTGTGTATCAGTCAGATAGTGCAGCTAGAGAGTGTCCAGTGTGGCTGTAAAATTTACCTTCCGGAATTTTTTTTTTGCCACAAAGCCGGCAGGGCACCTGTCCTACAAGTATATTGTGCTCCATGCACAAGTATAGCATTCTAATTAATATTTTTTCACTAGCTAAATGTGAAAAAGTTGCTATATCCAACCTTATCATTTACTGCTGTGGTGATATGAAACTGTCTGCAGACCACATTAAAAAAAAAGATAAATTTGCTGATGAGATGTTAGATCCCAGTTGCATGGACATAGAGGCACACAGCTGAGCAGGTCATCTGAGGAGGTTACACTGCGCTGTACGTCACAGACACGTAATGATGAAGACACAACGAGCACTGCGTCCTCAGCACAACTGTGGCTGTGACCAGCAGCGTCTGTGGGTCTGCAGCTCGCAGGGGGGGCAACGGTTGCCTAGCCTGAGCCTTTATTAAAACTGCAAAGGATGAGCCAACTCACGTATTCCGCCAACTTTGCAAAAAAAACTGAGTAGAGGTAAAAAGTGCAATAATTTGACTACTACATGCATGAACCGTGCCAACTATTGAGTTCTTTACCCGCTCCAGTCACGCTGACTGAGAGCTCGCTGTCAGCTGTGCCCAGGGCCGGACTGGGACTAAAATTCAGCCCTGGCATTTGAAGTTACACAGGCCCACTTGTCACATGGTGACTGTATAATATCTTTGTACACTTGTAGGCAGGGCCGGTTTTAGGCAAAGTGGGGCCCTAGGCAAAGTTTAAAATGGGTCCCCAAATGCTAACATATTGCACATCACACAGAAGCCTTTCTGTTGTATTTACGTGCGCTGAGTTCAGGCCGCTAAACGAGTTTGATCGACAATACTGAAGTTGTTCAACGCTTGTTTCCCGGCCTCTTTCCACCAGCTGAGGAATAATGATGAGACAGAACGATCACTAATAGATCACCATACAGTATCATGTTTTCAGCAGCACATCTACAGTTTACACTGGCAATGTGCTGCTGACAACAAGGCTTTTTGTTCCAGCAAAAACAATCCGAATATGCAGCATTTTACTTGTTTAGTAAAATACACCCCATAGTCCTCCATATATTATAATGTGCTCCATAGTCCTCCATATAGTATAATACACTCCCTATAGTCCTCCATATATTAAAATACACTGCTCAGTCCTCCACATAGTATAATACACTCCTCATAGTCCTCCATATAGCATAATACAATCCTCATAGTCCTCCATATAGCATAATACAATCCTCATAGTGCTCCATATAGTATAATGCACCGCCACAGTCATCCATGTAGTACAATTCACTTCCCATAGTATAATGCACCCCATAGTTCTTCATATAGTCTAACGTATTCCCCATAGTCCTCGATACAGTATAATGCAGCCCACATATAGTATAATGCAGCCACCCCAGAGTATAATGCAGCCACCCCAGAGTATAATGCAGCCACCCCAGAGTATAATGCAGCCACCCCACAGAGTATAATGCAGCCACCCCAGAGTATGTAACCCCCATAGAATATAATACAGCCCACCTCCCCATAATATATAATGTAGCCCCCCATAGAATATAATGCAGCCCCCCATAGTATATAACGCAGCCTCCCCCATAGAATATAATATACCCCCACAATAGTATATAACACAGCCACATAGTACATAACATGGCCTCCCCCATAGAATATAATATACTCCCCATAGTATATAGCAAAGCCCGCATATTATATAGCACAAACCGCATAGTATACAGCACAGCCTGCATACTATAGCACAGCTCGCGTAGTAGATAACACAGCCCACACAGCAGTATTCAGCACAGACCACACAGTAGTATACAGCACAGACCACACAGTAGTATACAGCACAGCCCACGTAGAAGTATACAGCACAGTCCACACAGTAGTATACAGCACAGCCCACAGAGTAATATATACAGCACAGCCCACAAAGTAATATATACAGCACAGCCCACAAAGTAATATATACAGCACAGCCCACAGAGAACTATATACAGCACAGCCCACAGAGAACTATATACAGCACAGCCCACAGAGAACTATATAAAGCACAGCCCAGAGTACTATATACAGCACAGCCCAGAGTACTATATAAAGCACAGCCCAGAGAGTACTATATACAGCACAGCCCAGAGAGTACTATATACAGCACAGCCCAGAGAGTACTATATACAGCACAGCCCACAGAGTACTATATACAGCACAGCCCACAGAGTACTATATACAGCACAGCCCACAGAGTACTATACACAGCACAGCCCACAGAGTACTATATACAGCACAGCCCACAGAGTACTATATACAGCACAGCCCACAGAGTACTATATACAGCACAGCCCACAGAGTACTATATACAGCACAGCCCACAGAGAACTATATACAGCCCACAGTAGCATACAGCACAGAGCACAGCCCACAGATAACTATATACAGCCCACAGTAGTATACAGCACAGAGCACAGCCCACAGAGAACTATATACAGCACAGAGCACAGCCCACAGAGAACTATATACAGCCCACAGTAGCATACAGCACAGAGCACAGCCCACAGATAACTATATACAGCCCACAGTAGTATACAGCACAGAGCACAGCCCACAGAGAACTATATACAGCCCACAGCAGTATACAGCACAGAGCACAGCCCACAGAGAACTATATACAGCCCACAGCAGTATACAGCACAGAGCACAGCCCACAGAGAACTATATGTAGCACAGAGCACACAGTAGTATACAGCACAGAGCACAGCCCACAGAGAGCTATATACAGCCCACAGCAGTATACAGCACAGCCCACAGAGAACTATATACAGCCCACAGCAGTATACAGCACAGAGCACAGCCCACAGAGAACTATATATAGCACAGAGCACACAGTAGTATACAGCACAGCCCACAGAGAGCTATATACAGCCCACAGCAGTATACAGCACAGAGCACAGCCCACAGAGAACTATATACAGCCCACAGCAGTATACAGCACAGAGCACAGCCCACAGAGAACTATATATAGCACAGAGCACACAGTAGTATACAGCACAGAGCACAGCCCACAGAGAGCTATATACAGCCCACAGCAGTATACAGCACAAAGCACAGCCCACAGAGAACTATATATAGCACAGAGCACACAGTAGTATACAGCACAGAGCACAGCCCACAGAGAGCTATATACAGCCCACAGCAGTATACAGCACAGAGCACAGCCCACAGAGAACTATATACAGCCCACAGCAGTATACAGCACAGAGCACAGCCCACAGAGAACTATATACAGCCCACAGTAGTATACAGCACAGAGCACAGCCCACAGAGCTATATACAGCCCACAGTAGTATACAGCACAGAGCACAGCCCACAGAGAACTATATACAGCCCACAGCAGTATACAGCACAGAGCACAGCCCACAGAGAACTATATACAGCCCACAGCAGTATACAGCACAGAGCACAGCCCACAGAGAACTATATATAGCACAGAGCACACAGTAGTATACAGCACAGAGCACAGCCCACAGAGAGCTATATACAGCCCACAGCAGTATACAGCACAGAGCACAGCCCACAGAGAACTATATACAGCCCACAGTAGTATACAGCACAGAGCACAGCCCACAGAGAACTATATACAGCCCACAGCAGTATACAGCACAGAGCACAGCCCACAGAGAACTATATACAGCCCACAGCAGTATACAGCACAGAGCACAGCCCACAGAGAACTATATATAGCACAGAGCACACAGTAGTATACAGCACAGAGCACAGCCCACAGAGAGCTATATACAGCCCACAGCAGTATACAGCACAGAGCACAGCCCACAGAGAACTATATATAGCACAGAGCACACAGTAGTATACAGCACAGAGCACAGCCCACAGAGAGCTATATACAGCCCACAGCAGTATACAGCACAGAGCACAGCCCACAGAGAACTATATACAGCCCACAGCAGTATACAGCACAGAGCACAGCCCACAGAGAACTATATACAGCCCACAGCAGTATACAGCACAGAGCACAGCCCACAGAGAACTATATACAGCCCACAGCAGTATACAGCACAGAGCACAGCCCACAGAGAACTATATATAGCACAGAGCACACAGTAGTATACAGCACAGAGCACAGCCCACAGAGAGCTATATACAGCCCACAGTAGTATACAGCACAGAGCACAGCCCACAGAGAGCTATATACAGCCCACAGCAGTATACAGCACAGAGCACAGCCCACAGAGAACTATATACAGCCCACAGTAGTATACAGCACAGAGCACAGCCCACAGAGAACTATATACAGCCCACAGCAGTATACAGCACAGAGCACAGCCCACAGAGAACTATATACAGCCCACAGCAGTATACAGCACAGAGCACAGCCCACAGAGAACTATATATAGCACAGAGCACACAGCAGTATACAGCACAGAGCACAGCCCACAGAGAGCTATATACAGCCCACAGCAGTATACAGCACAGAGCACAGCCCACAGAGAACTATATACAGCCCACAGCAGTATACAGCGCAGAGCACAGCCCACAGAGAACTATATACAGCCCACAGTAGTATACAGCACAGAGCACAGCCCACAGAGAACTATATACAGCCCACAGCAGTATACAGCACAGAGCACAGCCCACAGAGAACTATATACAGCCCACAGCAGTATACAGCACAGAGCACAGCCCACAGAGAACTATATACAGCCCACAGCAGTATACAGCACAGAGCACAGCCCACAGAGAACTATATATAGCACAGAGCACACAGTAGTATACAGCACAGAGCACAGCCCACAGAGAGCTATATACAGCCCACAGCAGTATACAGCACAGAGCACAGCCCACAGAGAACTATATACAGCCCACAGTAGTATACAGCACAGAGCACAGCCCACAGAGAACTATATACAGCCCACAGCAGTATACAGCACAGAGCACAGCCCACAGAGAACTATATACAGCCCACAGCAGTATACAGCACAGAGCACAGCCCACAGAGAACTATATATAGCACAGAGCACACAGTAGTATACAGCACAGAGCACAGCCCACAGAGAGCTATATACAGCCCACAGCAGTATACAGCACAGAGCACAGCCCACAGAGAACTATATATAGCACAGAGCACACAGTAGTATACAGCACAGAGCACAGCCCACAGAGAGCTATATACAGCCCACAGCAGTATACAGCACAGAGCACAGCCCACAGAGAACTATATACAGCCCACAGCAGTATACAGCACAGAGCACAGCCCACAGAGAACTATATACAGCCCACAGCAGTATACAGCACAGAGCACAGCCCACAGAGAACTATATACAGCCCACAGCAGTATACAGCACAGAGCACAGCCCACAGAGAACTATATATAGCACAGAGCACACAGTAGTATACAGCACAGAGCACAGCCCACAGAGAGCTATATACAGCCCACAGCAGTATACAGCACAGAGCACAGCCCACAGAGAACTATATACAGCCCACAGTAGTATACAGCACAGAGCACAGCCCACAGAGAACTATATACAGCCCACAGCAGTATACAGCACAGAGCACAGCCCACAGAGAACTATATACAGCCCACAGCAGTATACAGCACAGAGCACAGCCCACAGAGAACTATATATAGCACAGAGCACACAGCAGTATACAGCACAGAGCACAGCCCACAGAGAGCTATATACAGCCCACAGCAGTATACAGCACAGAGCACAGCCCACAGAGAACTATATACAGCCCACAGCAGTATACAGCGCAGAGCACAGCCCACAGAGAACTATATACAGCCCACAGTAGTATACAGCACAGAGCACAGCCCACAGAGAACTATATACAGCCCACAGTAGTATACAGCACAGAGCACAGCCCACAGAGTACTATATACAGCCCACAGTAGTATACAGCACAGAGCACAGCCCACAGAGAACTATATACAGCCCACAGCAGTATACAGCACAGAGCACAGCCCACAGAGAACTATATATAGCACAGAGCACACAGTAGTATACAGCAGAGCACAGCCCACAGAGAGCTATATACAGCCCACAGCAGTATACAGCACAGAGCACAGCCCACAGAGAACTATATACAGCCCACAGTGGTATACAGCACAGAGCACAGCCCACAGAGAGCTATATACAGCCCACAGCAGTATACAGCACAGAGCACAGCCCACAGAGAACTATATACAGCCCACAGCAGTATACAGCACAGAGCACAGCCCACAGAGAACTATATACAGCCCACAGTAGTATACAGCACAGAGCACAGCCCACAGAGAGCTATATACAGCCCACAGCAGTATACAGCACAGAGCACAGCCCACAGAGAACTATATACAGCCCACAGTAGTATACAGCACAGAGCACAGCCCACAGAGAACTATATACAGCCCACAGCAGTATACAGCACAGAGCACAGCCCACAGAGAACTATATACAGCCCACAGCAGTATACAGCACAGAGCACAGCCCACAGAGAACTATATACAGCCCACAGCAGTATACAGCACAGAGCACAGCCCACAGAGAACTATATACAGCCCACAGCAGTATACAGCACAGAGCACAGCCCACAGAGAACTATATACAGCCCACAGCAGTATACAGCACAGAGCACAGCCCACAGAGAACTATATATAGCACAGAGCACACAGTAGTATACAGCACAGAGCACAGCCCACAGAGAGCTATATACAGCCCACAGCAGTATACAGCACAGAGCACAGCCCACAGAGAACTATATACAGCCCACAGCAGTATACAGCACAGAGCACAGCCCACAGAGAGCTATATACAGCCCACAGCAGTATACAGCACAGAGCACAGCCCACAGAGAACTATATACAGCCCACAGCAGTATACAGCACAGAGCACAGCCCACAGAGAGCTATATACAGCCCACAGCAGTATACAGCACAGAGCACAGCCCACAGAGAACTAAATACAGCCCACAGTAGTATACAGCACAGAGCACAGCCCACAGAGAACTATATACAGCCCACAGCAGTATACAGCACAGAGCACAGCCCACAGAGAACTATATACAGCCCACAGCAGTATACAGCACAGAGAACAGCCCACAGAGAACTATATATAGCACAGAGCACACAGTAGTATACAGCACAGAGCACAGCCCACAGAGAGCTATATACAGCCCACAGCAGTATACAGCACAGAGCACAGCCCACAGAGAACTATATACAGCCCACAGTAGTATACAGCACAGAGCACAGCCCACAGAGAACTATATACAGCCCACAGCAGTATACAGCACAGAGCACAGCCCACAGAGAACTATATACAGCCCACAGCAGTATACAGCACAGAGCACAGCCACAGAGAACTATATATAGCACAGAGCACACAGTAGTATACAGCACAGAGCACAGCCCACAGAGAGCTATATACAGCCCACAGCAGTATACAGCACAGAGCACAGCCCACAGAGAACTATATATAGCACAGAGCACACAGTAGTATACAGCACAGAGCACAGCCCACAGAGAGCTATATACAGCCCACAGCAGTATACAGCACAGAGCACAGCCCACAGAGAACTATATACAGCCCACAGCAGTATACAGCACAGAGCACAGCCCACAGAGAACTATATACAGCCCACAGCAGTATACAGCACAGAGCACAGCCCACAGAGAACTATATACAGCCCACAGCAGTATACAGCACAGAGCACAGCCCACAGAGAACTATATATAGCACAGAGCACACAGTAGTATACAGCACAGAGCACAGCCCACAGAGAGCTATATACAGCCCACAGCAGTATACAGCACAGAGCACAGCCCACAGAGAACTATATACAGCCCACAGTAGTATACAGCACAGAGCACAGCCCACAGAGAACTATATACAGCCCACAGCAGTATACAGCACAGAGCACAGCCCACAGAGAACTATATACAGCCCACAGCAGTATACAGCACAGAGCACAGCCCACAGAGAACTATATACAGCCCACAGCAGTATACAGCACAGAGCACAGCCCACAGAGAACTATATATAGCACAGAGCACACAGCAGTATACAGCACAGAGCACAGCCCACAGAGAGCTATATACAGCCCACAGCAGTATACAGCACAGAGCACAGCCCACAGAGAACTATATACAGCCCACAGCAGTATACAGCGCAGAGCACAGCCCACAGAGAACTATATACAGCCCACAGTAGTATACAGCACAGAGCACAGCCCACAGAGAACTATATACAGCCCACAGCAGTATACAGCACAGAGCACAGCCCACAGAGAACTATATACAGCCCACAGCAGTATACAGCACAGAGCACAGCCCACAGAGAACTATATACAGCCCACAGCAGTATACAGCACAGAGCACAGCCCACAGAGAACTATATATAGCACAGAGCACACAGTAGTATACAGCACAGAGCACAGCCCACAGAGAGCTATATACAGCCCACAGCAGTATACAGCACAGAGCACAGCCCACAGAGAACTATATACAGCCCACAGCAGTATACAGCACAGAGCACAGCCCACAGAGAACTATATATAGCACAGAGCACACAGTAGTATACAGCACAGAGCACAGCCCACAGAGAACTATATACAGCCCACAGCAGTATACAGCACAGAGCACAGCCCACAGAGAACTATATACAGCCCACAGCAGTATACAGCACAGAGCACAGCCCACAGAGAACTATATATAGCACAGAGCACACAGTAGTATACAGCACAGAGCACAGCCCACAGAGAACTATATACAGCCCACAGCAGTATACAGCACAGAGCACAGCCCACAGAGAACTATATACAGCCCACAGCAGTATACAGCACAGAGCCCAGCCCACAGAGAACTATATACAGCCCACATCTCTTCTCTTCCTCCCCTCACCTCCTCCGAGAATGGCCCCACAGTCCAGAAAAAAACAAACTCTCCTCACCTCTCCTCGTGCCCAGCGTTGCTTCCTGGTTCCTGCTCCTGTCTCAGCAGCTGCAGTCTGCCCGGGACACAGCAGGTGCGCGATGATATGACATCATCGCGCACCCGCAGTGTCAGAGGCAGAGCGGGGAATGATGGGAGAGGAGCGTCTGTGGACGCTCTCTCCTCCATCATTGCATTCAACTGTACCGGCGTCTATACGCCGGTATAGTTGAATGCGACGGCGGGGGCGGCGGATTGAGCGGCCCACCACTGGCACCGGCCCTTCTGGCATTTGCCAGAAGTGCCCTATGGCCAGTCCGGCCCTGGCTGTGCCTGCTGTTTTTGACTGATCTCAGAGAACAAGCACACAACTTTCTCAATCCACAGTAACATCACCGCCTGCACCTGTCACGAAGTGACTGTCCAAGCGTGACACGATCCAATGGGTGGTCGGTCACAAAATGGCGGAACTCACAAGGGAACACAATAACAATGGTGGGCCCTGCGATAGGGAACGGGGAACCCCTCCTGCACTCTCCTAAGGATGTGCCCTAATCTTCCCGACGTCCCTTTACAGGTTCTTTCAACCTGTCGCCGAGCAGGATACCTCAGCCCTTGCTCGCCCTGCACCTGTCCCTGGGTAGGGAATTGGCTAGCGATAGCACTGGTCCCACCACTGCATTAATAAAACACAAAGGGACAGTTTAGACAAGCAAGGTGTAACCAAACAACACTTAGCTTTCTCTGCTGCAATGCACAGTACAGCAGAGTAATGCACCAGGTAGGAATATTCAGCAGAAGAACCACTGCACTCAGAAAACTCCTTCCACCTGCTTGGTTGATCTCCAGAAGGACCTGTATAACCAACAGTCAGCTGATGCACCAGGTGACCTTATGAAGGATGGTGGGAGTGGTCACCACCAACATCAGCTGACCCAGCAGCAAAACAATGCAATAACACCAGCGGCCACTGGGGGAAAAAAACTGTATTAACCCCCGATGACCAGAAAGGAAAAAAGGTTTTAATCAGAGGAAAACCAGATATGCCACAGATCCAAACATGGATCGTGACAGTACCTCTCTCACGGTCCAGCAGTTTGTCCGTTTCACCATACTCCGCCCACTCTCAGCACTGCAGCCAGCCAACGGTTCCGCAGTTGTGGTCACGTAAAAGATTGTTTCCTCCTACGCATGACAAAGTTAAGAGGTTGAACTCCACCATCTCCAAACTGTTAGCCATGGAAATGCTGCCTTTCTGCCTGGTAGATACAGATGGTTTCCGACAGCTGATGCCCATCGCAGTCCACCAGAGCCAGTTGCCCAGTCGCCATTATTTCTCTCAGAAAGATGTGCCTGCGCTACACCAGCTTGTTGCAGACAACATCACCTGTTCCTTGACTGAATCTCTGTCTGCCACGGTGCATTTCACCACAGACACTTGGACGAGTAAGCATGGCCAAGAGCGTTACATGTCACTGACTGGGCACCGGGTGACTCTGGTGGCTGTGTGAGGACACGCACTGCTCCACAAGTCTTGGAATCCCAAAGGCTTGCAGGACAAACCTCTACATTTAACATTTCCTCCACTGCTTCTGCCTGCTCCTCTATCTCCTCTAAGGCCTCCACCTGCACCCTCAACCTCTCCCTTAATGAGACATGCGTTCCAACAGTGCAGAGTGAATCCCAACCACCTCTGTACTGCGCAGCCAGGACCCACCGCAATCAGGCAGTATTAAAATTGATATGCCTTGTAGATCACAGCTGAAGAGTTGTGGACAGCTCTCCAGGCTGAGTTTGATCAATGGCTGTCTCCGCTGAACCTGCATCCAAGGAAGGCCGTGTCCAATAATGGTGCGAACCTGGTGGCGGCCCTACGGCGAGGCAAGCTTACACACGTGCCTTGCATGGCTCACTTCCTCAACCTGGTGGTTCAGCATTTTCTCCACCACTATCCTGGCCTGGGTGAGCTGCTCCAGAAAGCACGTTAGGTGTGTGCTCATTTCCGCCGTTAGCCCCTCAGGTCATTGACTTGCATAGATACAGAAGTCTTTGTCCATGCGAGTTAACAGGTTGATATGTGATGTGCCGACATAGTGGAATTCCACTCTGAACATGTTGAAGCAGCAATAAGGTTGGAGTCACACTCAGCGTAAGACTATTCTGGCACTTGGCCATTCTCTTCCCACTCCCGTGTAGCGGTGGGATATGGGGTAATGAAGGGTTAATGTCACCTTACAATAGCACGGTGCATTAACCCTTCATTACCCCATATCCCACCGCTACACGGGAGTGGGAAGAGAGTGGCCAAGTGCCAGAATAGGCGCATCTTCCAGATGTGCCTTTTCTGGGGTGGCTGGGGGCAGATGTTTGTAGCCAGGGGGGGGCAATAACCATGGACCCTCTCCTGGCTATTAATATCTGCCCTCAGTCACTGGCTTTACCACTCTGGCGGAGAAAATTGTGCGGGAGCCCACGCCAATTTTTTCCGCCATTTAACCCTTTATTTTAGCAGCTACAGCGCTGAAATTTTGCACATACACACTACTAACATTAGTAGTGTGGAATATGCAAAAAAAAAGGGTATATGAGATGGTTTACTGTATGTAATCATGTCTCATATCATGTCGGGTTTGTGAAGGAGAAGTGAAAAGCCGGCAATTGAATTACCGACTTTTCACTAACACCGCTGCGTATTTCTCGCAGGTCACACTGCAGGTCCGTGTGGAATCCGTATTTTTCTCGCCCCCATAGACTTTCATTGGCGTTTTTTTGCGCAATACGCTGACAAACGCAGCATGCTGCGATTTTGTACGGCCGTAGAAAGCCGTATAATACTGAACCGTAATATACGGCTGATAGGACCAGACCCATTGAGAATAATTGTGCCGTTTGTTTGGCGAGTTTTACGGACGTATTTTCTGCGCTCTTACGTCCGTAAAACTCGCTAGTGTGACTCCAGCCTAAGCCCTGACGCAGTATGTCATGTCGCATAGCCTGGGACAACGCAGTATGGACGTGGCGCATATAACGTTTACAGAGTGGGCACAGATTAAGGACCTTTGCACCCTTCTGCACAGTTTCGAAATGGCTACTAAGATGGTTAGCGCTGACGCAGCCGTCATCAGCATCACTATTCCGGTCATATATATGCTGGAGCAGACTTTGAATAACCTGCGGGAGAAGATGGCGGGCCCAGAAGAAGAGGAGGAAGCAGAGGAAAATGCGGAAGGGATAACATTGTCTCTAAGTTCCAGACTGTCGTCACACAGGCGGGTGCCAAGGGAGGGTGGATTACTGCGATTCAGGGGGGCTGGTGATAACAGACAAACTGTTATCAAAGGTGCAAGTGTCGCGCCCCGCTCCACCGCTGCAGGGCCGAGGGGTACCCGGTACCGGGCCTCTGAGTCTCTGCTTCTGGGGTTGTCACGGCGGCTAGACCCCGGTCCGTGACCCTGCCGTGGGGCGCACAGTAGAATGAAGGTGTGGGTGTTGGTAGTGATGATAGCGATGTAGCGGTGCAGTTGTGGGGTGCAGGTCGCAGTAAATAACAAGGACACCAAGTTGCAGTCTCTTTACCTCTTTACTGGAGATCTCTGAGTCCTCAGTCCAGAACACGGTTCACCAGGCTACGCAAGTCCAGCCGGTCCAATGGCACCTCCAGAGTTCTCTTCACAGGTGGAAATCTGTGCCTTCCTTCTAGCGCTATGTGTTGTAGTCCTTCCCTGCTGTGCTCACGGAAAGTGACCCCACAACGGTTGTGTCTGTTTCTTAAGTTCCCTCACAACTCGATTTGATGTTCCTCTGTAATCCACCCCTCCCTGTATTCAGGTTGGAATGGCACCCGTTTGTCAGGTAGGCCTGGAGTTCTTCCGGGACCCTAGAGTCGCCCCTCTCCCGCAATTGCCCCCCAAGACTTCATAGGTGATATGTGGTAGACAGCCCGCCTGAGACCGACTGTCCTGCCGCTGTTTGGAGTATGGCTTGAAGCTGTATTCTAATCCACTCCCTCGGCGTTCCGGCCACCGGTATTGCGCCTCAGCAGGGTGCTGCCTCTTTCAACAAAACCCCTGCTGGAATTCTCCTATTGCTTGATCTCGTTTCTCACTCAGCACAATCTATCTCGCTTCTAGTCCTTTCTTGGGCACCGCCGCTAAGCTGAGCAGGCACGGTCCCGTTACGTTCTCTCAATGCCAAGCCTCTGCCAGGATCCCACCCCTGGCAGAGACCCTACAGTCTCTCCCTTCACAACACCCTCTGCCACAGGGTGTTGCTCTGTTCAATCCCGTCAGCGTTCTCTCTAACTTCCTGCCTGACCCCCAGTTTATCCACTATGGTGGGGAGTGGCCTAATGAATAGCACCCTTAGCTCCCCCCGGAGGCCCAGCTGTGAAACATATTGGTGTCTGTGATACCTGATTGGAGGAACTCCTTCAGTGCCATCGAACGTACCATGGCTCCCCTTAGTGGCAGAGCCACAGTACTGCAACGACCAGGACTCTGGGGCGCTGCACAAGATCCGAGAAACAAATGGAGAAGGAAGAGGTGATGGGCACAACTGTCAGATGAAGAGGATAATCCTCCCCTCTCTATTGTTTGTGGTTGGCGGGAGGGGACGGAGGACACAAGCCTCATTGTTACCCAACCACCAACAGAGAATGGGCTTGGACCTCATGGTAGAGCCCGACATATGAGTGCCTTCTTGATGCACTGTCTGCAACATGATCCCCGTATAGTTATGATTAGGAATACCGCTGACTACTGGGTTGCCACTCTGTTAGATCCATGCTATAAAACCAAAATTTTGCCAGATGCTTCCCGCCTTGTATGGGGACCCGCGAATGCTGGAGTATAGAAAGTATTATTTCTCCTTGTGGAGAGTGACATGTTAAGCATGTTGAGGTGAGGAGACTTAAAGCCACAATGATCCTCTGGAAATATGCAAATTGTCTCTTCAGAGAGGAAGAGAACTAGAACTCTAGTGCCACCTATTGGAAGTATCTGGATTGCTACTTCCAATAGGTGTCACTAGAGTTCTAGTCCTCTTCCTCTTTAGAGTATAGAAACACACTTTTACGCAACCTTAAGAGAGCTTTTCCCCAAGACAGCAGTGAAGCACACAGTTTGCATCGCAGCTCTAGACTTCCAACCTCCAGCACATCAATTTGTCAATGCCAAAACATTAGCAGCAGCGGTGGATGAAGCAATTTCTGTGAGTCCTTTGACACTTTTTTCAGACCAACTCGTGCACCAGCACAAGAGTCCAAGTCTTACACGTTGTGAACGAATGGAGAGGATGGTGCAGGAGTATCTCAAACTGAATACCAATACCATCAGGGAGGATTTGGAGCCTTTTGCATTTTCGTCTTCCAAAATTGATGAGTCTCCTGAGCTCGCCACACACGCCTTGGAGGTTTTATCGTGCCTGGCAGCCAGCGTTCTCTCAGAACGTGTCTTCAGCGCTGCAGGTGGTGTCCTGACAGATAAGCGCAGTCGGCTGTCCCCTGAAAGTGTAGAACGCCTAACTTTCATCAAGATGAACAAGTCATGGATCTCCAAGGGCTTTTGCACCCCAATCGCAGACTGTACAGACCAGGTGATATTGCATTTCTTACCGTGATGCATTAATGTCACGTAGCTGCACTCTGTGATATCTTTAGTGCGGCTTCTGTGCCTGCTGTGGCTGCTGCTGCTGATGTTAACACAAATTTGTGGAAATGTGAACAGTCATGGTTGCTCTACATTTGTTGGGTTAGCTGTAGTGGTGGAAGACGTGTCTGTCCTAATTATACTATTTCTATTCTCGTGACAGTTATTCCACTTTGGTGGTGTCAGGCCCTCATTTGTTTAAATGTGAACACTCCTGGTTGGGTGTCCATCTGTTGGACTGGGTGTAGTGGAATAATTGTCGGTCCCTATTATACTATCTATACTGTGGTGAAATTGATGCCACTTTGGTGGTGTCTGCCAGTAATTTTTGGAAATGTGAACACTCCTGGTTGGGTCTCCTTCATGCCTGTTGCCTGTAGCAGTAGGCCTCTGACACAGTCAGGCCTTCACTCCCTTGGACTCAACTACCCGTGTTACTATCCTTAGATTTTTCTGACAATGGTAGTCTACGAAACTGATATTTGTGCCACCTGAGTGTGGCTCAGCATGAAAGCAGATAGAGGTGTTAAATGTGGTATCAGGGCTCCCAGCACAGGAGGCCGACACCGATCCCTCTCCCAGCACAGATGGCCTACACCGATCCCTCTCCCAGCACAGATGGCCTACACCGATCCCTCTCCCAGCACAGATGGCCTACACCGATCCCTCTCCCAGCACAGGAGGCCTACACTGATCCCTCTCCCAACACAGATGGCCTACACCGATCCCTCTCCCAGCACAGGAGGCCTACACCGATCCCTCTCCCAACACAGATGGCCTACACCGATCCCTCTCCCAGCACAGATGGCCTACACTGATCCCTCTCCCAGCACAGGAGGTCTACACCGATCCTTTACCCACCTCGTCTTCCTGTGACATTCATTGGAAAGTTGTAAATGCTGTCCCAGACCCCGATACCTCATGCCTGGCTGATTGCTGCAGTGCCATGTTACAATGTTTATTGTGGGAGAATTGAGGCCACTTTCGTGGTGTCTGCCCCTCATTTGATGTGTTTTGGCTGAATTTGGGGCCATTGTAAGGTGTTGTGCATGTGTTTGTTTTTGCCTCCCATTGACATGAATGGCGTTCGGTCATGTTTGGTGAATATTTAATGAACTATTTGCCGAATATTGCAAATTCGGCGAGCATAATCCGAAACAAACATTGAAACATTTGCTCATCTCTAGCCAGTATTATAGTAGTTATATTCTTGTACATAGGGGCAGTATTATAGTAGTTATAGTCTTGTACATAGGAGCAGTATTACAGTAGTTATATTCTTGTATATAGGGGCAGTATTATAGTAGTTATATTATTGTACATAGGGGCAGTATTATAGTAGTTATATTCTTGCACATAGGGGCAGTATTATACTAGTTATATTCTTGTACATAGGGGCAGTATTATAGTAGTTATATTCTTGTACATAGGGGCAGTATTATAGTAGATATATTCTTGTATAGGAGCAGTATTATAGTAGTTATATTCTTGTATATAGAGGGCAGTATTATACTAGTTATATTCTTGTACATAGGGGCAGTATTATAGTAGTTATATTCCTGTACATAGGAGCAGTATTATAGTAGTTATATTTTTGTACATAGGAGCAGTATTATAGTAGTTATATTCTTGTACATAGGGGCAGTATTATAGTAGTTATATTCTTGTGCATAGGAGCAGTATTATAGTAGTTATATTCTTGTACATAGGGGCAGTATTATAGTAGTTATATTCTTGTACATAGGAGCAGTATTATAGTAGTTATATTCTTGTACATAGGAGCAGTATTATAGTAGTTATATTCTTGTATATAGGGGCAGTATTATAGTAGTTATATTCTTGTACATAGGGTCAGTATTATAGTAGTTATATTCTTGTACATAGGGGCAGTATTATAGTAGTTATATTCTTGTATATAGGGGCAGTATTATAGTAGTTATATTCTTGTACATAGGGTCAGTATTATAGTAGTTATATTCTTGTACATAGGGGCAGTATTATAGTAGTTATATTCTTGTGCATAGGAGCAGTATTATAGTAGTTATATTCTTGTACATAGGGGCAGTATTATAGTAGTTATATTCTTGTACATAGGAGCAGTATTATAGTAGTTATATTCTTGTACATAGGGGCAGTATTATAGTAGTTATATTCCTGTACATAGGGGGCAGTATTATAGTAGTTATACTCTTGTACATAGGAGCAGTATTATAGTAGTTATATTCTTGTACATAGGAGCAGTATTATTGTAGTTATATTCTTGTACATAGGAGCAGTATTATAGTAGTTATATTCTTGTATATAGGGGCAGTATTATAGTAGTTATATTCTTGTACATAGGGGCAGTATTATAGTAGTTATATTCTTGTACATAAGGGCAGTATTATAGTAGTTATATTCTTGTGCATAGGAGCAGTATTATAGTAGTTATATTCTTGTACATAGGAGCAGTATTATAGTAGTTATATTCTTGTACATAGGAGCAGTATTATAGTAGTTATATTCTTGTACATAGGGACAGTATTATAGTAGTTATATTCTTGTACATAGGGGCAGTATTATAGTAGTTATATTCTTGTACATAGGGGCAGTATTATAGTAGTTATATTCTTGTATATAGGGAGCAGTATTATAGTAGTTATATTCTTGTACATAGGAGCAGTATTATAGTAGTTATATTCCTGTACATAGGAGCAGTATTATAGTAGTTATATTCTTGTACATAGGAGCAGTATTATAGTAGTTATATTCTTGTACATAGGGGCAGTATTATAGTAGTTATATTCTTGTACATAGGGGGCAGTATTATAGTAGTTATATTCTTGTACATAGGAGCAGTATTATAGTAGTTATATTCTTGTACATAGGAGCAGTATTATAGTAGTTATATTCTTGTACATAGGGGCAGTATTATAGTAGTTATATTCTTGTACATAGGGGGCAGTATTATAGTAGTTATATTCTTGTACATAGGAGCAGTATTATAGCAGTTATATTCTTGTACATAGGGGGCAGTATTATAGTAGTTATATTCTTGTACATAGGAGCAGTATTATAGTAGTTATATTCTTGTACATAGGGGCAGTATTATAATAGTTATATTCTTGTACATAGGAGCAGTATTATAGTAGTTATATTCTTGTACATAGGGGCAGTATTATAGTAGTTATATTCTTGTACATAGGGAGCAGTATTATAGTAGTTATATTCTTGTATGTAGCAGGCAGTATTATAGTAGTTATATTCTTGTACGTAGGGGCAGTATTATAGCAGTTATATTCTTGTACATAGGGGACAGCATTATAGTAGTTATATTCTTGTACATAGGGGTAGTATTATAGTAGTTATATTCTTATACATAGGAGCAGTATTATAGTAGTTATATTCTTGTACATAGGGGCAGTATTATAGTAGTTATATTCTTGTACATAGTGGCAGTATTATAGTAGTTATATTCTTGTATATAGAGGCAGTATTATAGTAGTTATATTCTTGTACATAGGGGCAGTATAATAGTAGTTATATACTTGTACATAGGGGCAGTATTATATTAGTTATATTCTTGTACATAGGAGCAGTAATATATTAGTTATATTTGTGTACATAGGGGCAGTATTATAACATCAGGTTGTATATATTATTATGAATTGACATCCGTTGATGATTTCTTCCCTGGTTATTTTATTTCCTCCTTCGTCTTCTCTGTTATGTGATTTATTATTATTTATGTTTCGGCATTTCATTCATTCCTTTTTTATTTGATTAACATCTTTCATTTTTCTTAATCATTATGAAACTTTCTATCTCTATTAATTGTCTCTTCATTAGAATTATTAGAATAAATGTAATTTTCTTGAATAGCGTCTCAATTTACCTTTTATGGGGAAAATAGCATCGGTTTTGCTGTCTCTTCGCTTCCTTCACTTTTTCACTCTTCTTACAGACATTGATTCATTAATTTGCTCTATGAAAGCGACAGAATTATTATAATAATATATGAGTCGCTCGATGGCTCAGGATCACAGCTCCGGTGCTGCCAGGTAATCTGTTTCTCTCCTTTCAGAACACTCATAAAAATGATGAAATGTGTAAATCGCGCTGCGTGAATATTTTACAAGGTCGGTGTTTACACATTCTGTGTTTCTCTGATGTGATGAGGACGGTGTCAGCTCCTCTTCGTTATCTTTGTTCTTCAGTCTCACATTCTCCAGAACTTTTACTGGAACATTTATTGTTCAGTCTTGGAAAAGTCGGATAATATGGATGTAAAAGAATTTGTGGGGGGTGGTTTATATCTATACAATTTATAGATAGATATATAAATTTATTGTTTGTTCACGGGGCGATAGCATGAGCTCTTCTTAAAGCCTTTCTCAGTCCCTCACCATGCCTCATCTCCAGCCACCCACCCATCCTGAGCTGTGCTCCCGCCCACCAACCATCCTGAGCTGTGCTCCCGACTCACCAGCCATCCTGAGCTGTGCTCCTGACTCACCACCCATCCTGAGCTGTGCTCCTGACTCACCACGCATCCTGATCTGTGCTCCCGACTCACCACCCATCCTGAGCTGTGCTCCCGACTCACCACCCATCCTGAGCTGTGCTCCCGACTCACCAGCCATTCTGATCTGTGCTCCCGACTCACCACCCATCCTGAGCAGTGCTCCTAACTCACCACCCATCCTGAGCTGTGCTCCCGACCCACCACCCAACCTTAACTGTGCTCCCGACCCACCAACCATCCTGAGCTGTGCTCCCGAATCTCCACCCATCCTGAGCTGTGTTCCCATCCCACCACCCATCCTGAGCTGTGCTCCCAACCCACCACCCATCCTGAGCTGTCCACCCGACCCACCACCCATCCTGAGCTGTCCTCTCAACTCACCACCCATCTGGAGCTGTTCTCAACCCACCACCCAACCTTAACTGTGCTCCCAACCCACCAACCATCCTGAGCTGTGCTCCCGACTCTCCACCCATCCTAAGCTGTGTTCCCGGCCCACTACCCATCCTGAGCTGTCCTCCCGACTCACCACCCATCCTGAGCTGTTCCCCCGACCAAGCACCCATCCTGAGCTGTGCTCCCAACTCACCACTCATCCTGAGCTGTGCTCCCGACTCACCACCAAATCTGAGCTATGCTCCCTGCCCACCACCCATCCTAAGCTGTACTCCCGGTTCACCACCCATCCTAAGATGTACTCTCAGACCACTACCCATCCTGAGCTGTGCTCCCAGCCGCCACCCATCCTGAGCTGTGCTTCCGACCCACCACTGTTAAATATTAATTATTAATTGAATTATTCATATTCTTATTCTGTACTGAACACATGCTTCTTGCTGACATTACAAAGGGCTATTTATGTGTATGTAGCTCAGAGGTTAAGTCAACACCATATAAAGGGGAACGCGTGGTCTGTGGAACATATAAATAACATCTCTTAGGAGGGTGGGGGGCTTTTGCACGTGGGGGTTGTCACCTCCTGCCTTCACCATCATTCTCCATGGACATCAGACAATTCACACAAGGAAGGAAGGAACAGCTGGTAGCCATGACTTCAGATTTCACACAGACAGACGGCTTTAACCATTCACAACTTTGGGAAAGATGAGTAACAAGCACTGATATTTACACATGGACAATCTGTTCGTAACTATTTCATCTATTTTTATGTTTCACTGCAATGTGGTTTTTCTGTGGACAATTCAATAAACCACCACTTTTTTATGAGAATATCATGACATTTTTCTTTAAGAGTAATGCACCTGATGAATAGTCTTGATTAAATAAATGTGCAAAATAAGCATATTTAACAACCACCCATACCAAGATGTACCTTCGGCCCACTTCTCTTCCTGAGCTATGCTCCCATCCCACTACCCATCCTGAGCTGTGCTCTTGGACCACTACTGATCCTGATATCTTTGCCAGAACCCTTTGCCTTTATTATAAACAAACACAACATTTAACCGGAATCTGATCTGGGGAGGGGGTCCTTGAAGCTAAAAATCTGGTGTTAACCATATTATAAGCAAGTGGACAAAAGACCAACCGTAGATTACTCTCAGCCGTTACCCCACAGGCTCGAGAGCACCAAAATACCCCGAAGGGTTCCCGTTGTCCACTTGCAACTTAGGAATCTGGCCCACTGTTACCAAGATTCCCCCAAATCACCAGACCCGCAACCAAAACTTATACCAACTGGAGAATCCGTATCCCGACGGACCCCCCAGGCCAATTTAGCACCAACTCCAAGGACCCCTCCCCCCGCCACCACGAGGATACTTGACCCCCTCAAGTACCCAAGACCCCACCAACCTTAACCGCTATGGCCCTCTCAATGCCAGACTGCAGCCCAAGGGCCCACAAGTCAATACCCACTGCGTTCAGATGAACGCCGTCACCCAAAAGAAATTGGTCACCACTAGTGTTGAGCATTCCGATACCGAAAGTATCGGGTATCGGCCGATACTTGCCGGTATCGGAATTCCGATACCGAGATCCGATACTTTTGTTGTATCGGGAATCGGTATCGGGATTAATATCAATGTGTAAAAGAAAGAATTAAAATAAAAAATAGGGATATACTCACCTCTCCGGCGCAGCCTGGACTTTACCGCCGTAACCGGGAGCCGTTGTACCTAAGAATGCGCGCTTGAAGGGCCTTAGATGAGGTCACTGCGCTCTGATTGGTCCGTAGCGGTCACATGGGCCGTCGCGACCAATCACAAAGCCGTGACGTCATCTTAAGGTCCTTCACGCGCTGATTCTTAGGAAGGAAGGCTGCCGGAAAGAAGCCGAGGGTGAGTATATACCTAATAGGAATATACTCACCCTCGGACGCGCCCTGCTTGTTTCCGGCAGCCTTCCTTCCTAAGAATCAGCGCGTGAAGGACCTTAAGATGACATCACGACTTTGTGATTGGTCGCGACGGCCCATGTGACCGCCACGCGACAAATCACAAAGCCGTGACGTCACCTAAGGTCTTTCAAGCGCTTGAAATACCTTAGGGGACGCCACGGCTTTGTGATTGGTCGCGTAGCGGTCACGCCACCGCTATGCGACCAATCAGAAGCTGCGGACATCTTCTAAGGTATTTCAAGCGCTTGAAAGACCTTAGGTGACGTCACGGCTTTGTGATTGGTCGCTACGGACCAATCAGAGCGCAGTGACCTCATCTAAGGCCCTTCAAGCGCGCATTCTTAGGTACAACGGCTCCCGGTTATGGCGGTAAAGTCCAGGGCGCGTCAGAGAGGTGAGTATATCCCTATTTTTTATTTTAATTTTCTTTTACACATTGATATGGATCCCAGGGCCTGAAGGAGAGTTTCCTCTCCTTCAGACCCTGGGAACCATCAGGGATACCGTCCGATACTTGAGTCCCATTGACTTGTATTGGTATCGGGTATCGGTATCGGATTAGATCTGATACTTTGCCGGTATCAGCCGATACTTTCCGATACCGATACTTTCAAGTATCGGACGGTATCGCTCAACACTAGTCACCACCCCGCTCCAACTCAAAATGACGCACAGCAAAACCCCCATTCCGTGCAACAAAACCAGACACGGCCCGATTCCCCTTGATGCGGGCCTTATTGATTTTATCCACCGACCTAGCGTGCCGCCAGGATCTCCTTGGAACGATCTCCGACCACACTAAAGACATGTCCCGAAAGGAAACCAATAAACGTAGCAGGTCATGCTTAACCCCTTCACCCCCGGAGCTTTTTCCGTTTTTCCATTTTCGTTTTTCGCTACCCTCCTTCCCAGAGCCATAACTTTTTTATTTTTCCGTCAATTTGGCCATGTGAGGGCTTATTTTTTGCGGGACAAGTTGTACTTTTGAACGACATCATTGGTTTTAGCATGTCGTGTACTAGAAAACGGGAAAAAATTCCAAGTGCAGTGAAATTGCAAAAAAAGTGCAATCCCACACTTGTTTTTTGCTTGCCTATTTTGCTAGGTTCACTAAATGCTAAAACTGACCTGCCATTATGATTCTCCAGGTCACTACGAGTTTATAGACACCTAACATGACTAGGTTATTTTTCACCTAAGTGGTGAAAAAAAATTCCAAACTTTGCAAAAAACAAAACAAAACAAAATTGCGCCATTTTCCGATACTCGTAGCGTCTCCATTTTTCGTGATCTGGGGTCAGGTGAGGGCTTATTTTTTGCGTGCCGAGCTGGCGTTTTTAATGATAGCATTTTGGTGTAGATACGTTCTTTTGATCGCCCGTTATTGCATTTTAATGCAATGTCGTGGCGACCAAAAAAACGTAAATCTGGGGTTTCGAATTTTTTTCTCATTACGCCATTTAGCGATCAGGTTAATGCTTTTTTTTTATTGATAGATCGGGCGATTCTGAACGCGGCGATACCAAATATGTGTAGGTTGGGGTTTTTTTTTATTGATTTATTTTGATTGGGGCGAAAGGGGGGTGATTTAAACTTTTATATTTTTTTTATTTTTTTCACATTTTTAAAAACTTTTTTTTTTTACTTTTGCCATGCTTCTATAGCCTCCATGGGAGGCTAGAAGCAGGCACAGCCCGATCGGCTCTGCTATGCAGCAGTGATCATAAGATCGCTGCTACACAGCAGATTTGCAGGTGTGCTGTGAGCGCCGACCACAGGGTGGCGCTCACAGCCACCGGCAATCAGTAACCATAGAGGTCTCAAGGACCTCTATGGTTACCTTCCTGACACATCGCCGACCCCCGATCATGTGACGGGGGTCGGCGATGCGCTCATATCCGGCCGCACGGCCGGATGCGGTAGTTAAATGCCGCTGTCTGCGTTTGACAGCGGCATTTAACTAGTTAATAGCGGCGGGTGATCGCGATTTCACCCGCCGCTATTGCGCGCACATGTCAGCTGTAAAAAACAGCTGACATGTCGCGACTTTGATGTGCGCTCACCGCCGGAGCGCACATCAAAGCGGGGGTCCCGACATGTGACGTACTATACCGTCACATGTCGGGAAGGGGTTAATGTCCCGGATTAACTCGCGACAAGGGCGAACTCCCAAGTCATTTCCTCCAACATGTAAAACCAGAATGTCGGGAGGCCTGTCCAACCGAACCCCATTGTGTACTTCCTCCAGGACTCCGTTCCAACCTAAACCCCAACCACCTGATGACGGCCACGTCCCTGGAAAAACCGAGCTGTCTTCCATCCTGTCGGACGTCTGCACGCCTCGCACCCCAAAACACGTAAGAGTGGCCGACAATCCACACCAACAGCGAGGATGAACCTGAAAAACATAAACAACTTAAGCACACACCAACCATGAGTACAGAGACCGACAGTCACCCGCCTCTCAGGGCCTCACGTAGCTCCGATAACGACCAGACTCCCACTGCCCTATCCTCTGTACCACTGCAGGAGCCAAACCACTCCGCGCCGCCTCCGTAGCGGCCCCGATCCAAAAAGAGTGCGAGGCGAACCTGGAAGAATCCTCGCCAATTGCCTCCAAAGACTGCCGGAAAACCGCTACGAACTGGTATCTTGACAGAAAAGACCCATCCTCATGACGTAACAAAGGCCCATCACCCTGCGGGCGAAGCCTATCAAAATCCCGCCAGCAACGAACAGGACACATCACGGACCCGGGAACGGCACCCAAAATCACCCTTTTGCACCGTCTCGTCTGATCCGTCTTAGACTTCCGAATCCAAAATTGCAATGACCCCTCGGAAACAAAAAAGTCCCTCGCCCGAAGGCCCCCTTGACGAACTGTAGTGGGAGACACCAACTCCCCCACCCTCAAGGCCCTGTAAAAAGCCAACGAGAAAGCTAGGCGAAATAGCACAGCCTCAAAACCAGAAACACAAATATCACCCAGACGTGCCCCCAACCGCTCCAACATCTCAAAAGACACCGGGCGCCTGCAATCACCACGGCTACCTGTCCTTCTCAACCCCTTCGCAGCTTGCTTTACCAAAAAAGACTTTGTCAAATCCTGCAGGCCCCGGAGCCTGAAACCAAAAGCCAACGCCGCTATCGTCCTATCGACTTTTGCTGCCGACCAACCCTGGTCCGCGCCGTACCTCATCCACAACAACAACGCCCCAACTTGGTCACGACCAGTACCCGCCACGCCACACGACGCCAACCAGCTCTCCCACGCACTCCATACCGCCTGATAACACGACCACGTACTCGGCGCCAAGGACGCTTGAATTAAAGGTTCTGCAGCCCGGACACCACGCTCCAAAGCTCCGCCGGACATTCCTGCCCCGTCTCCTCGGTATCCGGAGCCAGCGACTGAAAACGCTCCCACTGGAGACGAGACAAAGAATCGGCAATGCCGTTATTAACACCGGGCACATGAGATGCCGTGAAATAAGCATTCAAGGATAAACAAGCCAAAACCAACTGCCGAAGAACTCTGATCACAGGAGGCGACGTTGTCGTCAGACTGTTAATGGCACACACGACCGCCATATTATCACAGTTAAAGCACACCCACTTATTTCGAAAATCGTCGCCCCAAAGCTGCACAGCCACCAAAATCGGAAAAATCTCAAACAAAGTAATATTTCGTACCGATCCGTTTTCGAACCAAGCTTCTGGCCATCGTGAAGCACACCAACGGCCCCTGAAAAAGGCCCCAAATCCAAAACCGCCCGACGCGTCGGTAAACAATTCCAAATCCGCATTACCCACTGCTTCATCCATCAACAATGAACGCCCGTTGTAACCGGACAAAAAACAGTCCCAGACCTCCAAGTCGGCCTTGTGTTCGGACGACAAACGAACAAAATGATGTGGGGCGGAAATCCCGGCCGTAGCGCTAGCCAATCTTCGTGAAAAAATCCTCCCCATTGGGATAATTCGGCATGCAAAATTCAGTTTCCCCAAAAGCGACTGCACCTCCCGCAGAGGCAATTTCTTCAAACGTTTAGCACGGGCCACCTCTTCTCTTAAACCGAACACCTTGTCAACTGGTAACCTAAACTCCCATTTCACGGAGTCAATAAAGATACCCAAAAAGGACAGACTCGTGCACGGACCCTCTGTCTTACCCGGTGCCAGCGGGACCCCAAAACGCTCAGCAACCCAAACGACCGTCCTCAGCAGGACCTCACAACATTGCGACCGATCAGGACCTATGCACAAGAAGTCGTCCAGATAATGAATCACTGAATCCAAACCGGACACATCCCGCACCGCCCACTCCAAAAAAGAACTAAAGGCCTCAAAATAAGCACACGACAGTGAACAGCCCATCGGCAAACAACGGTCAATGTTGGTCTTAGCTAACAATGCCCCTCTACCACAACTGCACACCCACCTGACCGCCTCATCAAACGACGTATACACCACCGAACAAAGCTCTGGATCGATACCATCATTCACGGACCTCCCTTTAGGGTAAGACAAATGCTGAATGAGCCTAAATTTATTAGGCTCCTTCTTGGGGACCACACCCAATGGCAACACCACCAAATCGTCCAAGGGAGGAGTGGGAAACGGTCCAGACATCCTACCCAAAGCCACCTCTTTGCCCAACTTTTCTGACACGACCGATGCATGCAACAAAGCCGATCTGAGGTTCTTCAAACTCGGTGGTATCACAAAATCTGGAGCAGGTATACGAAAACCAACTTCAAAACCACCCCGAAGCAACTCCGCCCTCTCCCTGTCAGGAAACCTATTTAGATAGGGGGCCATCGCGTCAAACCTCACCGGAGTCACCCCCTTTGGAATTACTCTCTGGCTTTCCTTTTTTCTTAAAACACTTGGAAGCTCAGTGCGAGGCGCCGTTGCAGTTGGAGCACAAATGTTTGAACTTACAAGTCGCTCCAAACTTGCACTGGCCATCATTGAACTGCCAACAAACACCATGCTTCTGGCCGCCGGAGTGACCCGACTAACCCCCGGCTCCTGAAGAGGAACCCTGCGAAGCGCTTTGGATGGAAGTTCCGGCCCCGCTCTGAAAGGAGTGACCAAACTTTGTTGGCGCCATCACCCGTAACCACAAACCAATGCCCTTTTGATCCCACCGGATCGCCGGATGGACCGCCTTCCGCTGCCGGAACTGCTTGTCGTATCGTAACCATGCTTGCCCACCATAGGCCCTATGCGCCTCACCTATGGAATCCATATAACAAAACAAGGCTGAGCAATTCTCTGGAGCCTTCTCGCCAATAACACTTGCCAAAATCGCGAACGCCTGAAGCCAATTTACAAACGTCTGCGGAATAAGGCGCCATCGCCGCTTTTCCTCATCCTCCTTCTTACTATCCTCCTTTTTACTCTTATCGAGGTTAAATTTTTCCAACGGCAAGAGCGAAAATATCTCGACATACTCGTCCTTCCAAATCTTCTCACGCACCTCCTTTTTCAAGTGCACCCCCAACGGCCCTTCAAAGCATACGTACATCTTGCCACGCGCCTTATCATCCAACCGAATGCCCCCCTCCTTCTCTTCATCAGTCTGCACAGATACAAAGACCGGCTCAGACAACCTACAAGATTCGGCAGACCCGCTGCCGGATAACGCCAACCCTGGAGCAAACGATCCGGCCCAGGCTGACAAAGGGATGGCCCTGGCCTGCCACTGCCCAACCGTGACAACAGCTCACGTACCCCCGACAACAACTCCCCCACCCCTTCACGACCCGCATCTACCCGCATACTAACTCCATCACCCTGGTCTACGTACCCCTCAACCCAATTCACCGTAAAAGTCGGCATCGAAAATGCCGGGGACAAACAAAACATAGATGGATTCTCACCAGGCTGCAGGGGAGCTGTGATCCCCCCAGCCGCAGACGCTGTCGCCGTCCAGCCGTCTCTCGATCCCGAAGCCATCCTTGGACCTTCCCAGACATGAACCTCGCTCCGCAATACCGGTCCAACCGATCCACCCCCCGCAGAGGGGACCGTGCCGGATCCGTCATCCGGGGTGACTGCCTGGTGTCCTGTATGCCCAAACCCGGACCCGCCATCGGAAACGCTGCCGTCTGGCGCCGCCACCCGGGAAGATGCAGGCCCGGTCGCTGGTGCTTGGGAGGAATGGTGCCCCCTGGTCGAGTCCAGCAGCCCCGCCGGGTCTGGGGCGCTGCCCGCCGATGCCGCTGGGATACTCCCCTGCCGTCTCATGCTGCCGCTGTAAGCAGGCTGCCCGGCCTGGTCATCACCTCGGCGGCCCGCCGTTACATCACTCGGAGCGTTATGAGCTCTGGCGCGCATAGGCCCCGCCCCCCGGCGTGCTGGGGGAGAAGGCCTGACTGCCACCGCAGGCCTCAGCGCGGCATGCGGATTCCTCCCAGACCGCGGCCTGCTGGGGTGCTTCTGAGCAGGCACGCGGCCTGGAGGGTCCCCTGAGGGGCTCCTGCGCCGCCGCTGAGCGACTGGGGTGACATCAGGTTGATGTTATGTCACCAGTGCTGCTGCCAATCAATGACTGGTCCTGGGAGAGTTAGAGAGGATCTTTTACAAAGTCAAAAACCTGATTTTTCTCCTGATTTATTCCCCCTGCTCCTCTGAATATTAATTTTTTTAACCCACCATACAGCTCCAGAGATATGGACCTCCGTATTTGTTGTTCATTTGTATGGTCTTTACCAGGGAGTTGTGGCCGACAGGATCCCCTGGGGTGTGTCATTAGGCAGTTTTGCATAATTACCATGTAAGTTGGATCGCCCCCAGGCGCAGGGCAGAGGGGTCCTCGGTACCGGGTCCCTTCTGTCTTGGTTCTGGGGATGTCACGGTGGCCTGACCCGGTCCGTGGCCCTGCTAA